>NC_058105.1:127227500-127586666 GCF_020171115.1 Neogale vison | reverse complement strand
CTAGGCAAATCCATCTGTACTCATTCATGTACTGTCATTATGTATTGTGGTGGGTTTTGCTCTACTATGGCACAACGGAGTCTAGGTGATAGAGACCACACAGCCCAAAAAGCTGAACGCATTTACTGACTGTACTTTACAGGAAAAGTTTGCTAACCCCTTGTTTGAAGGTAAGGAACCAGAAACCCAGAGTACGGAGACAGTTTTTCAAGACCACAGAGGCAGGTAAGGTTGGACGTAAGCACCATGTTTGTTGTTAGAGCTTCCTCATAGAGTCATGAGTTCGCCTCTAACATTGACCAAAAAGGTTAACAGTCATCACGTGGTAAGGAACCAGAAACCCAGAGTATGGAGACAGTTTTTCAAGACCACAGAGGCAGGTAAGGTTGGACGCAGGCACCATGTTTGTTGTTACAGCTTCCTCATAGAGTCATGAGTTCGTCTCTAACATTGACCAAAATGGTTAACAGTCATCACATGGATGAACAGAGACCCAGAGTATGGAGACCCAGAGACCCAGAGTATGGAGACAGTTTTTCAAGACCACAGAGGCAGGTAAGGTTGGACACAGGCGCCATGTTTGTTTTTACGGCTTCCTCACAGAGTCATGAGTTCATCTCTAACATTGACCAAAAAGGTTAACGGTCATCAGGTGGTGGTACATTCTCTATCACAAAAGAGCACAGGTGGATGGATTGCTGGCTTTTAGGTGGGGGCTATTTCCTCCCAAATGATATCTGGGGCTCTGCTTCACTTGCACTATGCCCACCTGCATTGAGGATGGAACGTCACTTTCTAAATCATTCAGCATCTGACCAATGGATGTGCAATGGCAGGCTGCTAGTGAATTTGAACAGAAGACCCAACTGAGAGCAAATACTTCTCAGTAGATGTTCAATGATAACCAAAAAAAAAAAGCAGATGGTACCCTATCAAATCCTGGCAAAATATCACCAGAAGTTGACAAATTTCTTTGACAGAAGAGTAAGGCTTTCCCCCCCCCTTTCCCATGCAACCCACTCCCCTAATATATGCAAAAGTGAAGTCATCTAAATAGCTTGTTGCTTCGTTATCCAAAAGTTTTCCTTTGAGTTACATGCAGACTCTACGGTCTGGGATGCAGAGCCCACTCACGTTCAAGCTCAGTTCCATCTGCTTTATTTCTCAGTCTTGTCTACATGAGCACAAGGCTTAGAATTCTCATGCATTTGCCATCACAGAGAATGGATAGCAGGGCCCCCCTTGGAAACCCCCTTCCCCCTTAGAAAGAGGTCTTATAAATGGGCAGAGGACATGAACAGACGTTTCTGCAAAGAAGACATCCAGATGGCCAACAGACACATGAAAACATGCTCCACATCACTCAGCATCAGGGAAACACAAATCAAAACCACAATGAGATACCACTTCACACCAGTCAGAACGGCTAAAATTAACAAGTCAGGAAATGACAGATGCTGGTGAGGATGCGGAGAAAGGGGAACCCTCCTACACTGTTGGTGGGAATGCAAGCTGGTGCAGCCACTCTGGAAAACGGCATGGTGGTTCCTCAAAAAGTTGAAAATAGAGCTACCCTATGACCCAGCAATTGCACTACTGGGTATTTACTCTAAAGATATAAATGTAGTGATCTGAAGGGGCACTTGCACCTGAATGTTTATAGCAGCAATGTGCACAATAGCCAAACTAAGGAAAGAACCTAGATGTCCATCAACAGATGAATGAATAAAGAAGAGGTGGTTCATATACACAATGGAATACTATGCAGCCAGCAAAAGAAATGAAATATTGCCATTTACGACGACATGGATGGAACTAGAGGGTATTATGCTGAGCGAAATAAGTCCATCAGAGAAAGACAACTATCTTATGATCTCCCTGATATAAGGAAGTTGAGAGCCAACATGGGAGGTTTGGGGAGTAGGAAAAGAATAAATTAAACAAGATGGGTTTGGGAGGGAGACAAACCCTAAGAGAATCTTAATCTCACAAAACAAATGGAGGGTGGCTGGGGGGAGGGGGGAAGGAGAGGGTGTCTGGGTTATGGACATTGGGGAGGATATGTGCTATGGTGAGCGCTGTGAAGTGTGTAAACCTGGCGATTCACAGACCTGTACCCCTGGGGCAAATATACATTATATGTTTATAAAAAAAATTTAAAAAAAGGAAAGAGGTCTTGATATACTCCAGAAAAACATCTGTTTGTGCTCCTTCAAACCCACTGTGTTGACTATCTCCCATTCTTTATACTCTGGGATGCACCCCCCTCTTCTCACACATGGTGTTTTTGAAGACTCCTTAAAATACCGTCTTTCTTAGAAACCTTGTGCACCCTCTGGACTGTAAGGGGTTTGAGTCCTCTTGAGAATAAAGTAAAACTTTGTGAAAATCTCTCTCAAGCCATGTCTGACACTCTACTTCAATGAATAGTCATTGGCTCTCACCCATGAGGCGATCTTCAGGGTGAGAACTGTTTTCTTCACCTTCCTAAATCAACTTTACCTTACCTTGTGAGAAGTGGTATTCAAAAAATGTTTGTAGAATTGGGCCATAAGATTTTAAGAAACTTAATAGATAGTGTGTGTTTGTGTTAGGGTTCTTCAGAGAAACTAACCTGATGGGAAATGTACAGGATGGGGATAGAGGGAAAAAAGAAGGGAAGGAGGAAGTGGGAGAGAGATTGGTCAATTATAAGGAATTGGATGACACAATTACAGAGTCTGAGAGTCCTACAATCAATCACATCTACAAGCTGGAGGCCCAGGAGAGACCGTGATGTAGTGAAGTTCAGTCTGAATGTGAAGGCTTGAGAACCAGGAAAGCTGAAGCCACAATTGTGAGTCTAAGGGCAGGAGGCCAATGCCCAGCTCAAACTATTATTCAGAGACAGACAGAATTTAACTTTTCTTCCTCCTCTTTGATGTATCCCTCTTTTTTTAAAAAAAGATTTTATTTGACAGAGAGTAGGAAAGAGAACACAAGCAAGGGGAAGGGGCAGAGGGAGAGACGTAGGCTCCCCGCTCAACAGGAGACAGAGGGCTTGATCCCAAGACCCTGAGATCATGACCTGAGCTGAAGGCAGACACTTAACCGACGGAGTCACCCGGGTACCCACCTTTGAGCTATGCTTGCCTTCAACTGATTAGATGAGGCCCACCCACACAGAGCTGCCTGCTTTACTCTGTCTACTGATTCAGTGCTAATTTCATGTCCTACAGCCAAATATCTGGATGCCCTAGCATATTCATCACAGGTAGACACAAATTATATTTAAAGGTATGTATATATATATACATACATGTATACATATATATATACATACATATATACATGTATGTATATATATATACATACCTTTAAATTCTCCTTATCATGCAATGCATATGAAAATGACCTGATGTACAGAAGTGTTCTTGGGGTAGGGGTTGGCAGACTTTTCTTGAAAAGGCCAGGTCGTAGATGTTTCAGGCTTTGTTGCTCCTTCTTGCAACTACTGTCTCATTGCAAAGTGAAAGCAGCCACAGATAATCTGAGAATAGAGGAGCATGGCTGTGATCCAAAAGCACGTTACAAACCAGGTTACTGGGATGCACTTGGCCTCTAGATCGCGGTAGCCAGGTGCCTGAGAAGGCTCACCAAAGAAATCCTACACAATCCCTATAAGGGAGAAAGAAATACACGTCGAGCTTGAGATACCTCACCGTTTGTTTTCTATCCAGGAAAGAAAGAAAGAAGCAGATGCTAGTTTTCTCACAATAAGACATTTTTTTTGAAAAAATGATTTTGTTTATTTATTGGAGAGCGAGAGAATGAGCAGGGAGAAAAGCAGAGCACGGACCCCACAGAGCATGGACCCTGACACAGCGGTGGATCCCAGGACCCCGAGATCATGACCTGAGACAAAGGCAGATGCTTAACCTACTGAGCCACTCCGATGGCCCATGGCATTTCTTAAAACACGTTCTTTTCAACAGCTTACGGACCGACGGCACCGTCATTTCCATTTTGCTGGCTTTTGTTTGCTCGTTCGTGTGTACTGTTCGTGAATCCCTTGTGTTCTCTACCCCTTACGTCTACAGAAATCAGTTTAACTGAGCTCAAAAAATGTGTGGGCTTGGGTGGGAATTCTTCTTTTGACTCTATTAAGTGGAGGGAAAAAAATCTGTTCTCATTTTGCTAAAAATGGTTATTTTAATGAATTCATGAATCTTGCAGAGATGTGAAAGCAAACAGCACCTCTGGTTTAAGGGTTCCAGACAGCCAGCATCGCATCTATGAACTCGTTTGAACAGACTGGAAACACAACAGCCAAAGCCATTTCTCATCCGTTCAATATCGGGACCAATTTCGTGTTTGACCTCGGAAGCGCGCACGCATCCTACTTCTTGACTATTTCACACCGGGTTACAAATTACGTTGATATTTCCAGCCATTTCCAGCAAAACAAATTTGAGTGTGGCTTGTGAGACTTTCAGTGAAATACAGAGAAAAAAAAAAAGAAGAAAGAAAGAAAGAAAAGAAAAGTTCATTGATAGGACAAAGGGGGCTGTTGACTTTCTCTGCACGAGTTCATGAACTTTCTTTCCTGTTTGGGTAGTTTTGTTATTTATAGAAATTGAGTCATCTCAAGAGGGATTTCAAAAACACATATTCAACTTTTTCCTTGGGGGTTCATTGGGCACCGATTTGGTAGAAAAGCCCGCAGTGATCGGAGGTAAGTGGAAAGTTGAGAATTTCTCAGGAACGTGGACGGTACTGGGGTGCTAGCTCATCTTCCCAGCTTACCTTGATGGTAGGGCTGAAACCTCTGGGTCTTCCAAGGGTCTTCCAAAGCCACGTGGTGAAGATATCCTGCCCCTTTCCCCACACTTTCCCTTGTTTTAAGACTCACGCTTTAGTGCAGTCTGTGGTTCATGTCTGTGTTCTGTGTACGGTTTCTCACTCGGCGTCTCTGGGTATGGACCCTGAGGGTCCCTCTTGACGTTTTTACCAAACTTGAGGTGGTTTCTGAAGCTTTACTTTGCATGGGGCAAGTGCAGAAGATTTCAAAAACTAGAGCATCGTAATCCTTGTAGAAGACAAGTGTCCCTCAGAACGGTCAAGGGTTCCTTTAAAAGGAACTCCGTTTTCCAAACGGTTTGGGATAGGATTACAACACCCGTGGAAGGCTGTCCCATCCGGGAGCTCGTCAAAGGCTCAGAGGTGGAGAAGCCTGTGAATGAGGGTCGCGTCCTTCCCACCAGCATTTTCCCGAACGCACTGGGCAGCAGATACCCTCCATCTCAGGAAAAGGAATACCGACCCTACACACATTGCAGTGCATGAGCTATGATGTTAGAAGAGCTGTATGATTTTAGGAAAAGCCACATTACGTTCTGGAGGCCCAGGGATGGGGCTGGAGAGTTCCCCTTTCTGACAAGCTCCCGGAGGGGCTGATGCGGCTGATCTGTGGACACTGAGAAGCAAAGGGATGGGGACCACCCACAAAAGTTGCAGATCTGTCTTCCCCTGCTTCCTTCCTCCTTTGTTTGCACCAAACGGTATTGCCCATCCTTAATTACTGGTGTTTGAATCCCCACCAAGTCAAGGCCAGCTGCAAATCTGAATCACTCGAAAAGTTTAAACTAGCCGAGGAGTGTCTGGGTGACTCGGTGAGCTCAGCGACCGACTCTTGGATCCAGCGTGGGTCCCGATCTCAGGGTCGTGGGATCGAGTCCCGCGTCAGGAGTCTGCTTGGAATGTTCCTTCCGCTGCCCAAGCCCTCTTCGTTTTCTCTCCATCTCATTTTCTAGCATGAATAAATGAATCTTCAAAAAGTAGATAAAAGACCCCAGAACAATGAACTCAGAATCTCTAGGGCAGTGTCTGCACATTTTTTTTTTTAAATCAGGAGTAACACTCACAGAACATAAAATTATTAACTGTTTAAAAATGCGGAACCTAGTAGCTTCTAGCACATTCCCAAGCATGAGCTTGACGTCATTTCTGCACATTTCATGTCTCCCAAAGAAACTCTGTACCCATGCGGTGGTCACTGCCCAGTGGCCCCCTGACCTCACCTCCCTCCCAGCAACCAATGAAACCACTTTCCGTCTCTTGGCATCTTCCTATTCTGGACATCAGATACGCACAGAGTCATGCAACGTGTGGTCTTTTGTGTCTGGCTCTGTTCGCTCAGCCTGACGCTCTCAAGGGTCAGCCACACTGTAGCAGGTGTCCCGAGGCCACTGCTTTTTAGGACCCAGGACGGCTGTTCTGTAGAGCTGGACCACGTCTTCTGGATCCGTGAATCTGTGGATGGACGTACAGGCTGTCTTTGCCTTGTGTCGACCATGACTAGCGTGGCTATGAACGTTGGCGGGCATAGCTCTGTCTGGACACCTGTTGACATTTTTTTTAGATGGATACTGAGGTGGGGAACTAGGGGACCATCGGCCAAGTGCATTTTTTAATTTATTGAAGAAATGGCCAGCTGTTTTGGACACTGCCTGTACCACCTCCCGTTGTCCCTGGACACTATTTTTTTCGAAGTTCCCCACTGAGTTCTGTCCCCACCCAGTGGGGACAAAGACGGTCCTACAAGGAAGGGCGCCCCCGTTAAGAGTCTTGCTACATATTTCTTTAATTTCGCAGGGTCCCTGGGCCCGTCGCATCAGCATTAGCTGGAAACTTGATAGAAGTGTCACATCTTACCCCCATCAGAGACCTACTTAAGGTGGTGAGGGGCTGTCCCCATTTTAAGCAAGTGCTCTGGAGGACATTACAGCCTGGGAACCGATGCCGTCCACACAATTTCATCACTTGCGATGGGTTCACTGACTTCTACATCATGTTCCTGTTTCCACATCACGAATCATTCTTAAAGGACAAGAAAATGCCTGGGCGTATGGTATGAAAACAAAACCGGCCTGTTTTGCATCTAACTGTTCCTTTCGACTGAGGGGACAACATTTGACACTTCCCATTTATTTTTTCCTAATATAAATAGTACTCAGTGAATATTCTTGACAATAAATACTTTCCAACATGTCTGAATATTTCCATTGGTTCCGTTTTGAATTATAATTAGCAGATGACAGACCGGACCCTTTCCTCCTTTAGAGGGGTTGGTTAATTTATTGGGTTCTCTCTGTGCCTGCACAATGGATACTTTCATACGTCCCGAATGAGGAAGATGATACGGAGTATGGGTGATGTTTAGGACATCATTGCTCGGTCGCCAATGACATGTTGATTTATTTTCCAAATCAAGGGGAAATAAACATGCAGCCATATTTATGCTCTAGATTTCCAGTTTCCCTCTGGCTTTTTTTTTCCCCCCCAATATTTAAGATGCTCTGGCCAGCTGTTGAATTTCTCAGTCCCCGTGGTTTCTCCATCTACAACTAAGAGAGCTCGCAGAGCTGTTCAGAATCATCACATATTTTCCCTACACTATCCACTGCTTGGAGAAGTTCACTCCCAGAGGTTGCTTCACCCAGGAAATATCCTCATTTGATTTGAGCTGAGGCTTTTTGAAGCCTGCCCGAAGCGGCTTTTTTGGCTCTGAATTCTCAAGGGGCCCAAAAAATCCTTATTCTTCGCATGTGCAGAGTTCTGTGCCCATTTGAACCTACTCCAATTTCTGGGTCCCCTCCTGCAGGATTTGTAAACGATTACTAAATTATTATTTTATTTTATTATTGTTTATTTATTATTGCTATGTTTATTATTATATTATTATTATTACTATTACTAAATTATTACTATGATTAAATTATTCCTAGATTATATTCTGCTTCCTAAAAATAAAAGGCAGGGATGAGGGAAATGCAGGACTGTTCTGTGACCGGGTTTGGGAATATTTATCATTGCTTATATGCTTCTTCATCTTTTTTTTTTTAAGATTCTATTTATTTATTTGGCACAGAGAGAGAGATCACAAGTAGGCAGAGAGGCTGACAGAGAGAGGGGAAGCAGGCTCCCTGCTGAGCAGAGAGCCTGATGCAGGGCTCGATCCCAGGACCCTGAGATCATGACCTGAACCTAAGGCAGAGGTTTAACCCACTGAGCCACCCAGGCGCCCCTTGTTGTTTTTTTTTAAAGTTATTTATTTGAGAGAGAGAGAGTGTGGGCATGACGGAGGGGAGAGGCAGAGGGAGAGAACCTCAAGCAAGACCCTGTGCAGAGCATGGCGTCTAACATGGGGCTCGATTCCACAACCCTGAGATGATGACCTGAGCCAAAATCAAGAGTCGGAGGCTTCACCGAATGAGCCCCCCAGGTGTCCCTTGTGTGCTGGTTTCTATACACAGCCATGTTGGTCTGGCACTGGTTTGAACAGTCAGAAATCCCAAACAAAGAAAAATGTGGGGAAAAGCAGCCCCACAAACACAGAACAGTTGAACTCAATCAAGTCTAGTGGACGTGGAAAGCCCTTCTTGTCTCGACCGTGGTGTGACCTCAAGTACACAGAGGTCATAAAACCAAACAACCTTCCTAGTTTCAGATGATAAGAAGCAAGAACCAAAATCAAGTTCCCGGCGTGTTTAGCATAAGACGTAGGGCTGGAGGACATCCCCGGAATGAGGAGGAACACAGCCCTGCCACATCTTCCCTGATAACAAAAAATATGAATGATTTCTTCTTCCCTCCCCCCCCTTTTTGTTTTTTGGTCCCTGATGCAGCATTAAGGGGAAATTTTGGTATTTTTGGTTTGCATATTTGCTTCCAAGACGTTTCAGTGTCTATGCTGTGCTTTTTCTCTAATATTCGTCTTTCCAGAGGTCACCGAAAATCCTTTTTACAGAAGAGGCAACAGAGAGACAGAATAGCAGAAAGGAGCAAGCCAAGGGGATACAGTCTGCTTTGTCTCGTCCAAGCCTCCCTAGCATGGTTCCTGTTTCACTGGAAACTATGACAGCAAAGCCAAAATAAGTAACACTGTCCATTTCCACGCGCTGCCTCGAACCAGCCTCGGCTGCGTCTTAAATGAGGACATTCCTCGACCTGGAGAGGTAGGAGCAGTACAAGCAGCCTATAGGGAAGCTTTAACAGCTTTAAAAACGCCTGCCCCCTCCTCCCCAGCCCCTGCAGCATTAATGCCACTTCTTGCCAAAAAAAAAGAGATGCATTTTGAAAAGACGGATTCTGGAGCAGATCAGAGCAGGTCTTGGCATGTTTTCATGAGCCCAGACCAGAAGGCCTGGGATCTGCGAAAAACAGAGCGCTTTGGACCACTTAGGGAAGCAGACCGGGGCGCCTGTCTGCTTGTTGCCTTTTTCTGCTTCTCGCTGAAATGGGTGCCGTCCCCAAAGTTTCCAAGAGAGGATTTGCTAAAGGGGCAGTGCAAAACCTGAAGACAGCTTGAACCTGCAGCAGGACACAGGCTCTGGGGGCAAAGAGCATCATCTCTGTGTTTCTTGGTGGGGCAGCTGAGCCCAAGGGGAGGCCCCTATAGCTTTGAGTTCAGACAGGTCTCTGGACAACCCTCCCTCCCTCAGCCTCCCTCAGCCTGTCGCTGCAAAGAGCCTTGCTTTCCGGAGTTGAAAAGCTCTCCCCGTCCACCTGAGCATGTCCCTCCTCCTGGAAGGAACATGGAGACTCCGGGCTTGCTGCAAGGGACAGGAGGTGTGATTCAGCTCCCTTGGGACGCTTTTGCTTCTGTAAATGTCAGAAGCCGGGAGCAGAGCGTCCTTTGCAGGTGGAGAGCTGAAGGCAGCTCTTCAAGGGTGAGCAGCCCAGCCCAGCAGCTGGAGGGCTTTCCAAGGTGGCAGGGGACAATCCCCCTGCCCCCGACCCAACACTGCCTCTCCTGGGTTTTAGATTTGGAGTGAGGGAGAAGGGAAAAAAAAAAAAAAAAACAACAACCAAGGGGCTTTCTGGCAGAGCGGACAAATGCAGGGTTAAATAGGAACCGAGGTGTTGGTTGGAACGCCAAAGCCTTTCTTTCCCGTTCTCCCCCCCCCTTTGTGTTTGCTGCAGCCTGAGAAAGACGTATTTGTACTCCAGACTGGGTTCATTGTGAGGGGCGGGTCAGGAATGCGGGGGTGGGGGGTGCCTGCCACGGAATGAATTGGCTCTCTCAATACCACGCTGGAAAACCACTTCAAGCCAGAGCGTGGCACACTGACTCCACCGGGGTTCAGGTCTCCCAAGCAGCCATGAGACCGGGCTTTGTGGTCGCCGCTCATTATGGGCTAATTTTAGGACCGGCGCTGAGAACGGAAAGATCAGGAAGAGGGGACGGCGGTGCACCCAACAACGGGGCTCATTTAGGACGCCGGGCTCTCTCCAAGCCCGTTTCCCAGGCTCTAGAACGGCCCTTCTGTGTCACTCAGTAATTTAGTATTTACCGTCCGCATGAATGTTGGGCATCTCAGCTATGCTGAGCATGTGCTCAGCAGAGGGAATGGAAGCAAAGCTTCAGCGCCGCCAGAGAGAAAGGCAAAGGGCTCGGGGATAGTCCCTCCCTGCCCTTGGTGTCAGCCGAGAAGACTCAGGTGAGGACGACGCCGGCAAGGAGCTCACGGCTAAGAATCTGGTGTGCGAAGCAGTCAGCTCTCCAAAGGGCTATTTAGGGCACAAGGAGGGGTATTGGGGGCACACCTCTGGTCCTTTTCTGGTGGACACCCACGGAGTCTGTCAGCCAGGGGGCTTTCATCATAGACCATTGTTCCATTCGCTCACTTCCACGTTCTCGCACTTCCCACCAGAATACAAAGCTCAGATCTCCAGCCTTTGAGCTGCCCTCGGACCAGACCTAGTGCCCGTGGCTGACCTGCAGCCTCCCCTACTCAACTTCAAGGCTTTGTAGCTTCTGACTCTCGCCATGGCGGTGCCGTGAGATCAGGGGAAAGAAAAGTCCCCGTCTTCGTGCTCTGTAGCATGTTCCTGTACTGGGGCGGCTCCTTTGATGGATGAACAAATGCCAACCCCCCCCCCCAACTTCTCAAGTGTCTCATCTCAGGAGGTTGTGCCTACCCACCAAAGGTGTGCAGAACCAAGACAACAGCAACAGCAAAAGTCCAAGTAGGAGGGAGGGAAAGCTTATCACATCACCCGTGGGATGAAATAGCCATTGGTCAGCCTCTCGGTGCATGCACACACACATACCATATCCCGCTAGGAAGGAAGGAAGCATGTGGGCGTGACCCACTGGAGAAGGTATCCTTCATCACCCAACCTTCATGGGCCTGCCATCGCATGGTGTCTGGGGAATACAGGTTGGTCGTTTTCTCGAGAGATGCGTATCCCTCCAAGAGGCTGTGGGTCACTGACTTTGTGATGTGTTGCTTTCCTTGGGATGCCCCTGCCTGGAGAATTTCCCCCAGATGCTATTGTTCTGCAGGTTCGAGAGAGGAAGGCATTGATATGCAGAGAGGAAAAAGTTCCTTTCTCTCTGAATCCCCCTCAAGGTTAAAGGGTTGGTCTCTGTGCCGCCTTCATTTTGTGGGAGGAACAGACACTACCTGTCACAGATGGGCCTTGAGTCTCTCTCTGGGGCCTGAGAGACATTAATTCTCATCTCAGCACGTCTTTGCCTCCTTCAGAAAGTTCCAGGGGAAATTATCCTAGGGAAGTGGTCTCAAGTGGGGGATATTTGGTCATGATGGGGAATATCTCTGGTTTTCTGAATGGCTGGAGGTCAGAGCTGCTATCTCGGCGGTAGACGCCAGGAATGCCTCCAAACGTCTTGCAATGCACAATCCTCCCATTCGAAGAATCACTTGACCCCAAATGTTGGTTCTTCTGAATGTGTCACACAGGATCTCAGATCCCATAAAAACACAGCCCGTCGGAACCACCCAAGACGAAACACAGGCTCTCCTGGCTGTAAGTCATGTGCAGGTCATTCCTGGATGGATGTGGCTGGGTCCCCACCCAGCAGGGAAATCCAGGAGCCTGGAGCTCGTTCTCCATGTTCCCTTCTGAGGGAAAACCCCACCTGAGACAGTAGGACAGTGCGTCTGAGCCCTGGGCCATTTTAAAACCTGTCTGACATTCCCAACAATACTGAGAAACCATGGAATGGCGTCCACCTTGGGTCTAGCCTTTTCCGGGCATATCAGAGCCTAAAGTCCACAGCCTGGTCATCGATAAGAGTGTCGTTGGAAAGAAAAAGGCAGAAATGTCCTCCGTGTTCTGCATTGTGAGAAGACCAGGCAGCATATTGAAAATATGAGGTCTGGTAGGTTCACTGGGAAATATGAGTTTCCCTTATCAGATCAGGAAATTTCTGGAGGATGCTTCAGCACAAATAATGGGCCCTACGCCATCCCTCAGAAAATCAGGAGAAGAGGGAGTTTGCGAGTGGGACCTTGTGTGAGCTCCGGGAATTGGTGCAAGCTTCGCACTCAGCAGGCAGTCATCAGGCAGGGCATGTCGGCGGTGAGCGAGGAAGCAATGAATGGGTTTCCGATATACGGAGCTTTGGAGATGGCTGGACTTTTCTGTTGAGGAGTCAGGAATGGAGGGTTTGGGTTTTCACATAGTGTAGGTGCCCTGAGGATCAGACTTCACAAAAGCATCCCCGTAATCATCCTCGAGCAAGTGGATGGTGTAGACTCTATTCCCCTCTGCCCGTGGCGTGTCACTCATGGGCTGTCGTGGGAAGAGGTTCTTATGTCATTTGGGTTTGATGCTGCATATGAGCAAGGTGGTCAGTACTGGACAGGGTCCCAGAGGTCAGGGCTGGCCTCCTTCTCCTCCTAGAATCAGACTGCATTCCTGGGACGCTGCAGGGAATGGACTGATTTGGCCTGAGAGGACCCAGATACTAAGAAGAGGAGTGCACAGGTTGGCTTCTGCATTTCCTCTGCATACACCGCCCTCATTACCCCGACATCTCAGAACCTTGTTTTTGTCGAGTCAGCGCCTAATCTCTGCACACATGAACATGAATGTGCTGTCTGTGTAGGCATGCCTGTCATTTCTGACCCCGTTGGAGAACGTGTCCATGAGACACCTGCCAGGAGATCCATGCCAGGGCGGGCAGGAGACATGGAAACAGATGCCCACCAAGAATCAGATGCAGCATTGAACGCAGGGCTCAAAACCTGGGTGCTGGTTCCAGTGTCTCCCACGACCACTAGCCACAACTCCAGGGTCTCCCTGCTACCTTGGACTTCCCAGGTCTGCCATGAAAAAGTCAATTTAAGTCCCTTCTCAGAGACACCTGCCATCCCACTGACTACCGTCCTCTCTTCCACCAACCTGAACATTTTACCAAAGAGTAATTCGTTATTCTGAAATGACGGGATGGACTGGAAATGTTACTTGTTTGATTAGATTTCATCAGTGCTGACCCAAAAGGGGTTTTCTCCTTAGACTCCATATTGGTTAATTTTAGACACGGTCCTTTCTCTACAGGTACCTGTTGAGATGTTAAGTCACTAAAGTAAGTTACTAAATCATTTGGTTGTATTCCCTGTGGTTTTATTTTGCTTTTCTTTTAAAATTCCTCTACCCGGCAGATAGCTTTACCTATGGGTGAGAAAATCCATTAGCGGATTTCCTATAACCCAGGAACGTGTTTGCAAGACATTCGCCGTTGCAATATTTGAGCATTCCTCTACCAATTATATTTCTCTTGTTGATGTTCTCCGTTTTCATGGAAACTGATACTTCCCCCACCTTCACTGCATTATCTCCCGGGAGGGCGTCCTGACCTCACATAGATCTGGTAGGTTTGAGACTCCTTCCCATGTAACCAGTAACCCCTGGGTAACTTTTCTGTCTGGAACATTTCCCTTTCATTTCTTAATGTTATAAACTTGTGGTTTAACTTTGTCTTAGCTTGACATAAGAAATGAGCAACATACCAACATACCAAATGCTTGAGCCGTACTTCCATCACAGCTGCCCCCTCCACACACACCAATTAAAAATCCTAATAAGTTCATAAGGATGATATGTAGTACAGAAGGACAAACTGGGTAGCACCTCTGATAAACGGAAGTGAGTTTGACAGCAAGGCACTTGTAGATTTGCAAGGCTCCCTGCCCACCCTATGTGTCTATCTTTCAAGGGAGTGAGCCTCTCTTCTCCGTCCATGCACATTCTGGTGACGCAACCACAATGCAACTTGCTTATGTCCTTTGGGTGACGTTCAGGGTCCTTCCCTCTAAATCTCATCCTCTATTTAACATCTGAACCACGACGAAACCATAACGACAATACTCAGTCCACTTCTCTCCCCCTTTCTAAGACCCCATACCAGTTATGGTATTGTTCCTTGTTGGCTCACACCAGTGTCAACTCAACGCCATTTCACATTCCACTCACTTCCTCAATACCTGTGTATCGATCGTCTACTGTGTGCCCAACCAAAGGCTCGATCCAGGCACATAGCAACAGGGACAGAGACATAGTAGCTGCCCAGCTCTTAGAGTGCAAAATGTTAATGCCAAAATGGACCTCAAGCAGAGACACACACAAGATGTTCATTTGTCCAGATCATGAGTTCCACTTCAAGAAGAGGAACATCTGTATAAGATAGGGTAACAGTCTTCTAGAAATCTCAACTTCTCTGGGTGAAATTCCAAGCAGTGTCTCAAAAGAAAGAAGACAACAAAACACAGAGATAGAGGAAAAACTAAAAAGACTAGACCAAGACATCCTTTGGATGAATCATTTCTATCACTGTGTATAGAGTCTTTGCAACAGCATCTCCCATTCTGTTCACAAAAGTCATAGTGCAGATCTGAGGTCCTCCAAACATTCCTGATGCTCTGAGTTTCTCTACATACAGAGCTCTGAGCGGATGGAGACTATGCTGCACTTTTATGCATGCCAGAGTAAAGCATCCAATGTATTCTCAAAATTAGGCATTTCTCTCTGGCCCATCTGGGCATCATTGGCGTCCCCTTATCTTCAGCACACACTCAATATATCCATCTAATACCTGGGTCTTGTTCCTCAGGATCTCATAAAATATCCTCACCACCTCCTCGATCTTATTAGGTAGAAAGATACTCATTATATTCCTTTCAAAATGAAGGTCTTTTTTTTTTCTCAACGTTCTCCTCCGGACCATGATGGAGAACATCTCCAGCAGATACCCCACTTCTGTCTTGAGCATCCTCTCTGCACGCGACCCACCCCCAGAAGGTTGATTTACACCAGAAGATGATAACAGCAGCTGGTTGGCATGGCTCCAGCCAAATTTCATGGGACTTACCTGATTTATGTGACTTCACCTCGGTGACAGACCTCAGACATGATTTGATGGCTGCTCAAATGTCCATTTGAGAATCAAGCAACACAGAGTCAGCATTGGGAATACCTAAAATAAAACAGAATGTAAGTCATGATGAGAGAACAGAAAACTGCTTGCTCTGGCCTCCAACCTTGGACCGGTTGTTGAATATGAACATGAGAGGCCCATGTGTCTGATTTTTGTAGCTGTGAGTGCTGGTACAGATCATGGCGTTTTGACCTCTTTATAAAGGCAGACACCCGGGGAAGAAAGAGAAAGTCTGTGTCATCGTTAGAGAGAATTTCCCTGTTGTGTGGTCTCTTATTATCCTATTGTGTTTTGCCTTTTGTGCTGTGGAATACTGTTTTATTTTTTTAATTCTGTAGCATTACTGCTGAAACCAATCCAATGGATATAACTGGACAGTAGCAGAAGACGCCACCCGAAAATATGGCACTTGAGTATATTGATGATAGTGAGCTCTGGTCAGTTGAAAACCAGCAGAGGGAGGGATGGGCTTTCCTTGAACCTCCTCCACATGCTTAAACACACATCCTCCAGAAGGCATTCAACAGCCATCAGAAACCCTCCCCAGAAGTGTCATCAACCACAAAGATGGTTTTCTGTCACAGGAGACAGGAGACGTCTCTTTCCTCAAATCATTCATTCTCTCTGCCTATAGCCCCCTTCCCTTCTTCAGATTCTAAACTCTAAAGCCAGGTCTTTGAGTTCTCCATTTTTCCTGCATATCCCCCATGCATACAGGAGGTAGACATGGTCACAAATGTTGTCTGTTTTTCTCTTGTTAACCTATCTTTTATGACTGGGTTCTCAGAAGAGAAGGGTAGAAGGAAAATTATTTTTCTTCCATTACACAATCCTTTATGTAACTGTAGGTAATTATTTTTCCATGGAACTCTTTTACACAGTTTCCTAGTGTTTGTAGCATAACAACCTCAGTCCAAAAATGAAAACACAATTTCTTACTTGCTGATGATGGAACAGTATGGCCATTAATGACTTTCTTTTAAGTTGTCTTTGATATTTGATATCAATTGTCTTTTTTTTTAAAGATTTTATTTATTTATTTGACAGACAGAGATCAGAAGTAGGCAGAGAGATAGGCAGAGGGAGAGGGGGAAGCCGGCTCCCTGCTGAGCAGAGAGCCCGATGCAGGGCTCCATCCCAGGACCCTGAGACCATGACCCAAGCCAAAGGCAGAAGCTTAACCCACCTAGACACCCCATGAATGGTCTTTGATACTTGAAGTTAATATTCACTTATGGTTAAATTGTTTGCATTTATTTTAATCATTAGATTCAAGGATTATCTTTATTGTTACCACCAAAAGCTTGGGCAAAGTTATATTTGTGAATCTTGAAGCAGATCAATGTTTTCTTAACACTTTGACTACTACGCTTTTGATCCTAAAGCCTGTGCTTGTTACAGAAAATAAGACCTAGTTTGTATATAACCTTAGGGTTTTTAAAAATATATTCTCATTCTTCTATTTTTTTCTAAATGAAAGAATTAAAGATACATGCAATAACTATTTGGTGGGTGAGCACCAACTATTATCTTCTTGTATTGATAAATGTTCTTAGGGCAGGCACAGGGGCCGTGACAAGGATGGGGAATGTCACTCTCATGAAGCCTGGCCATACCACAAAGATATGTAAGCAAAATAATTTATGCCACCATGCTGTTTCATGTGTTGGAGAATTTGAAACAAAAAGATGTGATAATCACAATGTCCTGGAAGATTAAGAGTGATTCTGAGTTGGCTGGTAGAGGTGATGTTCTTGACAAGTTTTGGGGGAAGTCTCCCCAACAGAGATGACACTCGGACTCTCCTTGTGATGACTGGGGACAGGAAGATGCAGAGCCTGGGGAAATGGGCTGGTTACTTCATAGCACAGATGAAAGGAGGGTCAGTCAGAGATTAGTGAGCAAAGAGGGGAGTAGGAAGAAAAGGGGTTCAAGAGGTAAGTAGGAAGCGGGACACTTGGAACCCTGGGGTGTGGAGAATGAGTTTGTGTTGTTTTCCTGGGCTTCGTGGGAAGGCTTTGGAGGGTGTTCAGCTGACATGTGTTTTTTTCCAAAAATCATTCCATCTGCAGTGTGAACATATAGCGGTGAGGGAAGCACGAGGGGAGGCAGCAAGCGACAGACTAGCGCAGTGGGGTAGGAAGGAGAACTCAAGGCCATGTGGGCTATCATGGCAATGGTAACCAGACAGAACACAGATATGGCCAGTGTGACCTCATAATAGACTGCATATGGGATGTGAGGGAAGGAGAAGCATCAGGAGGTCTGGTAGGCTTTTTGTGTTTTAACGAAGATGAGTAGACAGATGATACACAGATAAGTGTATGATGAGTAGATAGATGATAAATAAGTAATTATTTGGTAGGTAGGTAGATAGATGATAGATAGGGAATAAATATTTGATGTATAGATGGATGATGGATGGATGGATGAATAGATAGATATGATGGATGGTGGATGGATGGATGGATAATAGATGCACAGATAGATAGGGCTTTCTGCACACAATTTATTTTTTCTTTCTGATATATGAAGAGAAAATTTCAATGGTTCACTCCATTTACCAAAAAAGTGACTGGAGATAATTCTCGGTTTTAGTCATTTTGACCTGGTCCAGATGAAACTAGTTTCAGCTAAAGAGCAAACCACCCCCTGAGAAACTCTGTGGTTGCTCAAAGAAAGAAATAAAAACTCAGTTCAATTGAGAGTTCATGCCAATGGGATCCCCCTATCCACCGTCAAAAGACAAAGTGACAGCTAATGCCTGAATGTGTGTAAGTGGACTGAAACTTAAGGCCTTAGAAAAGGATATCACCGTAGAGAAGACTTTCAGTCACACTGAGCCATCATGTAGAAAAGAGACTTGTCCCAACATTCTACTGAGTGAAAGGTAGATCTCTCCCTTACTTCGTTCTCTTTCCCTCCTTCCTCTCCTTTCCCTCTCTTTTCCTTCCTTCCTCTTCTCTCTTCCCTTCCTTCTCTTCCTTTCCCCTCCTTTCCCTTCCCTTTGCTTCTCTTCTTTCTCTTGTCTTCTCCTTTTCCTTCTCTACCCTTCCCTTCTCCTACCTTCCCTTCTCTCCTTCCCTCCTCCCTCCCGTTTTCCCTCCCTCCCCTGCTCTTTCTCCTTCTCCACCTTTTTTCTTGCTTTCTTTTTAAACTATAAATATCTTCTAATTCCTCCAGGGCCCAATTTTAGATTTTCACGAGTCGGCTGTGAGACACTGTGCTCCTCGCACTATTTGACAGGGTGTGGCGTCTGGAGTTGGGTTCTGCAGGAAGCCAACTGAGAGGGTAATTAACAAGCACGAGGTCTATCAGGATCAACACCTGTGGAAAGGAAGGGACACAAGCAGGACTGCGGACAGAGAGAAGTTAAAAGCAGGGAATATAGGTTGCTCCTAGATGCTGTAGAGGCAAGGACACAGATGGTTCCTCACGCCTCTAGAAAACAATGCAGCCTTGCTGACACTGTGCAGGGGACACCTGGATCAGACTTCTGACCTCCAGGAAAGAAAGGTATGAAATTGATGTCATTTAGCCACTCAGAGTGTGGTTTGTGAAAGCAGTGATAGGAAGTTAATACATCTAGTAAAATGTTAATTTTAGTGAATGGTAATTAGTTAATGGTAGAATCTGTGTGGCAGGGACATAGCTGTTCCAGTGAAAATTCCTTCAAGTTTTTTGTATGTTTGGAAAATTTTCATTGGGGGATATTTTCGTTGGGTAAAAAACAAATTATTAAAAATAAGAAGAAGAGAGTGGGTCACCACCTCTGTTTGGATTCCCTTCCGTGGGAAGAGAAGTACCTGGTTTCAGAATCAAAGAGTGGACTGTGGACACTGCAGAGGGGTCAGACAAGGTGGGAGGGATGGGCTGCAGGCAGGCTACCTGGACTTTCTCTGAAACATGTGTTTAAAAGAAAGTCTCAACTTACCCAGGTTTGCATACCCTACTCAGAAATATGAAACCTGAAAGTGAATCAGCATCTCCCTCCGGAGTAAGGGATAATTTATTCCCAAGAAAGTTGCTCATTTATTCCCAAGCAGGTGGACTTAGTCATCCACATGACGCTTACAAGATGGTAATTCTCAAACAGCCAATCCTGTTCGAGAGGATCTCTGGTGAATCCCATGTCCTCCATCTCAGCTATATCTCTAGGATTGGCTGTAGGCTCATGTAGGGAGGGTTCTTCTGGCCTGTCCCTTCATTTCTTTGATGTGTAGATTGATGATGGATGGATGGATGGATAGATAGACAGATAGATAGATATGAAGGATGGATGGATGGATGGATGGATGGATGGATGGATGGATGGATGAGTGGATGGATGGATGGATGGATGAGTGGGTGGATGGATGGATGGATGAGTGTGTGGATGGATGGATAGATGAGTGGATGGATCAATGGCTAGACAGATACATAGATATAATGGATGGATGTGGGTGGAAGGATGAATGGATGGATGGATAGACAGAGAAGAGCTGCATCTCCATTATCCAGGCCATCTGAGAACCATAATGCCATCTCTGGGAATCAGAGAGCCCCACTGGTTGTCAGGAGGACCACACCCATAAACCTAGAGACCTGTATCTTCTTTAACTCTTCACTAATGAAGCCCTCTCATGTTCTAGACACTTTCTTGGTTTGTATTATTTAGTTACTGCTGTGTGACAAATCATCCCCTAACGTAGCAACCCAAACATCACACATTGATTATCTCACAGCTTCTGTGGGTTGACTTCCCAGGTGTGGCTCCTCTGGGTTCCTCCTGGTCAAGGTATCTGATGGGATGACAGACCATCTGTTGATCAGGGCTGCCATTCCATCTGTGGTTAGGTAACCCTTGGTCTCTTGTTTCCTGGGCCTCTCTCTCTCCATAGGGTTTCCTCACAACATGGCGGGTGGTGTCCTCCCCAGGGCACATGCAAGCATCGTAGATAGTGTTGTAGGAGAGGATCCTGCACTTAGGGAACCCGACCTGAATACTAATAATGGGTGGTCAGTCTGCCTGATCTTTCCTCTCATGGAACACATTGTCTTTATTAATAAAATCATGGTAAGTAATCAAACTGGCTACTTGCTTGAGAAGAGGACATTATCTCTGTCTTCTAAGTCTGTTAGCAACACAAACATCCTTGAAAGATGGTCCAGAAGGAAGCCTGTCAGGACCTCTAATTCCAATACATGCAGAAATGCAAAAGAGCCTCAAGAATTCTTTCCCGACATCTTTTTAACATGACCTCTTGAATAAATAATGATTATTGAGAGATATAATAGAGCCTTATAAATTGTCAAAAACTGAGACAAAACGACGCTCAGTACCCGGAGGGAAAATGGGGTGAGAAACTCTCCAATGGTAAGTCTCCTTCCTGGAAATTAGACCTTTGCTATTCTCATCATCCTGTTCCATGGCTGCCTTCAGACTTTCTAGTGCAATCCTAAAAGAAAAAACTGATCTTCAGACAACTCAGGAGCTTTCAACTGTGAGTCATCTTGACCACGTGGATTGTGAAGTTAATTACTACCATAACCTCCCTGAAAAGAAGTGAAGTACATCATTAGCAATCCCAAACCAAGGTCATATTCATTGCAAGAGTGCCAGCCTCCTGGACCATACGGAGGCCCTGAATGGAAGACCATTATTCCATCAAATGTGACACGTTTTACACCATTAGAGATGCCCGAGGGGTAGAAATTGGAAATAGTTTTGTTTTAATTAAGTTCAGAATGTGTGTGTGTGTGTGTGTGTGTACATGTGTGTTTATGCAAATGTTTATCAGCAAGTCCCTTCATTATGACTGATATTTTGGATTTATATTATTGCTTAAGGACAGTCCATTGGTGGATCAAAAAGAATAAAGAAAAGGAAAGATTAAAGGTTTCCTCTCCAAAATGGTAAAATATCTTACTCTGCCTTTAATTTTTCTATTCAGGCGGTTTCCACAAATTATCTCAACATCCTTCCTTACGGTCACAGATTCGAGTGAAGAATTCAATGTAGGGGCTTCTGGGTGGCTCAGTGGGTTAAAACATCTGCCCTCGGTTCAGGTCATGATCCTGGGGTCCTGAGATCGAGTCCCACATCGGGCTCCCTGCTCAGCGGGGAGCCTACTTCTCCCTCTACCTCTACCCTTCCCTGCTGTTTGGGCTTGCACACTCTCTCTCTGACAAATAAATAATTTTTAAAAAAGAATTCACTGTAAAACAAGTTATAGTTTGTAGTTTATGTCTGTGTAATTCCATGGAGCATTGAACTCTCTGTGGATTGTAGACTCCAACGTGTGTGTTTGTCATCTAAAACAGAGTAAGATGGAGAGATGGAGAGATGAGGGGTGTGGGACTAGAAAGAGAGAGGGGAAGACAGACTCTGAGGAAGGACAGGAAGCCACAGGACTCAGTCTCTCTTAACATGGACTTCATCTGAGTTTTCTCTTTAGTGCCTTTGACAACAACGTTCACTCTTTTGGTTCAGAGAAATAATGTTCAGCCTAGAGAAAGAATGAACTATGGGGAAGGGAAAACCATTAAATTTTTAAAAGAATGATGCTAAAACGAAGAACTCCATAACTTGAGAGATCTCTCCTAACGGTAATTTTATTTCATTTGTTATATTTTTTTAAAGATTTATTTGACAGAGAGAGACAGAGTGAGCACACGTGAGCACGGGGAGCAGCAGGCAGAGGGAGAGGGAGAAGCAGACTCCCTGCTGAGCAGGGAGCCCAATGCAGGACTCCATCTCAGGATCCTGGGAGCATGACCTGTGCTGAAGGCAGATGCTCAACCAACTGAGCCACCTAGACATCCCTATTGCCTGCAAAGGTCATTTCAGTGGCCACATTCATAACCGTGGTTATGGTAACCCACGACATTGCACGTGCCGGTGGTGGTGCCAAATTACCAAGGGAAATCACTAGACCATTCACAACTGAAAATGTGAGTAAGAATGACGCATCTCTGGCTCCAGAGAGAGAACTGGACGTATGAGCTCTTGCTCCCTGCCGTAGCTGTGTTCATGTGGTCTGTGAGGCTCCATGACCTGTGCTGCTCACATCCCTATGTCATTCTGAACTGCCTTCTACCAGGATCGTTTGTGGCCAATAGCACTGTACTCTCTGTGCCGTGTTGCCGTGTGCCCCCCAGAGCCAGCTCATAAAACACACACTGGTTTCTAGCTCGCTCCGTGTCTAGGCTTCTTTTCCTGAAGAAAGCCAGGGGCAGTCTTGTGAGCATGTGCACGCAACCCAGAGAGGTAGGCTGCATGGTACGGAGCAGAGATTCTTCCTACAGGAACTAAGGCACGGAGACTTGGCGCTAACAGCCATCTGAGCAAGCCGTCCTGCACACACATCTTCCCTCTCCAGGCAAGACTTCCAAGGACTGTAGTCTCAGTGGACACCGTGAGGTGCCCTGGGCGACAGACACCCAGCTCAGCCACGACAGGATTTCTAAGCCATGGAAGCTGTGAGAACGTGAATGTGTGTTATTGGTGTGGATTTGTTACACGGCATGAGAGAGCTGACTAATACACACCACCAGCACCCTCTTCCACTGTGGGAGCAAAATGAAAATATGCAGACGATGGCTGAGAGGGTAGGTACTCAGTACAAAAATGTCGACGTGGACTGACACCAGTGTTCAATGAAACTGGCATCAATGACATTGATAGTAAACAACTATGATAAATCCCATTCACCCCATCAACTCACCAGGTGCCATAATCTCATTCTGGCAGATCTTATGGTCAATATATTAAAATACACACTCTTTAATATGATTCTATCAAAGTGTAGAAGAGTTTTATGTTTTCATTCTTACACTTCCGTGTTCACATTTGACAAAAAGATATGATTAATCAAATTTATGCTAGAACTAGATAAGCTTATTCTAAGATTCACGAGGGGGAGAACTGCAAAAAAAAAAAAAAAAAACAAAAACAAAAATCCACAAACAAATAAACAGTAAAATTCATGGAGAGAATTTCAGGTAATTAAGCAGGGAAATGATGCCTCACAGGTATTAAATCATATTTGAAGCAATAGTACTTAAAATACAGTTGACTTGTGAACAATAGGGGTTTGAACTGCACGGGTCTCACTTGTACAAGATTTTTTTTCAATAAAGATACTCAATAAGCATTTGTATACAATATGTAACATACAAGTCTATTTGTATACAGTATTTGTATACAATGTAACATATTGAATATATCATAAATACACAATAAATATTTACAGTATTTTTACAATATTTACAATATATGCATATTTACAATATATAATTGTATATATATACATATTGATTAATAAATGTATTTTCTTATATGATTTTCTTAATCATGTTTTCTTTTTTCTGGCTTATTTTATTGTAAGAACACAGTCTATAGTAATATAACATGCAAATTATGTGTTGATTGACTTTATATATTACTGGTAAGCCATCCAGTCAAAAGTGGGCTCTTAATTTACATTTTTGAGAAGTCAAAGGTCATAGGTGCATTTTTGATTGTCTGGGAGGTTTGCTCCCCTAGTCCCCCAATATTGTTCAAGGGTCAACTGTAGTTTGGTCCTGGCTCCTAGGATATGACAAAAGTACTTAGGAAATGAGAGTTTATAGCAATTAAATTTAGATATAATTAAAGGTCTGCAGACAGAGTAATGGTTAAGTGAATTATGGTATACCTTCTCAGTAAAATACATGAAAGCGTATAAAAGGATGAATCATCTCCATACAATTATGGATCCATCTTCCAGTGATCCCTTACATGGCTAAAATAAGATGGAAAATCAGGTGACCTAGAGAGGTGACATAGGATTCGATGCTACTCTTTACCCTTGTTCCTACAAAAAGACTCCTGAGTTTCATAATGACGCATCCTTCCTATGGCATTTGATTCTAAAGTGACCCGAAGGACTTAGCGGACATGTCGGCTTGCCCGGTGATTGTTTCAGGGGTTGAATTAGACCAAACTCTTCCTGGAAGAATTCAAAATGAACGTAGCTAAATGTGCAAAATAAATAAACACGGTATCTTCAGACATAATGGCCTCTAGATATTTGAAATGTGTTCTGAAGATTTCCATAAGGCCTTCATGTCTATGTATTCAAATATAACAGTAAACCCCAAGATCAATAGCATATTTGGCTATCAAAGCAGTCGAGATAAACAGGGCAAGACTCTCTTGCTCTCACTCTCTCTTTTTTTTAATGCCTAGGGAAGAGAGACATAGAAATACACATTGATTTTTTAAAAATGTATCCTTATTCCTTCAAAGTTCAGGACTGTTAAGCTTTTGGCTCTAAAGCTGTGATCCCCTAATTATCTATAGAGCATCAGCTGATATGGGTTTTGTCCTAACTTTTCTTTCTTCTCATTTATTTCTCAGGAAAGACAAAATGGATATCCATTCAGAAAGTGCTGTACAGAAGACTTGGGTTATCTTGGCAGCAATCTGTGAAGTGGTGAATAGAGCTACTTAAAAAGTTGCACCAGCGATTAATCAGAGTACAATGGGAAGAATTACATTTTACAAAATCGCAGATACAGAAACAGGCCTGACATCCGAAATAGTCAGAGTTGATTAAATTTTCTTCTTTCAGATTTGGCTGTAAGTCTAGATTTAGAAATAGTCCTCCCTCCTCTGCCTTTCAAAGTATTAAATAAAAAACTTCAAACTCTTTTATTATTTCCCCCAATAGTTCCAAATTGCGGTAAATCTGTATTTCTTCTTATCTTTCATGGAAGAAATGTCTCAATTCTCAGCAGAGCCAAAGGAAATGACAACAGGCACCACAACAAACAATTCTTCAGAGACGTCGTTCGGCACATCAATTAGTTATTGGGTTTACACACTGGTTCTCCAGTGTGAGGACAAATACAGAGGCGTTGCTCTTCTGGCTGGCCCAAGCAAAGTCTGAAAAAGCAACTTCTTTGCTCCTGTGAAATGTTCCAGCTCTCAATAGGACCCTCCCAAGCCCCGTCCCAGCATATAAAGTTCATTTTCCAGTATTAGGTGCAGGACACTCAGAACACAGCACATTAATTTCAGCGGACACTAACTTTTATCTAATTCAGCAAGCAAGCCTCTGTTAATTAGGCCTCCCAGGACGAGTGATGGCAAGAGAGGCTCCAACTGTTACTGATCGATACTCACAACTCAAGCAGCTCTGGTGGTCAATTACTTGGGTTTCTGGGTAAGAAAAAAGGTCCTGTTCCTGGGAGCAACCTACGCTCTCCCACCATCACAGTTCGCCACTGCCTGGCCCACCGAGGCCACCGCTGCGTACAGATAGCATCTCTCCCTCTTCCTCTCCATGTCTGCCAGGGGTCGGGGAGCGGGGGATACGTGCTCCCCACCACCATTGCAAACAGGGTTCAGCTCGTGCCTTCCAGCCTTGAGCCTGATGGCTGGGGACGGGAAGCTACTGACCCAGCTGCCAAGGATCTGCTGTTTGATCCCAGTGACGCGAGCCTTGTTTGATGAGAGTATGGACATGCAGCCTAATTTCATGTAATCCCATTCTGCGGCTACTTAAAAGGGAAAGGGTATGAAAAGCCCACACAATAGTGTTTTCTTCCTGGCGGCCCTTCTCCCGCAAAGAGCCCCTCGCCTGTGTCTTTGGGGCGAGACACCACGCAGGCCAAGGGGTTTATTTACACAGTCCCGCCTCTGTGAGGTGTCTGACACCCGATCTCCCTGAAGACTCTGCCAGGCTGTCATGGCTGACATTTCTGAATGGAAACACTGCGAAGAAGAGGAAATATGTTTCCATGACACAAAACACATTACTGTGGGATGGCACGAGGATCATATTTAGGAAAGGTGGGGTGAAAGGGAGAAAGGCCAATGCTAACAGGATGAAGGCATCATGTGTTGAGATGGCTTTTGCAAAAGGACAAAGGGACACGGTGGTCTGTCACAGATGCTGGCATGTGAGGACAGGTGATTTCCTCTTTAGGGTTTACCTTCTCTTCTGGACATGGGCAACCTTCATGTCCCCAGTGGACGTCTTTTCCGAAAAGCAAGAAACTGTGCTCTGAATAACCACCTGTTGTAGGTTAAAATGCGTCTCTTCATCCTTACTTTCAAATATGCAGAGACCCTCGTCTTGCGACCACGATGAATTAAACCCTGTGAGGAGGCGGCCATGCGTGTTTCCAGGCAATGAATTGGCTTCTAAGGTGAAAGATGTGCAAGAATGCGGTGGTCTTCTGAAGAGGGTGTGATGGGAGAGGGAAAATGCAGGCGTGAGGGCAACATTTGAGGAGAGTGGACGTCCCATGGGGTCTTACTGATACAGCCCTTGGCTTTTCCTCAGACTCTTACGATGAGCAGAAGACCAAAGTGGGCTCTGGAAGCTATGGTCTGGACGTGTGTAGTGGCTTCAATAACAATAGTGTCCTGGGTGAGAATGGAAATGAGTTTTTGCTTCACATGTTTCAGCTTACAGAGGATCTTGGCTTCTGTATTCTCACTCAAACCCCTACAGGGATCCTATGAGGAAGACAAACTATATGACCCATGGGAGACTGAGGTTCCGTGGGAGCCCCCAACCTCCACCAACCACCACGTGGTCCAAGCTGAGATCACACCTTCTTGACCCTATAGGGTTTCATACCCCTCTTTCATAACAGGAGCATAATGCTGGCCAATGGTGGAAGGGCTATCATCTCATTTCACAGGTGGGGAAACTGAGTCATGGAGAATTACTAAAGATCACGTAAGGGTGCAGTGGGGGCAGTGCAGCCCCAGAGTCCAGGCCCTTAGTTTTCACGCCAGACTCAGTGACAGCAGCTCACAGATGAGGGACGACGTCAGGATGGTCCAGTCTGGCAAACAGTGGTACCAGAAGAGGGGCGAGCTTCAGGCTGACCTTGGAGCCATGAAACGGCATCAAAGGCGGGGATAAGACCTTTGCTTGTCATCCATCTGTCAAACAAAACCCAAGCAACATTCTTGATCTGGTTAAGAATCTACCTCTTAACCAAAAGCACGATGGGGCAACAAGTCATCCATCAAGGGTCATAGATTAGAAAAGGGGACAGGTCACTGAGCCATTTACATCTCCTTAGGGTGGGAATCTTTACAGAAAAGATGCAGAGAATCCAGACCAAGACAAAGCAACGACAGAATACACTTGTCAGTTTTTAGGCAATAAAATCTATCCTACCCACCAACCTCATCACTTCTGAAACACATGCTTTGCAAGTAAGCCACGTTGAGCAGAAGAGGAAGACGGGCTAGTGAGTGCAGAAGGAAAGTGTGGCCCCTTTTGAAAGGCCGCCTTATGGGAATTCAGCCTTATCTCAAATTTCTCTCTTATGAACAGGATCATTCCTAAAATTTTGATAAGAGATTTACATATCTCCGAGTTTGATGCATTTCTTTTCTCTGGTGAAGGAAACGGTACAATCCTATTTTACACTGCTGAGAAATTTATAATAGTAGGAGATAAGAAAAATAGGCCCGAGCGTCTGAAACACACAGATTAACAGTCTGCATCGATCAACTCGCCAGATAATTGCACAACCGTTCATGTCACTTCCTACAGCCATGGCTTCAAGGTAAATAATATTGATGCTTTTCTTCTGGGATATTTTAATTACATTCGTGAGAATTATATTTGCGGGCCAACATATGGAAATTAAATCTGGGGGAATGCTCCCGTTGTCTCAGTATTAAAATTAATATTTTTTCGTGGATGATTTTGATGTTATATGCAGAAGATGTAGCGTAAAAGTTTCGAAAATTGCTTGACACGGTGTGATCAGAAAGGCTTCAGAATTAACGGCATGTCAGAGGGAAGAACGTGGGGCCACCAACTCCCAAAGGTGTGGAGGACTTCTCCAGGACCCTCACACCTTCCCTTTCTTCCTCATGGCACTTATCATGTATCAGGTGCAATTTATCTGCTGCTTCTCTTCTCTCCTGTGTCTCTCATTCCAGCCACAACCTCATCCTCAAACTGGGGCCATGTTGAGAGTAAGCAAGACAAGACTTGGGGACAGACGTGAGCTTGGGATAGGAGGATGGTGGGAGAGAGAAGGCGTGAAGGTCGGCTCCTGGGTAGCACGTATTTATGTATTTATATATAACAGTAATTTATGTATTTATAGGTGCGTGTTTACCAAGACAGGGAGAGCACAAAGGAGGGTACGTGAGAAGCAATGGGCAGTGAGAAGGGAGAAGTTAAGAATTGTGTTTGTCACTTGTTAAGGCTGAAATTCCTCTGGGGACCCCAAATAGATGCATTGGTCAGGAGAATGCAAGGCCTTGGATTTCTCGAGACGTCTGCACTGGAAATGTGACTTAGGGGTTCTCTTAGCATGCAGAGGGCAGGAAGGACACGACATAGCAACCAGGAGACCCAGAGGCAGGGCCAGGCTGAGACACCAGTCATTACGGGATGGGGAGGTGATAGAGAACAGAAAGAGATGTTTACAAGGAGCCTTTAGAAAGGGTGCCAATCGCAAGTCTATGTGTTTTGTTTTATTTTGTTTTTCAACAATGCAGATCACCTTTATATGGCTATGCTAAAGAGAGGCTTCCACTCAAGGAACCATAAAGGAAGCTACTGCTTACATACAGGTGAGTCAAAATTTAGTTTTCGGTAGCTCAGCCTTCATGCCTCGTGTCAGGGTTTTGTCGCATGCCTGTGGAAGGGAAGATTGCATTCCTGCTTTTGGGTTTTGACATGGGGACACGAGGAGCTTTGGCACTGTGCATTTGTAGTGTGTGTGCTATCGGGAGAGAAGGCGTGGTGTGTGAGGACCGGAGCAGGCTTGTTGTGGGAGAAGACAAGACAGGACATGTGTTTTCAGGAGGGCAAAATCAGGCCAGCGCCGTCCTCAGAAAGACCAGCTTGCCAGCCAGAGATCAAAGCCGTCTCCCCGTGGTGGCTGTTGGCCGTATGAGCTTGCCCTCATGCCCACATCAAAGGACGGATACACAAAGCAATACTCCAACTCGCTGAAATGTCCCTTTGCCATATGCAGAGAGATGGAAATGTATGCGTCTCTATGATAGACGCTGGGAAGCATTTGTTAATGAGCAGAGACAAAGACACGCGGCTAAATTTGACTATGAGAAAATATGTTCATGAAGGGAAATAGCCAAAACCATGGTACCGGCTCCATTTAGGGAAAGGAAGTTTGAAAAAAAGAAAAAAAAAAAATCAAGAGAAAAGAAAGACATCGCCTAAATGAGGAACAGAGTCCAGCAGAGCAGTGTTTTCAGAGTGAGGGAAATCTGGCGCCAACATATCCATCATTTACTGGCCGTGGGACCATTTACGTGGGCCCCAGCCCCCTCATGTAGCAAAGGAAACTACCAAGTTCTAGTTTAGCAAGTTTCGTAAGCATCAACTAGGATAATCTATATCCAACTACTTAATGGTGAGGCATGACATGGGATTAATATCCAGGATATTTTGGTCTTTCCTCTGCAAGTGTTTTAACTACTTATATTTTTACTCTCACGTCTTGAAAATAGTGGTGGATACAGCCATTTACTATATAATCTTTTTCACACCTTGGCCAAACTCTGGGCAGCCTCTCTATTAGAAAACCTATAAAAATTTCATAAATATGAAATTAAAGCCTGCAGGAATGTAAATTTTATTCTGTGGTTATGATGTGTGCCTCCAGGAGATGACCCTTGATAGGCAGAAAGCGGTATCACATTGATGCTCTGATTCTGATGCCTGGATAGTGAAGAGTGGAAATAAAGCCACCTTTTCTCTTTCGCCGCAAATTACCAAAATAAGGGAGAATTATAATAACCACAGTGGCTGTGAAGCAAGTTTCTGTTCATTATTGTCTGTAGGCACAAAGACGGTTCTGGCTACCCAAAATTAGTCAAGTAAGAGGTGTTTTTAAATCTATAAATGTAAACTTACCTTGGCTTGGAATAAACGTACTATTGAAGTCATGCATTGAGTCTACCCGTACGTTTGAAATACCTTATAGTTTCAGTACTTAAGTCCAAGGACACAAAGATGGACAAGGAACATCCCCTATCCTCAGAGACAAAACAATTGGGTCACGGAGCCATAGCTCAAAACAAATCAATGCAAAAAAAGTGTGAAAAGAGCCAACTTTCACAGAGATGGCAACGTAAGAACATGAGACATCCCATTTGGGACATAAATATAATGGAGCCTACAAGATCTGTGCATGGTCTCAAAACCTGTGGCCAAGCCTCACCAAAACGCTGTCCCCCTGCTCTTGCCCTGCTCATGAGCTCATGTCTTTTCTCAGTCATGCACTCGTGGTCTTGCATGCCTTCAAGTGCCACTGTGAAGGGCCATGTTTCTTGGAAAAGGCAGGCCATGGTGGGGATGTCCCTCTCACATTACTTTCCTGCCTCTATCCTGGAGTTCCTCAACATTATCTGCATCCAGTTGCCTTCTCTATAAAATATGTAATACCTTTCTCTTGACTTAATTAGCATGGGCTATTGTTTTATTGACCCTTATTCAGACCTTGATATGCTCCCATACTTTCAGGATGCCCACACAGAAGGAGAGGGAAATTGCCTCCTAAATAAAACACTGCATAAAAATCCTGTATTTGACCCATTCCCGCTGAAGAAATCCTTCCCGAGTTCGTGCCCTCACCCCAGGCTCCTGGAGCAGCTGCCCAAAACCCTAACAAGTGCAAACAGACCTCTTGGGGATGGTAATTTGCATGACAATGAAACCATACAATTGCACAGGTTTCTAAAAGAAGGGATTACTGGAACTTTCATTTAAGACTTGAAGGGTTTGACAGAATTGTTAAAACTCCCACTCACCACTCTTGCAAGATGAGTGTTTGAACGTTCCCCGTTCCCCATGTGACATCACTCCCCACTCCTCACGGCGCTGCTGTCTCGCCTTGAGCCTCCGGATGGTAGACGAAAGGGTGTCTGTGCACGCCTTTCTCACCATAATTTACAGCAGCCATTCCCGCCTGGAGATGCAAATCCTTCTCAGAGGACGCACCGGTAAGTCACAGGGCCACTGTGCTGCTCTGCCCCTGGAGTGATTCCAACCCCGGGAACATCTCCGTGTCAGCTGCTCACGCTCTGTTAGTCACCGTTCTCGCTCGCCCTTGCATATTCTATTTTCTCCTTTTTCTCTCTCCGGGTGACCTCTTTTCCTGGAGGCCTCTCCCTCCTTCTTTTTCACTTCTGAATTGTCCGTAAAGGCAGTCAGGGATGCCTGGCCTTTTCGCCCGCCATGTTTTCCCACCGAACGTTGATGAACCCTCTGATTTGTACCATCCTTCTCACGTGCATGAGTTTGCAGTGTTAACAGTGAAAATGACATGAATGGAGGAGGGAGGTTAGAACCCATGAGACAACACACCGATTCTCTAGGCATCCCCAAGTATTGGAGACATTGAGACAAAGGAACACTCCATTCATGCAAAGGACATCTTAACGATACCCAAGGCTGAGGCTTCATTTTTGAGAATCACAACTTGATAGCTGGTGGGGAAAAACAAGGAGTGGTTGGATTTGCTGGGTTCCGCGTCAGCACAAAGCAATGCCTTCCACTTTGGGATGGGCCTCCCCGAGAAGGCCTAAATGACATGCAGGCTCCCGCCAGAAAGCGGTTGTGTAATGAACCAAGAGGATGAACATTGTCCAGCAATCCATTCTCTGTGTGGAGCACCAGAAGGACCTGGGGTCTGCAGACAGACTAGGGGGACAGTTCGTAGCTCAGTTTCTGTACAGATTTCAGCCCCAACTCTAAATCCTGACCCTCAGCTGGTATTCATGATTTGCCTCTCTTTTTCCTACCATGCCTCTACATAAGATACCCCATCCTTTATCCTCTCACAGATCAATGGCTGCTCACTCAATAATTAGTTAATCTCAGGGACTTCTGGGAGTTCTAATAATTGTGAATGGGGATGGTGCTGCCCCATTAGGGAACACCTGGGAAATTTGGGGCGGGCATTTTTAGCAGTTGCAACCAATGTTGGCCCTTAGGCATTGTGGGTTGGGTCTGCTCTGTGTGACATGGTGGAATCCACTGGCAGCCCCACAATGAAGACCGACCCCCATATCCTGCATGGTTTTCAAAAACTTCCCTAGATTAAAAAACAACTACAACCTTTTCATGATTATCGCACCTACAGTGGAACTGTATTTTCTCTGTAAACGCCACTCTTTTTTTCCTCACAACGTGAAAACAATGATTTTCTTGAGTCAAAGAGTCAAGTGTCATTAGATTACACAGGCGACCCTTGAACAACGCGGGTTTGAACTACACTGATCCACTTAGACGCACATTGTTTTCAATAAATACAGCACGATACCATAGATTCATTTTCTCTTTCTTAGGATCTTCTTTTCTCTGGCTCACTCTGTTGTAACAAAACAGTATATCAGACGTAGAGCATACTGAATGTGTATGACTCAACTGTGTTACCAGTGGGGCTTCTCGCCTTTTTGCCTGCCATGTTTTCCCACCAAACATTGATCAACAGTCAACAGATCAACAGTCAACGGTCAACAGTAGGCTGTTAGTTACATTTTTGGGGAGTCAAAATTATACATGGATTTTTGACTGTGCAAGCGAACATCAGGGTTGATGCCCATAGCCCCCCATATTGTGCAAAGGTCAACTATGCTCGGTTTTGTTTAGGATTTGGCCAAAGCTTCAGCACCATCATGGAAAATCATTTCACTTCCACTCCCCATATTGGGATCATTTTCACATTCAGAGGTGTTTCCCCATAGGGCTCTGTTTTCTAAGATGGTTTGCCAAGGTTTATTTCATTACTATTCTGAGAAGTATATTCTGTACTATGCTTATAAGTAAGACCAACCCAAGGTCGTGTGAGCAAATACCAGCTGTCTCACTTTCTACCCTTGAAAAGCCTATAATTTGTCTTAACACATTCACCTAAGTTTACTTGCTGTTGCCTCTGTATTTTTCTCCTCTTACCACTGTCCAGGAAATCTTGTCTGTGGTCCTTATCATAATGCTGTGGTTACTAGTGCCTTTTGGGTTCTACTCTTCTCACTCCTGTATTTTCCCTTAAAATGTCTTCTGATCAAATTAAAACCACATTGAGATATCACCTTACACCACTTAGAATGGCCAAAATTAACAAAACAGGAAACAACATGTGTTGGAGAGGATGTGGAGAAAGGGGAACCCTCTTACACTGTTGGTGGGAATGCAAGTTGGTGCAGCCTCTTTGGAGAACAATGTGGAGATTCCTCAAGAAATTAAAAACAGAGCTTCCCTATGACCCTGCAATTGCACTACAGGGTATTTACCCAAAGACACAGGTGTCGTGAAAAGAAGGGGCCATCTGTATCCCAATGTTTATAGCAGCAATGGCCATGGTCGCCAAACTGTGGAAAGAATCAAGATGCCCTTCAACGGATGAATGGATAAGGAAGATGTGGTCCATATACACTATGGAGTATTATGCCTCCATCAGAAAGGACGAATACCCAACTTGTAGCAACATGGATGGGACTGGAAGAGATTATCCTGAGTGAAATAAGTCAAGCAGAGAGAGTCAATTATCATATGGTTTCGCTTACTTGTGGAGCATAACAAATAGCATGGAGGACATGGAGAGTTAGAGAGGAGAAGGGAGTTTGGGGAAATTAGAAGGGGAGGTGAACCATGAGAGACTATGAACTCTGGAAAACAATCTGAGGGTTTTGAAGGGGCGGGGGGTGGAAGGTTGGGGTACCAGGTGGTGGGTATTGGAGAGGGCACGGATTGCATGGAGCACTGGGTGTGGTGCAAAAATAATGAATACTGTTATGCTGAAAATAAATAAAAAATTAAAAATAAATAAACAAAATAAAAATGAAAAGGGCTACCATATTGTATTGATGATGGCTGTGTATCCAGTGATCAAATTATCTCAAATTTAGTCACAGGAAACAGCAACATTGATTGCAATTTCTGCAGAGCAAGGCTCTGTGCTGCTTTGCTGGGTTCTCCAGTCGGGAGGATCTCTCACAAATTACTAATCCAACCACCAGTCAGAGCTATGGCCTCGTCTCCAGAATGCACCTGGACAAGATCTGTTCCCAAGCTCATGGATGTGGTTGCTGATAGGACTCAGCTCCTCATGATGGATGGAAGAAGGTCCTTTTGTCTCATCCTGCTGTCTGAAGAGGTCGTGAGGGTGAGTCCCTGTGGTGGATGTAGAGACATCAGAGCTGGAGGACCTGGGGAGAAAGCCCACATCTGCATACCCGGTGGAGAATCCTCACCAGAACCAGACATGGCAGCACCCTGATCCCAGACTTCCAGCCTCCAGGACTGTGAGAAATAGATGTCTAGTGTTTGAGGCACATCATTTGTGGTACTTTGCTATGGCAGCCTGAGCTGATGAGACAATATCCTAATCCCAGATCACTTTGTCTTTATTCATTGTAGAGGAGTCACTGGGCATCCTGCACATACACACACACGGGTGTGAATAGGAGGTCGGGATCTTTGGGAGCCATTTGAGAAGGCCACCTACCACACATTTGGTTCTGAGTTCTCTCTTCTCCACATCCCCATCTCACTTGCTAATCCCTCATGAAACCCACATTTGCATTTCTTCGTCCTCTGGACCACTTGGATCCTTGGCCATCCATGTCATTCTCGGATCCACGGCCATCGTTCACAAACAGCTCGTGGAAAAACGAAGGCCAGAAGGATGCCTCCCGGTCTCTTCTTCTTCCCAGATTTTAGTTAGATTTATTTTAGGACATTGCATTGCAATCTGGTCAGAGCACCCCAGATATTTTTGGCACGAGTCCATAAGCAACAACTTAGAAGTCTGGATGTGTGAACGTGTGTTGTGACACCCACTGTCCCACTATGGTTCTTTTCTTTTGTCTGCTTCATGTCTCCAAAGCAGTGTTAGAGAAGAAGCCTCATCTCTCAAGCTGGGAAATCTTTGTTCTCCAATAGCGCTGGAGCTGAGACGCATGCAGAAACTCTGTCGAGCCACCCTCCTCCCCCCCCGAGTGGCCTCCTTTAGGTTATTTTGAACTGTTCCAAAGCTCAGCCGTTTGAAACGCGCATGCTGAGAAGTTTTCAGCAAAACTGAGAAAGACTGAGCTCTGCTTTGCTCCGTGACTACCTTTGAAAGAACCCAGCTAAACATTCCATGTAAGATTCCATGCATCAGTTTATCAGCCATAGCGTCCCGACTGAACGCAGATGAGTCTTGAACGTGCGACGCTCCTAGCACACAAGGACCGAACCCTCTGTGTTTCCATTTGCTGCATATTTGATTCTGTGTTTTCAAGATGTGCCATGCCATGGGAGCAGGCCATCTCCATCCCCACCTTCGAAATAATCATCAGGATTTGCAGAGTTGGGTCTGCGGGAGGTTGGGTGTCTGTACATGAATGAACCTTGGGAACAAGCCAAGCACAGGGCAAGCATCTGCAATCAGGGCTGTACCTGACTGCATTCTTTCCTCTGGCTTGTGTCCCCTGCCACAGGTAAAAGATAATATCCATGTCCCGGGGTGCGAAAAGGAAAAATCATGTACTTTTCAGGGTCACAGATTTGGGCATACAATGGAGTTTTGTTAAAATGCTTGGGAAATATGTACACATCCTTGATGCTCTCTGAGCCTAATTTTTTTTTTTAATCATTTAAGAAATGTGAATCATCACATTTACAGTGATGGTCGTGGTGATAGTTCAGACTGTTTCGTGAAATAGGAAAGAACAAAATGTATATAAGAACTGTTCATTCTTTGTCTCTGTTCTTTCTAGAGCTTGCTAACATATTTCTTTGGGAAAGAGATATCTGTTACCAGTAATATTTGGTAAAATGTAGTTAGACCCGGAAAAGTTTAACACTCAAGGGACATTACTTACGTATGAGTGGAGAATGAAAGCATTGGGTGAAATTGTGAGATAAGACAACAACAGGGTTTTCTATCCAGGAGGAGAATAGGATTCTGAATACTACTACTCTGCATGTGTCCTGAATTTCAAAGTTATTTCCCCAAGAACACATGGTACTATTTCACACATACTACTGTATACATTCAAAACACATTTGCTGTTCTTGAATACAAGGGTGGTCCATGTACAGGGTACGCAGACGCACGTAGGTAACAGAGATTTGCACTGATAAGTGACATTTGTCCTTTCTGCTTCTTTATTCCATAGAATGAACAAAGCAGAGGAAGAATGGATTCACCCAAGATCAGAATCGAAAAAAGACTTTGTGGATTCATGCAATTTTTTAAAAAAGGTTTTATGTACTTATTTGACAGAGAGCACAGCAGGGGAGGGGCAGAGGAAGTGGAAGAAGCAGACTCACCTCTGAGCAGGGAGACTGATGCGAAACTCGATCCTGGAACCCCAAGATGATGACCTGAACTGAAGACAGATGTTTAACCGACTGAGCTACCAGGCGCCCCTAGAATACCTTTTCCTAACCTCTGCAATCAACTCCTCTTTTATACCACCTACTTTATCTCCCGTGCTGGACCAAACAGAGCAGGTAGACTACATCAGATCAATGACCACAGAACCCCACCTGGGCTGTGCGTCCACTGGTCCAGGCCTCCAGAGGGGGCACAAAGGGGAAAACTCCCCCAGAGATGCACCCCAGGACACTGTTTCTTTTTAAGGAGGAAAACTCATCCTTCCCTCTCTCTCGGCCCTTCTGCCCCCAGAACCAGCTGCTCTCAGGAAAACCGCAGAACTAAAGCACAGGCTGGCTGTTCAGCCATACAGAGAACCCAGAACGCATGAGCCCAGGATACAGGATGCTGAGTGGGTCCAGAGAGGCCATACTTCAGTGCCCCTGGGGAGGGGCTAAAAGCCGCATGTATCCAGAATGGGAAAGAACACATATCTAGGACAGGGAACAAGAGGAGTTTTCACAGCAGGACAGAAGGCCTGGTGTTAGCAGGAAACACACCCCTGCGATGTGACCCCGAAACAGTAGGAAACCTCCCCCACATAAGGGGGGCAGACGGATGAGCAGAAGAGAAGCCACAGGCGCAGCCTGTTGCAATAACTCAGCTCTCATCATTCAGAGGTTTAAGAACAGGGGTTAAAATTGACATGGATCTCTTGGGGAGGTGGGGAGTAATACAGGGAAACACAGTATCAACCCAAAAACTAAGGCAGAGTCACTCCCACAGAAAATGTGGTGTGGAAGCTTTCTTTTCCTGAACTTTGTAGTTAAAGGAAAAGCAGTCTTCAAGCAATCAGGAAGGAAAAATAAAAAATAAAGTAAAATAAAATAAAGCCTAAAATAAAAATGGGCTACCCACAAGAAGTGAAAATCATGCAATGCTCAGACATTTCCTATAGAAGCCTGAATTAGAAATGTCTTTTTCTTCCGAAAGCAAAAAAATGGGTATCCAAAGAGTTTTATATAGGGCCAAGAAATGTGTCATACTGTAAAAGCAAATATTCTCAAATATTCAAGGATTCCGTTTGTTGGCAGCCCAAATATTTTTTCTCAAAAATAAAACAGACTTCAACTCACAAAGAGAAGCATGGAGAAGTTAGGGGGCACCTGGGTGGTTCAGTGGGTTAAAGCATCTGCCTTCAGCTCAGGTCATGATTCCAGGCTCCTGGGATTGAGCCCCTTATCAGCCTCCCGGCTCAGTGGAGAGCCTGTTTGTCCGTCTCCCTCTGCCTGCAGCTCCCCCTGCTCACGCTGGCTCTCTCTCTGACAAATAAATAAATAAAAATTTTTAAAAAAGAATGGAGAAATTATGGGTTTGATTTTAAATTAATTCTCATGAGGGTCTGACAGTAAATACTAACAGCAGATATGCACAGTGTTTCATACAAAAACAAACCTGCAGACACGGCTATCCACATGAATTAAAGGTCAAGAAGCCGTCGAAAGGGATATTTTCGTTGTAACGTGCCTCACAAAAATAATTTGGGATTAAAAGCCAATCTTCTTTTGGGAAAGAATGTGAAAACACGAGTCCATAAAACCTAAGTTGCCCTCGTGGGATATGGCGGGAGTGTGAAGATAACCATTTCCTGCATGATGTGAAACAATGTATCAGGAATAATGAAAGTAACTCGTAGCTCTGAGACACCTGGTGGGTGAAAGTATTTTTCCCAGCATTTTTCGCGTTGATTCATAATATGGTTCAATAAGTGTCTCAGTCTGTTTGGCAACTGTAACAAAACGGCACAGACCGGTGGGCTTCCAGATAAGACACTTATCTGTCAAAGCTGTCCAGGCCCAACGTGCAGGAACAAGGTCTGCAGATTCAGCATCTAGGGCGAGCCGGCCGCCTGGTTCACAGATGGCCGTCTTCTTGTTGGGTCCTCATATCCCTCTGGGGTCTCACTTAGAAGGACACTAGTCGCCTTCATGGGGCTTCTGTCCCATGAGCGGATCTTCTCCCAGAGATGCACCACCCCAAATAGCATCCCACTAGGGTTCCGGTTTCGATATGAATTCAGGGGAACATTCAGGTGCCAGCATTCGGGTTCTTGAAACACCGAACGGGAACCAGGAGAGCCTGTTTTCCAAAACAGAGTGTGCCCTCCTAATCTTTGGAAGGGATGTGAACAAACAGGACATAATCACAGGACAAAAGACGGAAAACAAAGGAAATGGCGAGGAAGCCTTAAAATCCCTCCCAGCAAGGAGCCGCGTGCAGCCAATCACGCCTGTATTGTTACACGTGGCTGGAACAGAGAAAAGGTTAAACTCTCACAGAAGCAGACAAAATCTCTCAGATTGGGCGAAATAAACCCAAAGCCAAACATTTGGGGGAAAATAAGAGCTCAAGTCCAGGTCCCTTAGTACCGTGCTCCTAGTTAACGAGGCCTAGAGAAGCCAACAAAAATTACCGACGGAAACACGGACGGGAAGAGAAAACCAGGTGTGGCGTTCAGACTAGCAGACAGCACCATGAGAGGTGCAGACCCTGAGGAAATTCTGCCGTGTGTAGAAGAAACTGGCCTAAATTCCAGAGGCCTCGGAGCAGCTCAGCACTCCTCCTCCTGGAAGACAAGTGTAAGTTCTGTAGGAAAGAGATGAAAGATAATCCAGAAAATTCCAACCGTCCACACTGGATGTGCAGACGGCAGGGTGGAGGCCAGCTCCCATCATCCCGGGGAGGCTGAGGCCATGTGTGACCTACAGAGTGGGGAGATCAGCCACCACCTGCAGTGATTGTCTACATTGGCTGTGAACAGCAACCTCAGACTCGCCCGTTGAGATTAAAAGAAGAGGATGATGAGGCTGGAAGCCCTGGATGTTGAGGCAGGAGCTAAGCACGCAAGACAGGCTGACCATGATATCTAGAGCCATTGCAGAGTCACAGACTGACAAGGCAGTGGAGAAGCGAAGCCCCTTATGGGGTTGCAATGGGATGCCCCATGGTGAACCTGCTGTGGAGGTTGGCACCTCCCTACCCCCGCCAAGGGTCCCTGCAACTCATCTCTCACTGGGGACTGAGTACAAACCATGGTTGAGGCCAGACCTGCCTTCGACGAGATCTGTGCTTGTCCTGGACATCCTGATGGATACGTACACACTCACACAGACACTCCTATATGGTCGCACACACTCACACACGTGTATTCAGGTAACTACGAAACGCGGCCGTTTATGACCATGTAAAAACGGTATGGATAGGAAGTTAGGATAAAGAGGAGGGCAAAACTAGGTTTTTACCGCACCAGTTTTGAATAAAAGGCATCTCTATAACATGCATATATATTAAAAATTATCAGGACACCTGGGTGGCTTAGTTGGTAGAGGGTTTGTCTTTGGTTCAGGTCATGATCTCAGGGTCCTGGGATTGAGCGCTGCATTGGGCTCTCTGCTCTGAGGGGAGTCTGCTTCTCCCTCTCCCTCAGTTACTCCCCTGCTTGGACTCTCTGTCTCTGTTTCTCTCCCTGTCTCTCAAATAAAAAATTGTAAAGTAGACGGTGCACAGATGGATGAGTAGGCACAGATACAGAGTTAGGTAATAGATGGATATGATGGATAGGTAGATAATAGATGAATAGATAGATATGATGGATAGATAAATGATAGAGGTATAGATGGATGATAGGTAGATATGAAGATGGATGGATAGATGGATGAATGGATAGATAGGTGATTGATAGGTAGATAGGATGGATGGATAGAAAGATGATTGATAGATGGAGAGATAGATGACAGACACATAGATATGATGGATGGATGTGTGGATGGATGGATGGATGATGGATGGATGATGGATGGATAGATGGATGATGGATGGATGATGGATGGATGGATGGATAATGGATGGATGGATGATGGACGGATGGATGATGGATGGTTGGATGGATGATGGATGGATGGATGGATGATGGATGGATGGATGGATGGTTGAATGGATGATGGATGGATGGATGGATGATGGATGGATGGATGGATGGATGGATGATGGATGGATGGATGGATGATGGATGGATAAATGGATGGATGGATGTTTGGATGGATGATGGATGGATGATAGATGAGAGATAGATAGGTGATAGATGGATAGATAGGTATGATGAGTGGATGGATACATAGATGATAGATAGAATGATGTTAGATGGATGATAGATGGATGGATAGATATGATGGATGAATGGATGGATAGATAGATGGAGACAGAGGGAGAGAGAAAGCTCGCAGGAATAGATGGACAGAAAGATAGGCAGATATTCAGGTATTATCTACTTCTCTTTGGACTGTGTTTGGAATTATTCATCAACCTGATGCTCTGTGACCTAGGAAAACGATATAAACCATGTAACTCCTGCAGCCTTAGCTTCCCTATCTGTAAAGCAGAGATCTTAATATATATTCAGTCTAGTTCTTGCAGAGAACAGTGGAATATTGTCTGTCACATGCCTGACCCATTAGAGGTGTTCAAAAAAGGGTAGTTTCTTGCCCATAATATGGGAGTGCATGTACCCGTTAAGACTTTCTGTAAAAAAAATAAGCAGCATGAAATCCCGGACCCCATTTCAGAGCACACTAAAATCCAGTCCCAACATGTAAATAGATCCTGCATTTAAGAACACTATTTGAGATAACTGAAAAGTATTACACAACAGTAGCTGTTCGAAGAAAAAGGCCCAGAATACACCAAGATGTGTGTGTGCTGTATGTGTGTGTGTGAGCTGTGTGTGTAAGTGTGCACCTGGCAAATTTCTTCAATGGAAGAAGCTTAAAGCAGACCTGATGGACCATTGGTTTTAACACAGATAGCTCAGAAGATCTCTCAAATCCTCATGTAGTTCTACTGCTAAAAGGAATATTAAAGGATAAATTTTCATTTGGGGGGAAGAAATACTTTCCATATATTCAGAGTAGTACTGTGAAAAATTTCATAGAGACATGTATGTATATACTTATATTCATATTCACATGTAAACTTAAATATAAAATAGCTTATTGTCAATTTTTGTCCCTTCCTCGGTCTCTTTTAAAATCCTCAAAAACGTTTGTTTTTCACCTGAGGCAAATACCAATTGTGAGTCTCCTGTTGGCACTTTACCTGCAGTGCTAAGCTTAATGTGGCCACCTTATACTATCGATTTCCATGTACTCGGATCATTAAAAACACGACTCTGGACACATAAGGTGTTTCTGTGTCTGAGTGGTGTTTAAGAGAATTCCTATAACCGCAAAGATATTAAAACAAGAACCATGTTATAGATACATGTTGACAATCAAAATACTCCCATCAGTGGCACTGCCTCCCAGCCATGAGCGTAGGTAGGAAAAGGTGCATTCAGAAGTTATGTATGGTTATATTTATTGTGAAAATATATCCATTCAGGTCTGTCACAAATGATATTGAAAATGGAATAAGATGACCAAACACTGCCATTTTTTTAAAGATTTTATTTATTTATTTGACAGAAAGAGAGCATAAACAAAGGGAGCAGCAGAGGGAGAGAGAAGCAGGCTCCCCATTGAGTTTAGAGCCCCAACGTGGGGCTCCATCCCAGGACCCTGAGATCAGGATCTGAGCCGAAGGCAGAGGCTTAACTGTCTGAGCCACCCAGGTGTCCCAAGACTGGCATTTTTTTAATAGCTAGCACTTATCTAAACAACATGAAATGACTTCCATACATGTCGCTTGCGGCATAAGTAAGAGTCTCTCTTCCAACAGCTTTTACTGTTGTTGGCTTTGGACCATTCAGTAAAAGTCCCATCATTTTTGCCCAATTATAGGAGGACTATGACAGTGAGTCTAAGCTCTTCAAAATGTCCTCAACCCTCATTCATGTGTTCAGTGATTTAAGACCTCCCGAGAGACCCCAAATTAGAATCACTCAGTTAAGGGATGCCTGGGTGACTCAGTGGGTTAAGTGTCTGCCTTTGGCTTGGGTCATGATTCCAGGGGTCCTGGGATTGAGCCCCACATCAGGCTTCTTGTTCAATGGGGAGTCTGCTTCTCCCTCTCCTCCAGCTCATGCTCAGTCTCTCTCTCTCAAGTAAATAAAATCTAAAAAGAAAGAAAGAAAGAAAAAGGAAAGAAAGAAAGAAAAGGAAAAGAAGAAAAGTATCACTCAGTTAAGCTGTTCCCGAATTTCTGGCCCTATAGAAATCATGAGGCAAAAACAAACAGAAAGGTTGGATTAGTCATTCTAGACCTCTGAGTTTTGAGATGATTTGCAATAGACCACAAATACAGTCATCTTGTATCTGTGGCGTCCAGAAGCTCCAAGAGACCAAATACAGAACACAGTGTGATTAAAGATTCTCTCAATCACAGGGACCATGACTCTAATAAAAGGACTGTATTCCTCCTGGATCCCTTAGGAATGCAAGGAGGTTGGAAATGTGTCTTGAAAGCCCCATGACCTTGTAATGGGAATGTTTCCATGAATTCAATGTGCCTTTATGCACAGTAGCCATGACTATGTATACAGTCCACCCCAGGTCTATCAGTAGACTCTTAAATTGGTTCAGTCCCCAGTGGAGGGATTTAATGGGAAACAAGACTTGAATACCCCATAAAAAAGCAGGGGGGGATGCCATGAATGTTACCCCAGGTCCTGTTGTCAAATTATTAAGTTAATAGTAAGAGGAACTTGGGGAAAAACAAACAAAAAAACCTTACAATCAGGGTTTTGTCTATATCCAAAAATGTCATGATCATGTCGAGAAAGGCAGAGTCTCAGTAACAGAAAGTCGAAGACATATGGAAAAACACTGTCAAAGATTAAGATAGGTTTGCTTGACCCCATAAATTTCCACTTGATGGGAAAGTCTCCCATGCAGATTCAACACCGTCCTAAGCTCAATACTGTCCATGAAGGGGACTCTGGATGAGAATTTCACTTACTCGATATCAAAGGAGTCCCACTCCTCCCCTCTGGGTGAGCTCTGCATTCAATTGTCCAAACCAATATTTAATAAGTATCCCATATTTGTAAGTGACTGTGTTAGTTTCCCATTGTGACTATAACATTGACCACACAACACGATACATTCTTAATCTTGTGCTTCTGGAGGTCAGATGTTCACAAGGGATCTCGCTAGACTCTCATGGAGGTGTTGCATACTATTCCTTTCTACAAGCCCAGGGGCGAATCCACTGATTGTCACTTCCAGATTCTAGAGGCAGTCTGCCCTCCTGTGCTCATGGCCACCTTTCCATCTTCACTAGCATAAATGGGGAGTTTTTTTCCTCATACCACCATGACTATAGGTCCCTCTTCCGCTTCTACTTTCTCCCCGTATAGGGACCACTGTTGTTATCTTGGGTCCACCCAGAGAGTCTAGAATAACCTCCTTGTTTTAAGGTCAGTATATTAGCAACCTCAATTCCATCTTCTACCTTAATCCCTCCTTAGATGTAATAGGAGAGAGTCACAGGGTTTTGGAAATCAGGGTGTGGATATCTTTGGATAACTATCATACTGTCTACTACAGTTACCTTACTTTTCCCAGAGTTACAACAACACAGACCCTGCCACCTAAGGTTTCCCAGTCTAAAGAGAGAAGAAGACATGGGAAAAAGCAGTTCAAACATATGATCCTATAAGAACACAGAAGAGGAGGTATGTTATTGCCGGACCAGAATAGACCCCTCAAGTGGGTAACTTTTGAGCTAAGTCTAAAAAGAACAAGTAGTCTTAAAGACCAAATGATATTGGGATATTAATGGGACGCGATATTGAACTCCAAGTAAAGTGAATAGCGTGGACAAGGCATGAAGCCCAGAACTGATGATGAGCTAACATACAAATGGGTTTTTATGGTGTATTCCTCCTGAAAAATGGGTAAAATTAAGGATTTGCCATGCTAAAACCTCTAGGTTTTGTCATATAAGATTAAGTTAGCAAGGGAATCTATTTCTTCTAAGCATGGTCTAATGGGGAACCTTTAAATATAATAAAGTCTCTGTCTGGGCAGAGAAATGGAAGAGTGATAGTAATAAAAAAGCAGATTTTCACCCCATCAAGCATCGCTACTCCTTAACGAGTGAAAAGTGTATGGAACATTAGATATACAAGCGGAGTTTGACAGAATACTCATATATAAATGAGCAGTGATATCAAAAAGTGTGAAGCTGGGGATTGATCTGATCAGACTTGCACACTGGAACAATTACTCTAACAACAGCCTGGAGAATGGACCACAGGAAGAAAGGTCTGCAGGTAAGGACACCAGTTACCCTGCACCCTGACTACCACGAAAAGTTCTAATTTTGTTTTCTGGTGACAACCTTCCTTGCATTTACAGTCCAAACTGGAGCCCTTTCTCTCCCTGACTGCATGCTCTAATTTGCAAACCAATGTTCCATTGGTATCTGGCAAAACCATCATGATCCACCTACTCAGATTTGCCTAAGCAAAATGCTTTCGAGCATCCCCGCAGGAAGACAGGATTGTATTCTCTGTACCTAGCCAGTGGCTCCTATCATTTCCAAGCACTCATTGAGGTCTTGGAAAGAAAAATTGAAGCTTTCTGAAAATAGCAGAAACCAGCTCATGAAACCACAGGTGATCTCTCCCTGGAAAGAATAATGGTGGCTCAAAGACCTGTAAAAGCTACTATACAAGGAAGCACTGCATCGTGAAGAGGGCTCAGTCAGATGGCATTAGGACAGTGCGACCCGACATGTGGTCTATGGATGGCTGCCATTCCCAGCAAGCTACGTACAGAAATGGAGAGTCAGCATGGTGAAATGTATGTATTGGTTTGATACAGTTGATGTCTGTCTGTGGACTCTAACAATGAGACCGTGAGCTTGTATTTTGTAGGACTTTTTACTTCATCTTTCTCACTCTTCATTTTGGTTTACAAAAGTCCTGGTCCATGAAACATCAGAGATTCTCTTCTTAAAACTATTGTTGAAGGATCTTTTCCACTTCCTGAGGCTAGGATGCAGGGAGACTCGGATCGATGGCTGTGAAATCTCTCTACTATCCTTTTTTTTCTTTTTTCCCCCTTGAGCAGGAGTGAGTAGGAGGGAGGAGCAGAGAGAGAGGGAGAGCAAGAACTGTAAGCAGGCTCCACATTCAGTATGGGGCTCAACGTGGACCTTCATCTCACACCTTTGAGATCATGGCCTGAGCCGACATCAAGAGTTGGGCACTTGACCAACTGAGCCACCCAAGTGCCCCTAGATCCCTCTACCATCTGTGCTCATTCTCGCTCCCTTTCATCTAACCCTCCACCAAATGCCACCCTACCTTCTAATTCTATTGTCCTCATGCCTTGACCTTCATTTTGGCATCTTCAATGATGTCTTCAGATATAAACAAAACCACGTAATCAAAATCCTAATTTGTATTAACAAAATGTTACTACCTATTGAATGTCTACCACATCCCAAAGCACTACTGAGCACCTTATATGCATTATTTTTTCACTTTTAATAAAACCATCAAGGGAGTGAGTTACCTTATAGATGAGGAAATGGGAGCCCAGTAAAAAGAACCACCTGAGCTGGTTTGGAGACCAGTGTACATTCTTTCTGTTCTGCCACACTTAATTTATGCTGAGAGAGCATGTCTGGTTTCACCAAATAATTTTAATTTAATCTTTTCCTAGTTCAGGGTCATAAACAATCTGAGTCTTGTCATGCTGACCTAAAACTATAAAAATGCTATGCATGAAGCTCGGTGGTCACATTTCATGAAGGCTTTTAAGGATCAGAATTCTAAATAGCTAATTGCAAAGGTTCTTGGCTAAATAGTAAAATTAATGATTTCAGAGGCATCATTTAAATAGGATATAAATTTTCATAAAAGCGCAATGTCTCCTGCAGAAATCATGACAGTGCTACTTATATGCCTTTACTTTCTTAAAGGCAGATTGTCAGGCATGGACATTTGATGATGCCAATCTATTTTTTAAGACCAAGGAATTATTGTGGAAAGATATGAAACAGGCAATTTTAAAGCCGCTCCCTGTACCCACCCCCTGCAAAAAAGAAAAAAGGCAAAAAATGTTTTCACCTAAATCCAAACTCTTAAAAGAATTACCATAATATCTAAAATTCAAATACAGTATAACCAAGGAGAAAACAAGAATTCTTACATTAAAAAATCTGTTCTGTATTAATCAGAATCTCACTTCTACATGACACAAAAAGATCCCAGTCCTACATGATCATCCTCAAATCCATTGCCACTTGGATATCTTGAGTGTCCCAGATCATAAAGCTTTCTTTGTACATGTGTTTCTCCCAATATGCATATGCAATAGGTATTATAACCCTCATTTCACAAAGGAACTGAGTATATCAGTTAGCTGCTGCTGATAACGAACCACTTCCATCACTTGGTGGCTGAAAACAACAGTCATTTATTATTTGTCCCAGATCCGAGTCAGCGAGGAAGTACTTCCAATCTAGAATGAGCTCTTTGATCTTGAGGGGGGCTCCTTCCTGAGTCTGTTTCAGATGGCAGTCTAGCCTATGGGTTAGCTAGTGTAGAATGACTTCAGCTGGGATCCTCTCATGGGCTAGCCTCTCTACTTGTTCTTATGGCAGGGACTGGGGTCAAAGGTAGGAAGCAGAAGTGATTTCTCAAATGTTGGCTTATGTCACATTGGCCAAAGCAAGTCACAAGACGAAGTCCATAGTCCAGAGAAAGAGAGGACTACAAGGTAAGTCCTATTACTACCTCCTCTCCTTCTCCTTCTTCTCCTTTTCTCCTCCTCCTCCTCCTCCTCCTTCTTCTTTCTTCTACTTCTTCCTTCTCCTTCAAGATCTTATTTATTTATTCAGCAGAGAGAGTGAATGAGAGAATGAGTGGGAGGAGGGGAAGAGGGAGAAGCTGACTCCTGCTGAGCAGGGAGCTTGATGTGGGACTTGATCTCAGGACCCTGGGGGGATCATGACCTGAGCCAAAGGCAGACTCTTAACCTACTGAGCCACCCAGGCACCCTACAACATGAGTTCTGAATGGGTCTGTGGGTCAGGTCTGAGCCCAGTGCATATTCTTTTATTTTGCCACACTTAATTCATACCATGAGATTATGGGCATTTTCACCAGATCATTATAATTAATCCTTACCTAGTTCACAGTCACAAGGAAACTAACATCCAACCATGCTGACCTGTTTTCGGAAAACACATTTCCGGCAACAAAGCAGGGCTTTCAGCAAAGCACTTTCAAGCTCTGAGCTGTAAGTAGATAATTACAAAGGACATGAATGTGGAGATGGTGTTACATAAGGCAATTTATGCACTCAATCCACTACAGTGAGACTTGGGAAATGTGAGAAGTTGTCCATGGTTGGGCAAATAGGCATTTGAAAGCAGGCCTGTGGAACTCCAAAATCTGTATTTGTTTCCATAAAGCCATCTTGCCTCTGTTGTATGGCCCTAACAGAACGACCTCATGTGGTCCACTTGTCAACAATTCTGTACACATTAAACATGTGAAGGATGCGGGGGATCAGGAGGTAATTGATGCAACATACCAAAAGGAGGTGAGAGACAAAGATGCAGAATTGAGAAAGGATCTATTCCTCAGCTCTGAGGTCCCATCTCCACAGCAAGCATGTAAGTGTGGATCAGAATGCAGAAGCAACATTTCCTTGGGGGAAGATTTCAAGAGAGTAAAGAGCATGAGTTTCATCAGAAGCCCTGAGAGAGCTTGATGTAGTTGCCTGGAAGTGAGATGCTCTGAGAACTGCCTCAGGTGCCTGACTCACACCAGAGAAGAGGAAGAGGACCACAGGTATGGGAGCAGGTAACTGTATCATGGCTGGCGTGCACTCTTCTGTGTCTGTGCCTCCAGGCTGCTGCACAGGAGAGTCACTCAAGAGGGTCTCCTAGAAGCCCACTAACCTCATGATACTACGGCCAGTATGGCAGGATGACACATGCTCCCAACCATGTTCATGTCCTTATCCCCAGATCCTGTGAATATGTTACCCTGGGAGGCAACAGGGACTTCAAAGATGGAATGAAGTCAAGAATTATGAGACGGGGAGATGATCTAGTGTAGCCACAGAATCCTTATAAGAGAGAGTCAGGAAATCAGAGTTGGTGGGAGGTGATATGAAGACCAACCGGGGGACTGGAATAGGGAGGCTAATATCCAAGAACATGGGGCCCCCCTGTAGAGTCTCTGGAAGCAGTGTAGCCTTGCAGATACCTTGCTTTAGCCCCCACGAGATTGACTTTACAAGTATAACCTCCATAACTATGAGATAATAAATCTGTGTTGCCTTACATCTGTGGTAACTTGTTACAGCAGCAAAAGGAAACTCATACCCACAGAGAGCGTTTCAGTGGCCTGGCAAATCTGAACTACTCAAACTTCTTCCTATTCCCAGCGTCCATGGCAGATCCTGGCGGGTTCTGAAACATCCAGATAGTAACTGGGGAAGGAGAAGTCTACCCACTACCTCTTCCCAAAAGATGGGGAGCCTATTAACCACAGTCCTCAGCTGCAGAGGCACAGAAGATGTCTTCATTTTTAGTGAAATTGAAATGGACTGGACCTTCTCATATATAATTCGAAACTGCATTTTTTTTTCACATAAATTACCTGTAGTCTACTTGATACTTGGGAGATTCCATAAAGCCTGGTGCACAGTGGCAATAGTTTCCCATTAAACAACAGCTAGAGAGGAAACATGGATGCAGTGAATTTTCATTTGCTTCCATCATAACTGCTATTCTGGTTGAACTGATGGGCTAAATGTGAAAACTGGGAGCAAATAAATGGCTCACATAAGCTTTTTCACCCCCTCCTGGCACCTTGAAGATAATTCCCCATCTCTCTCCTTAACAAATCGAGGCAAGGGGAAAAGAAGCAATAGTCAGTGTCTGCTGTGTATTTTGCATAGAACATATGCTGAGATCCCATAGTTCCACTAGGAGGTGGTCCTTGTGTCCATCCTACCCATGAGGAAACAGAAACCCAAAGATGCAGAGATTCTCCTACATCTTCCCCATGTATCTCTCTCTAGACCCAAGCTTGCCCCTACTCCTGCCTCGATATCACCTCACGTCACCAATGGTTGGACTCAATCACGGTTGGTTTTTTTTTTTTTTTTTGCCCCAGATACACACTGCATTGCCAACTTTTGCCACATCTTTCACACCTTCACCCAACAATATCCTAACAATCTTTCCACCTGTGTTCTCTTGATGGAACTATCAGAACTTCTTCTACAGAAAAGGAGGACAGCTCCCCTTTCTCCACATCTAAATAAATCGATAATATATTGATCTGCTTAAAGGCCATTAAACATACCTCTGAAGTTTCCCATGTCCTGGGTTTTCCCCCACTCTCCTTAGGATTCACTTATCCATTTACTTACTGGAGCATTAATAACCACAGATTGCTAAACTCTGGCCTCAGATAAGCACCGTATGTCTTGGGTGTCATCCATGATCCCACATGATTTCTCATATATTTTATCAGAAAATTGCACAGATGGTCTTGGGCATCCTTGCAAACAACTTTTGGCCCCTTGATCTCCGTTTGGCAAATGCAAAGTTTCTCAGGGTCCCCCAACATCCACCACCTACTGGCAACTGTGTCTTGGCTTGAATATTCTCTAATAAATGGACACCCCTTCATTAATGCCTCCCTGTAAGTTGGTTTTTAGGTCCAGCTTGGGCCATCCTAGGAAAATGTCAAGTCATGAACATCTCGCCCAGCACAAAGAGTAGGAAGAGCTCTACAGGAACACATTGGATTCCTCACTCTTGAGCTGTGTGATCTTGGGAAAGTCACTCAAACTCTCTGTCTCCTCTTGTGTAACCCAAACAATAGTACTCTGGTCAAACTCACCACACAGGATTCTATATTCCTGGACCACTTCTATCTGAAACATATAAGACATCATATTACTAACATCACAAATCAAAGTAGAAGTTTCCAGGAGGTTTAGAGTAGCTTTTCATTTGCCTTTCTTACGACGTAATGACTTTTTCTACTTCCTGCTTTGGGGCAAGATACAACATTCCATCCTATAGGTACACTCAGTGAGTTTCTAGAAGAGGGCAAACATGGGTAAAAATAGGTGAAGGCTGTAATTCTGAGAAGCAAGTATTTCAAAGCCCCCAATGTCATTGAGCACATGCTACTTACATTTACATGACTGTGCATGTTTCAATGAGAATTTTCAACACACTCTATGGACATGAGGCTCTGCTCACTGTCTTTGGACAGAAAAATGAGGCACGTGTCAGCTCTTTCGAACTTAATACCTGGTTGGCGAAGGACCTTGCTATGGCTCCATCCGTTTTTAAAAACGGGATTGATAGGGCAAGTCTGGAGACGGTGGTGGTGGTTGTAACACACACTGTCGTGGGGAAAAGGATTACTGTCTTTAAGCTGAAAACTGAGATTCCAGCCAACGCCAATTTGTCACAGATTGTAAAGAAAACCACAGAATTGGAGTATTTAATTAATCTAAATGATGAATTACCTGTGCATCTCAAGCCAGGCGGGCAGCCCCTCTGAGCAGAACGCCCACGTGAGAAAGAATAATAAAGGGGAAGTCTGGTCTAGGAATTCGCCTTATAAACAACATTATTCTAAATTTTACAGTCTAATACTTTGGAGCCTCATAATGTATTTGCTTATGGTCTCTGAAGAAGAGAAAAATTAGGAGCATTCTGTAGGGTCTCTCCAAAGATGCATTGCCATGTATATTTGCTATTACCAAATACACCCATTAAAATAAAAGGAGCTGACACCACAGTCACCCTCAGGAGATGTATTTTTTCAAAAATAATCTGAGGCTAACAACCAATGCATACAACCAAAAGCATCCGTGATGTATTCTACAGAAAAATAAAATATCCAGCTGCATGATTATTCATCTGATGACAATAGTGCAGCCTCTTTAGGGACAAAGATGAACTGAAAAAAATCAATGGAATATTTTGAAAAATTAATTTTTAATCAAATCTTCCAGGCATCTCACTGTATATAGGCATTGTAATCATGCACACACATATATATATATCGTTTAAAAATCTTTTCTTCCTCGAGAATTGTCACTCGTTAAGGAAAGAGACCTCCGAGAACCTGGGGTCCCCTCCTTCCCACCCCAAAATCATATTCACATGAAAAGAAGCTCATTTCCTTTCTTGAATTCTGAAGCATCTCTGAAGAGGGAGGAGAATTTGCAAAATCAGGAAAGAGCTGCTCTCAGAAAACCCAATCACCTTTCAAGCAAGGATACAATGCCAGATGTTAACATTTCTCGGAGGATCTCCAGAGAAGCGAAAGCAATTAGGCGCTATCCTTCATTTCTTCTGTTCGGAATCTCATTACCAAAGATTGCCAACGTGCCGCGATGATGTACGTATTGCAGGTGGCACTTTGTCGTTGGAAAAATAAAGCGTGGACAGAATTCTACTATGAGCTTCCTTGCAGCAGAGAGGGACGGAGAGATGGGGAGGGAGAGGGAGTTGTAGGAGCTGGGCAGGAAGAGGATGCTCAACCCATAAAAGAAGCCCCATGAATTATATCGTTTGGAAATGTTATTTCATAGACTTTATAATTACAGTGTTTTTAAACCTGTTACAGGTAATACACAGGGATAAAGTCTACTGCATCGACCTTCTATGGAGTGGCCACAAGTAATACTACCACAAGAACGCCAGCTGTTCCACTGGCCCTGGGTAATATAAGGTGACCCAGGCATCGCCTTCACCCAGACATCGGGAAACCCAAACTTGGAGGCAGGGACATCATTTCTACACTTGCCCTCCTCTGAAACACCAAAACTCCTTTTCCAAGCCACCAGTCCCTTCTCCCTAAAGCGACGGAGAAAGAGCCAACCTCCCTCAGGAATCCCTTCTGTTTATGATGCCCTGATTCTAAGCAATCTTGACTGTTCCCAGTGGCGAAGTGGGTGTTTGTGTGCCATTTTGTGTGGAAGAACAAAGTCGAGACATCTGTTAAGGAACACGTAGATTTTTCCCAGGCAGTGCTGAGGACATCCCATACAAGAGGTTGGCCATGTGGGCAAGGAGGCTGCATCCGAACAGGGTGCTTGGATAATTGTGGGAGGCCCTTCCCTGTGTGGGTGCAGGAGAGGTAAGAGATAAGGCACGGTCTATCATGGGTGCAGCAGTCCTGTGAGGTCTCCCCGTGAACATCCTGGCATCTGGCAGAGGAACAGAAATCACCGGGCTCATCCCACAAATTAGAATGTCACACACTCCTATGAGGAAGAGGAATGGAGCACAGCTCCAGCTGCCTGATGCCTCTCTATGTCCCTTTGCTGGGCTACAGCAGCTGGAGCTTGTGAAGTGATTTCCAGGCTGGACGAGGAATGGATTCCCCAGCAGACAAGGCACAGCCAGTGGGCATAGGACCCACCAGCAATAGGACAGACCATCCAGCTCAATGATCACTGTTCTCCCCAAGTCCCTCTCAAAACCACAACTGCAAAAACCATTGGGTTAAGCTCACGCCATCTCACGCAGAGAGAGGAAAACAAAAATAGGGTTCCTTTTTTAAAAAAAAAATAAAGAGATAAATGTTTTAAATTCATGGTGTGTGTGACATATTCATTATGGCAACTGAAGGAGATTCTCTGGCTCATGGTAAAAATTTCTCCCCTAGATCCTATGTCCAGAGTCATTGGTATTAGCAAAAAATAAGTGGTCTTGGCAAGTCTTTTCTTTTTTAAAAAGTATTTTTTTAAAAAGGTTATTTATTTATTTATTTGACAGACAGAAATCACAAGGAGGCAGAGAGGCAGGCAGAGAGAGAGAGAGGGAAGCAGGCTCCCCGCCAAGCATAGAGCCCGATGTGGGGCTCAATCCCAGGACCCTGAGATCATGACCGGTGCCAAAGGCAGTGGCTTAACCCACTGAGCCACCCAGGTGCCCCTCTTGGCAAGTCTTAATATTTTTTGCGCCTTAGTTGTTTCTTTTGCAAACCAAGGTTAAATTTACACAGTGTCAAATAAAGCATTTCAATATATACATATATCTCCATGGCATATAGTGCAAAGTATCATGCAGTCTCGTTGCAGACCTGCTCATCCCCACAAAAGGAAACGCTGACCTCATGAGTAACCTGTCCCCATTTCCCCCCACTGCCTACAACCCCTGGAAACCACTGATGTGCTATCTCCATGCATTTGTTCATTCTGGACATTTCATATAAATAGAATCATGAGCTACATCACCTTTTGAGACTGGATCCTTTCACTCAGCATACTGCTTTTAAGGTTCATTCATCTCATATCACAGGTCAGGACTTCATTCCTTTTTATGAACAAATAATCGTTTACTTCCTTCAGTATCTAATCTTCCATCATGTGTATATTAAAGACCATCCTACTTTCACATAGAGTTCCATTTTTTCTTTTTTAACGTTCTGACTCATTGATGACTTCAGCCCAGAGCACTGTAATATACATATAATTTAAAGGAAGTAGGCTCCCAAATCTCAAAACATTCAGAATCAGAGAAAAAGAGGAAAAAAAAATCTGCCAGAAATACAGAACTACATATCAATAGCCATCTCAGATTGTCAAAAATTTTTCTGTGGGTTTTCTTTTTCTTTTAGGTTTTGAAAATGGAAATCCATTTTCCGATACAGGGTCGACCTGTTTCTAAATAATTCATGTCAATGACTAGTTCTTACGAAATAATACCAAGGCACCAACTGTACTACTATAAAGTAGAGTTGAACTTGAATCAGTGTTGAACCTTTGCTCATCCTCTTTAACCTTATTTTTAGCTGGATTTCACCCAGTGCAGTTGGAGAAATTGTTCGCTCCACTTTCCAAGATGTGTAGCCACACTATGTCCTACACACTACCACAGTAGACACTGACTTTTGAGTTTAAAGTCCTGCTCCTGTGTCCCTGGGTGGCTCAGTCAGTTGGGTGTCTGCCTTTGGCCTGGGTCATGCTTCTGGGGTCCAGGGATTGAACTCCACACTGGGCTCCCTGCTCGGTGGGAAGCCTGCTTCTCCCTTTCCCTCTGTCTGTTGCTCTGACTGCTTGTGTGCTCTCTCTCTCTCAAATACATTTTAAAAATCTTTTAAAAAATAAAGACTTGCTCCATATTTCATACAAATATCACTCAAGATTGCCAGATCACTTTTGACCAGCATCTCCCAAATTATGGTAAGGAGAACAACAGTTTCAAAAGATACTAATAGATGATAGGAAAGAGGGAAAGAAAGGCATTGTCATCTGGTTGGTGGGAAAAAAATTAAGTTTAGCATTTTAATCAGTTTCTTATCTCTGACTTCTCGATTTGTTTATCTTTAATATGGTAATACCACATCATGAGAATAGACATTAGAACATTTCTCGGTTTCATTTGATCTCACAACCTTCCTTCAAGAAGCCTCTACCAATCAGGGCTCATGTTCCTCAGTACAAGTCATGGAAAATGTTGCTCTTGACATTTTTCAAATATTTATGCCTCAGAATGAAAAATAAATTTAGGAGCAAGTATGGCTTGCAATAAGGGAGGGGAAGGACTAACAGAAAAGAGGGAGAACAGACATTAACAAGAGCTCTTGGGAAGCCCTGTGGGTTTAAGGTCAGAATAATAGAGCACACAGTTGACCTACTTCCTAATATTGTAGGGTGATGTCTTTTATGTGTGTTCAGACTCTGTAGGAACTGAAGAGGTGCACTAGAAAAGAGAAATATGCTCTGTTTAAAGAGGGGTTGGGGGTACCTGGACACTTTGGAGAACTGTGACGTCTAATTTTATGTAACCATTTGACTGAGCCAGGAGTGCCTAGACATTTGGTCAAACATTATTCTGGGTGTGTCTGTGATGCTGTTTCGGGATGAGAGCCATATTTGAATCAGTAGACTGAGTAAAGCAGACCATTGGTTCTCCTAGTTCTCAAGATCTTCAAGCTCAGACTGGAACTTGTTTCATCGGTCCTCCTAAGTCTCAGTCCTTAAGACTTGGACTAGAAATACACCATTGGTTTTCCTGGATCTCCACCTTGCAGATGACAGATCATGGAACTTCTCAGCCTCCACAATCCCAAGAGCCAATTCATTATAGCAAATCTCTTTTACATATCTCCTATTGGTTCCATTTCTCTAGAGAACCTTGTCAAATATGCCAACTTTTCTCCTACGACACCTCCTTCTCTATCTCCCTGAGGAGGCTCCCCTGAAGGCTCTCTAGCCATCACTGATGATTACTGACCATTTTCAGCTCTGGAATAGAGACACTAAGCAAACACACATCCAAAAAATCATGCTCAATGGACATGCCCTTCATACAAGACTGTTCATTGACCTATTATACAGTGCTGCCCTTGAAGTAATATCGCAACTGACCATCCTCCTCTCCATTTGCCTTCATAAATTAGTCATCAGTAGGTGTTGGCAAATGTCTCCCAAGAATATGTGAAATTTCATACTTCAAATCTGATTGTGGGAAGGACCCTTTGAATAAATCACACTATGTCTAAATGTAGAACATAGCAACTCTCCTGGAATCTACAGATTATGAAAAATGCAATAACTCAGCCAGGATGGGTCAGCAGTTTAATGAAACAGATTACAACTGATTTATATCCACCATGGGCCCCATTTTCGTGTTTTAGTTTTGATTTTCTACCTGGTCCCTGACATTTTGATTTAAACGAGCCAATTAAGAAGTCAGATGCTTCAGCGCAGACACATATATTCAAATTAAATTAAAATTTGTTTATACCTTGTATCAAATAGTTTTAATTAGGAAACCATGGCCAGTCAAGAGGAAATTGAGATGGTTTTTCATCTGGCTGCTATGATGGATAAAGATGTATTAAATGAAAGAAGACCCATGTTCATTCCATACATGTCTGCTAAGAATGAAAGCAAAAGGTTAAAATCTGAGGATATTCAGCAAATATTGATTTAGTTGTTCAAAAAAGAAAATCACTGAGCATTTACTGTGGGGCACAGGAAAAATTCTTGAGCCGACAGAATGAAGAATAAAAATGTTCCCCAAAGAAATGAGGAATAGAACAAACAGAAAATAATGTGATAAACTAGGGGAACCAAACGGAGCAAATATTTGGAGGAACACAGAAAGAGTTGATAAATTTGTTCTCCTAGAATTTCTTCTGAGTGGACAGAATAGTGGATATGCAGAAACTTAAATGCACCTGAACATGTTTCAAATTAAGAAGATTTTAAGATGAGATGAAATATGTCCTTTGATACCCTGTCCCCTTCCTACTCCAACTTTGGCTGTCATATATTGGCCACTCACTATATGCCAGCTTTAAGCGTACATCCTTGACACATATGGGATAATAAGTCATTTGTGGGGTCTTAGGGCCAAGGTGCTTGGCACAGCTGTCTAAAATCCTTGGAATGTCTTGAGTGATGGAAGTATCTTTGGTATTTGTATGAGGTGACTCATGGTGGGGCCCATGGATAGCTTCAGGGGGGGAAGCTGGTCACCAGAAAGACCAAACACATGATCAGAGTCTTGGGGCTTTCAACTGCCCAACTTCTGGGGAGAAGAGGAAGCTGGACACTGAACTTCTCCTACATGTGTCCAACGATGCAATCATTCAGTCTTTCCTACCCAGTGGAACCCTCATAAGAACTGTAGAGAGTGAAGCTTAGAGGAGCCTCCTAGCTTGTGAACACTGTGGTGTTATGGGGTGGTGAGGGCAGATGCCATGGGAAGAGGGCTCCGAAGCATTGCATTCCTTCCCAGACCTCAGCCTATATGTGTCCTTTATAATAAAAATGCCATTGTAAGTATGGTCCTTTCCTGAGTTCTGTGAGTCATTCTAGTGAATTTGACAACCTGAGAGGTTCGTGAGAATCTCCCCTTAAATTCATAGCCAGTTGGTCCAAAATATGGGTGGCCTGGGCACCTACAGGCTGGCATCTGAAGTTAGGACAGTCTTCTTGGGGGTCTTAATTTGTGGGGCCGGTGCTAATAAGTGCAGGTGTTTAGGGCCAGAGTTGCCTTGCAGTAGACATACTTGGCGTTGAGACCGAATAAACCTATTAGCGCACTTGGAGGTAGACAGTCCCACAAATCCCATTTTCCAGCTGAACAGACGATGGCACAGAGTGATCTGCTCAGGGTTGAACTGGGAATGGAACCCAGCAGTCGGCTTTCAAGTCGAGAAACTCTCCCAGTTACTCTGCCTCTTAATAAACGCTTCTGTTTTTGGAAGATACATTAGTTAGGTTACCACTGCACTTCCCAAAACACTATTATTATGTCAGCAGAGTCTACTGTCACAGAGTGTTCAACCCTAGAGAGAGAGAGACAGGCAGATCAGCGTAGCATTACACGGTGAGAAAAGGAATGGGCAACAGCATTCAGATAGCTTTATTGCTCTAAATCTGAGTAAGTTTCCTGGGATTTTATGGAGAGAGAAATACAGCTGATCTGAACCCTGGGCCATATTTGCATATGCAGATATCTTCCAACGGGATAAAAGCCTAGAAAATCCCATCTGTATTGACTTTAGTATAGAGACATCTGATGAAAGTTTCATCAGGTAATACCTCCGACTTCGTTTGCAGTTGGTCCATGACTTCTGTTTGCATGGAGACAAGTCTCTGATCTGCCTCCACGGGATTTCAAGGTTGAAGTCCTCCACACTGCCCATGGCTTTCAAGACTTTGCTCGTCCCTCAGACCATCCCACACCAAAAAAAGCAAGATCTGTGCCCCCAAATTTGAAATGCTGTAAGAATAGAGAGGGCTTCTAGATGTAATTTATTTTTTTTTTCAATCTATTTATTTTAGAAAGAGAGAGCAAGAGTGAGCACATGGCGGCAGGGAGGGGCAGAGGGACAGGGAGAGAGAGAGTGTGTCAAGCAGACTCCTGGCTGAACAGGGAGCTTGATAAGGGGCTCAATCTCATGACCCGGAGTTCATGACCTGAGTGGAAACCAAGAGTTGGTCACTTAATCAGCTGAGGCCTCCAGGTGTCCAGAGAAGAATTTCTCACTAATTTATTTAAGTGGGATTCTTAACTGTGTATGAGACTCTTGGTCTGTCACTACAATCTTCTCCCCAACGTCTTCTTAATAAAGCTGTAACATTATATAGCTGTATTTAACATGGCATGAGTCCACAGCCATTACTGTTACCTACCATTAATCAAATATTGTGATTTTTGGAATGTGCATGTACCAGAATCTCAAGAACAGAGGCATGTTTTGAAATTCTGCTGATACTGGCTCAGAAGTCTTGATGTAGCATCGTGTTCTTATGGATGTCTTTGTTTGAGTTTCCCCAGGAGCAGACCCTGAGACGAGAAGTTGGGTGCAGAGAGTTTATTCACAAGCAGCATGCATGTGGAAGCAGAGAAAGTGACAGAAGGAGATAAGCCAAAAAGGATGTGTTAGTAAGGGGCTAATTTGGCCAGTGATTGGGGCGCCAAGTCATTCTGGGGCAAGTCCTTCAGAGGGAAGGTGTGGTCTTGGAAACACCACCCCTGCCCCAGGACAGGAGGCTAATGCCCTTGACCCATCGACCCAGGCCCCTGCTGAGAAGTAGGAAGACAGAACTTGACAGAGAAGCTGTCCACCTGCTGAGAGCCCTTGTCCACGACATCTGCTGGGGAACTCCAGCAGGCCAATGGGATGAGGATGGGCATGTACAACCTGCAAGAGACACTGAGGACACCATACTGAACGTGCCCCCCGACACATTTATTCTGAGTTCCTATTTTCAGGTGCTCAGAATGCTAAGGAAATTTCTCTTCATTCTACTTGGGCTTCTGCAGTTCCATCCTGATGGCAGAAGCAAAAGCTGCCCAGGTCTGTGCTTCTGGGTCATTCTTCCTGATCACGTCCCCTACTAGAGCTGGAAGGCTACAGAAGTAGGCTCTAGGTTTCCTTTGTTGGCAACGTGCCTCATCTACAGAAGGCACTCAGTCATTTTTTTGTTAAATACATGTGTTTAGCAATGTAGATGAATGTAAATACAGATAGATACCAGTCTCCTAAACGTTTCACTCATGTGAACAGAAATCCCAAAAGATACTCACTTTTCATTCGAAAGTCTGAAAGAAGAAATGGAATTCTAGAACCATTTTTCCCCCATCATCTTAAGATTAGACAGCACACAAAATGAGTCGTTTGGTTGAAAATTATAAAAAGAACCACTGAAAGATACTCTTATCTCCTATGATATCTCCTTAATTTATTTTGAATGAGTGGCTGTACATTTTCTACAGGAAGAGGACCAGGCATCTACATTTCCCTGGGTGGGGGGCATTGGGGGTCAATGTAGATGGTACATAGGCATGACTCACAGCCTGTATATATTTTAGATCCAATGACATGATTTTCAGAGGGTTCTTCCCATCATCGGATTTACAGTTGGAAATTTCAAATAGTTATAATCAACACTGCCAGTGACTAGTGATAATTAATTTCCAGAGGAAACAGGCTGGGGTTGTGGTCACTTGCAATTTTGTTCAGGACTATCACCGCTCAAGAGAAGTACAAGGATAGACACCCATACACACCAGAGACATAATTTTAATTTTTCAGTAGCTCCATCTAAAAAAAAAAAAAAATTAAAAGGAACAGCGAAATTTAATAGCAGAGTCCATGCAAACCAATATGCCCAAAGCATTTCAGTGTGTGAACCATGAAGGGATTATATCCTTACTTCTCACTGATGTGGAGGACCATTCTGGAAAACTGAGCACAGATGAAGTCAAAGTGATAAGAGAAGAAATACTTTGGAAGTAGATGATAGTTCATGTCCTGCAAGATGATGAGTTGGTCTATGTCCAGCCCTGCCTATCTGGAGCCACCTATCCCCAACGAAATACACTACTTTCCAGGAAATGCTCCCGTTTCCCTCTCATGACATCTTTGTCCTTTATTCCCCTGATTGAAGGAGGAGCCTGTATTGACTTCCTAAGCTTGCTGTAACAAATTAGCACAGAGCTAGTGGCTTAAAACAACACAAATTTACCATTTTATAGTTCCGGAGAACAGAAGTTTGAAATCGGTTTTGCTGGGCTCAAATCTAAGGGTCAGTAAGGATTCATTTATTCTGCAGACTTTAAGGGAATCTATTTCCTAGTCTTTTGCAGCATCCTGAGTCTCCTGCATTCCTTGGGGGCACGGCTCCCTTCTGTCTTCAAAGCCATCAACAACTGGTCAAGTCTTTCTCAAATCACATCCCTATGATTCTTCTGCTGTATTTTTTTTTTTTTCTCTTCATGTGTGGGAACTCTTCTGATTCCATATGGCCCAAATGGATCATCCAAGACAATCCCCCTGTCTTAACGTCAGATGACTAGAGACCTTAATTCTATGTGTAACCTTACTTCCTTCTTTGCCATCAAAGGAAGACAACATAGTCACAGGCGCTGGGGATGGAGATATTGACGTTTGGGGAGGGGGCATTACTTTGTCTCCTTTTGCTGTAATTCTATTTTGCTGTTAATGTCATTGGGTTTGATGAAACCCTAAGTTCTAAGGAAAAGACACCCAGCTAAAGAAGCAAATGTTTTCTTCCCAAGCACAGCTCTGTCCAAGACAAGCATCTACAAGCGACGATCTTCAGCTTCTGCATTAGAAATACTTTCTACCATATGTGTATCAACGCTGTCTCATTCAGAGACTTGCAAATGGTGCACAAAGCACAAGATGATTTTTCCCATAAGACTTGTGGGGAAAGAGAAGCCAAGAAACATTGTAACACTTTCAGTCACTTGGTAAATGGGTCAATTTTGGGAGCAGAAGGCGTATTCAGCACTAAATGTTCTTACCGCTAGCAACATTCTCCGGAGTTTCCACTTTCAGAAAGGCACATTTCCTTTTAAAAATATGTGAATGGGTCACTGAGTTTTAAATGAGAACGTGACATTTTTTTTTCCCAGACAAAGGAGTTAATTGTTATTTGATTGGGCATTCGCTCATATATGCCTGTCATGGAAGATATGCAAAAAATGGAAGAAATTGGGGTGGGTGGCTCAGTGGGTTAAGCCTCTGCCTTTGGCTCAGGTCATGATCTCAGGGTCCTGGGATTGAGCCCCACATTGGGCTCTCTGCTCAGCAGGGGGCCTACTCCACCTCCCCCCCACACTGCCTGCCTCTCCGCCTACTTGTGATCTCTGTCTGTCAAATAAATAAATAAATAATCTTTTTTAAAAATGGAAGAAATTTACACAAACTTCACAAACAGATACACATCTAAGGACACTACCTTAACTTAGATTTCAAAACACACATATTTGTTTTACTGGAGGAGGGGAGGTGGTTAGAAGTTTATGAGAAGTCAAATACGAAATCAAATCTGCTTTCAGAACAACTAGCAAAAGCGATGGGAAGAAAAGTTTGATTTCATTAACATTTATGTGTTTGCTTTTTTGTGCGAGCTCCACTGTACCACAGAATGTGAAATATCTCATGGTTAATAACATCTTTCAAATTAACAAATAGAGGGGGTATAGCTCAATGGTAGAGCATTTGACTGCAAATTAACCAATAGAAACTACATTCAAATATTCTTTTCTTTTTTTTTTTAATTACATTTATTTATTTGACAGACAGAGATCACAAGAAGGCACAGAGAAAGGAAGAAGCAGGCTCCTGTGAACAGAGAGCCTGATATGGGGCTCGATCCAAGGACCCTGGGATCATGACCTGAGCCAAAGGCAGAGACTTAACCCTCTGAGCCACCCAGGTGCCCCAGCATTCAAATATTCTTAAAAGTTGCTGTTTTTAATCCAATATGTGCTGAGTGGTGAGCAAGAGGAAACAGAGCCCAAGTTGACGTGCCGTGTTGCAAGAAACGGGTGCCATTTTGTGATTTGTCTTTGGAGGATGGTGCCTACCTGTTACTCTCACAGAGGACTGCATATGCCGGTTGTGTCTCCTTGGGCATCTCACAAAGACCATGGCCAAGAAGAGAAAGTCCCAGTCCAAGGAGAAGAACATATCACAGATCCATTCAATTCTTTTGACAAGTGTATGTGACAGCGTTCTCTGCAGTAGGCACCATTCTGGGACTTGGGTGCGGGGTGCAGCACACAGAAACTATCTAGATACATGAGAGACTCAGCTACATGGAAGTCACAGGATGGCAGAGAGAAACAAAGTGCCATAAAACGCAGAGAAAGAGAGACGTCAGAAGACTTGCTCTATAAATGAAACTTGACCTGGATAATGAAAAGAAGCTCACTGGGCCCCAGTGGGTGGGTCTGCGGTCCCATCAGAAGATGGCCATCGATTTCAGGCAAGGGAAGGAGTGGAAAGTCATACTCAGTGTTTCCAGATTCTTTTCATTGTTTTGGGGAAGGCACTGGTAATGTTCTGAGAATCTCTCCTGTACTGAATGTTCCTACGAGGGTCTACCTTTTCTGAGGGCTGAGAGCCCTAAAAATCTTCTGGAAATGAGATCTAAGCCAGTGCACCAGAGTCTGCCCAGAAAACACACTGCCCGACTCTTCAAAGGTATTGTCAACACTGCAGGATCCCCACTGTCTCCTGGTTCAACAACAAACACATATTTACTCACTTGTTTGAGCGGGGTAGGACACCCGCATTGTAGATTCAGCAGTGATAAAGGAAAACAGTGCCCTGGCCGTCCTTCAGTTTTCGTGAAGTCAATGGAGAAGTGGTGTTGGTTTAGGTGGAGGTGGTATTTGTGGAGAAGGTACAGGTAGACAACAAATTAATGGGTAAGAGAAGTGACAGACAGCATTAAGTGCTAAGCATTAAGTAGAATATGTATAAGTTCATGCAATGGCCCTGGGAGGAGACTTTGGAAGGATGGTCAGGAAAGAGCTCTCAGAAGCAGAGTTATTTATAGAGATCTCAAAGCTGAGTGGCTTCACGAAGGGCACCCTGTGTTCCATATTCATGATTAAGATTCTATTGACCAGGTCTCAAGGTTCAAGGAGATTCGCAATAGAGCATAGACTAACGTTTATGATAGGAATATGAATGGGCTGACTGTCCTATAATCACATTCTGAGACTGTACAAGCATTTGAGGACTTCTTGTGACAAATTTTCCATCACATCACCTGAGCTGTATGGTGGGAGAAATATTCAGATGAGCATTTAGCAACTGTTTTAAAGTTTGCTTTGTGTTTCTCTACTCAGGTCTCTTTTCTTAGGCTGCTAGAAAGTGTCTCTGTTCCTATTACCTTGCTCTAAATGGGAAACCTACTTCATTTCTTCTACCATTTTTAAAGTATTAAGAACATCTTTGCAAATGTCTATATCAGCTGCAAAAAAAAAGTTTTTTCTAGTGATTTTCTCACTACAGATTTAGCTGTCCTTGTATATCTTTAAATGAGGAACCAGCAGCCAAGTCCTGGAAAGAATTGTGAAAAGGGGTCCTCATGGGCTTAGCCCATCACTCGCCTCTCCTGTTTTGCTTTTGTCTTGGTCCTCACCCATGTTTCCAATCTCTTTTTAATTTGGCACTGCTAATTGCCTGGCAAAAATATTAATCCCTAGCCCAGGGAAGAGGGATTACTAAAGATATTAGTAGATACTGGTTGCTGGATAACAGATACTGTTGGTGGCCCATTCAGTTCAATTTCTGACACTTTACAGTTTGGGGTACACATGCATTTGTTGAGAAAAAGAATACTGACTACTAGAAGTTCAGAGCTACCCCAACTGCTCTCAGCCAAATGGAAAATAGCTGGGAGGTGACATTCCTCCCCAGAAGTGGTTGACTAATAGGAGCATGGTCCCGTTATCCATGGATGTATAGAGGCGCCCCCTCCCCCACCAGATTCAGGGACAAAAAACCAATAATCATTTTATTAGGGTCATAATGTCTGTGTGGTTCAGGAATTTGGACTCGGTAGAGTAAGCATAGCTTGTCCTGTTCCATGATAATTGGAGTCTCAGTTGGAAGACTCAAATGGCTTCAAGTGACCTGAAGAATGGTGATTGGAATCATGCGGGGTGAATTAAGGCCCCAAAAGTGAGTATGTCAGCAAACCAGGGGAAGGTTGACCTTTTATGATCTGACCTCAAAATTCACATAACATCCGACAAAAATGTAAAAAGAAGCTCAGCATCACTGATCATCGGGCAAATGCACATCAAACCCCCAATGAGATACCACCTAACACACCATCAAGATGACAAAAACAAATGAACTGGGACACCTGGGCGGCTCAGTCTTTTGGGCTTCCAACTGTTGATTCTGGCTCAGGTCTTGATCTCAGGGTCATGGGATGGAGCTCCACATTGGGCTCCATGATTAGTGGGGAGTCTGCTTCTCTCCCTCTGCCTCCCCTCTCTCCCTTTCCCTCTCCCTCTGCATTCTCTCTCTCCCTCTGTCTCTCAAATAAGCAAACCCATCTTTAAAACAAACAAACAAACATAAAATAGCAAATATTGGTGAGGATATAGAGGCAAAAGGGACCCCTGAGTACTCTTGGGGGCAATGGACAGTGATACAGCTTTGACGTAAAACAATGTGGCGGTTCCACAAGAAATGAAGAATGGAACTCCCATGTGATCCAGCAATCCCACTTCTGAGTATGTCTCAAATACAGGCAGGATCACGAATGGTTGTGTGTACATCCATGTTCCCATAGCAGTATTAATCACTAAGGCCAAAAGGTGGAGGCAAGCCCAGTATCCACCAAATGTGATATACATTACAATGCACTATAAGTCCACCTTGAGAAGGAAGGACATTCTGACACCTGCTACAAGATGGGTGAAACTTGAGGCCGCTCTCCTAAGTGAAATCAGCTAGGTACAAAATGACAAATATTGCATGATTCCACTTTTAGGAGGGAGCTCAAATGGTCAAACTCACAGACACAAAAAGCAGAAGAGTAGTTGGAAGGGACCAAGGTGAATGGGGACATAGGGAGTTGTTGTTTGACGGGGACAAAGTTTCAGGTCTGTTAAGATGAAAGGTGCTTTGGACATGCATGGTGGCAATGGTCACACAAAAATATGAAGATATTTAATACCACTGAACTGGACACTTAAAAGTGGTTAAATTTAGGTTGTGTGTAGTTGAACAAAATGTTTAAAAAGTCACATAATGTCAGCATCACCATACTCTGTGAGTTGAAGCGATCATGGTGTTGCTGATAGTCAAGGGAGGGGATGCAGACCTGCCTTTCCATAAGAGTGTCACAACTTTGCTGCTGTGTTGTACAACCACGGCGATGTCCAAGTGGCCAGCTGCCTTGGAACTAGGTAGAGCACATCCACAGTGCTACGGGCACTCCAGAACCACTCACGGGATTGAGTTCAGACAAACTCATCTGCAGTGAGACCCTGCTCTGTGTTCTTTCCCTGCTTCTTCTGCTTCCCACAGCTCCTGGGGCGTTGCCCCTGAGAGCCCTCCATCAATAAATCACTTGCCCGTGACTTCTCAGCTCAGGCTCCAGTTCCAGGAAATCGGACCCAGAAGAGTCTCTGAGACTGAAAAATCTATCGCAAGTCAAAAGGGCTGTGGAATGGTAGATGATGGCAGGGCTATGGGGAATCTATTTTGAAACAGGAAGTTTTTTCATCAGCACTTTTGAGTAAGCCCTGAAGGATGCCAGGCACTCACAAGACCTGTCCTAATCACTGAGCCATATTCCTCCCAAAGCCACGTCTGCTGCTCTCCATTTTGACAGCCGGCTCTTGAGAACAAGGAAACTAGCTCGGGGAAGCAGCCTGGTGAACACCAGAGGGAGGTACAGTTGGATGTTTACGTGCCCACGGAGAGCAACTATTCGTCCTTTTTTGCTCTGGAATAAGAGGTCTCCCTGCTACGGGTATTGCAATGTCCCCACCAGGAAACTCCCACACAAACCAGGAAGGGCTGGGCCACCTACAGAGAGCTTGCCTTCATCAGTCTTGAATGTCTACAATTTGGGAACCCTCATGTTAACATGACTCTGCCTGCATATGTTAGTGACCTCCAGCTGCCATAACTAAGGACTATAATGTGATGGCTTGAAACAACGTGTCTGTTGTGCCACCGTGCTGGGGTTAGAAGTCTGAAATCACAGTGTCAGAAACATTGCTTCCTTCTGAGGGCTGTGAGGGAGGGATCTGTTCCACGCAGCTCTCTTTGGCTGATAGACGTTCCTCCTCCCCATGTGCCTTCACAAGTCTGCCCTTTGCCCATGAATGTGTCCAAATTCCTCTTTGTTATAAGGATGCCAGGCACATTGGGTGACAGTCTACCCTAATGACCTCATTTTAGCTTGATTTAGCCTCTGTAAAGACCCTATCTCCAAATAAGGAGACACTCTGAGTTTCTACTTCAACATAGAGTAGGAGACAGGGGGAATGGGGATACCATTCAACCCACAAAGACACAGAAAGCTTTGAATCAGCGTGTACAAAATCAATATGCTCACATTTGCCCCCCCCCAAGCTTCAGTGATCCCTTCTGACAAAACGGAAAGATAAAAAGTGCATCCTACTGCACTATTTACACCAGTGCTTGGAGCAAACTCCATTTGGGAACGCCTGTCAAACATCACAGAGAGCGGTCTACTTAGCACATCAGCTAGATCGAGTTGTAAGAATTCAAAGGAAGACGTGGCAGCCCTAAGTACGCCTCGGAAGTCCCTGGACTCTGGGACACATGCCTATGTTAAAAGTCAACTCAACCCCATCAATGAATGGAAGCACTTCCTGAGGTATCTTCATTGAAGCAGGCTTGGTTGCATCTGATGGGAACAGAGATCTTAAGTTTGCTGGAAAGGCAATCTTTATGAGCCCCAGAGTACAAAGGAAACCACACATGGAGTTAGAGGGAGACGTCCAACCGTGTCGCCCTTTGGTGATCAGCTTTTTTGTGTAGAGGTACTCTGAATTATAATCTAGGAGATCTTGGAGTCATTCTGGACTTTGATATGTATTATTAAAGAGCTTTAACCGTTTCATCTTCTTCCTTGTACTTGAGTTTTCCCCATTAAATAGATTAAATAAACTTAAATAAAAGAAGTTTTTATTTTAATCACCCAGTGTTCATCACATGTGCACTCCATCATTCCCACTGACTATTTTGCCCATCCCCACACCCACCTTCCCTTTGGTAACCATCAGTTTGTTCTCTAGATTTCAAAGTCTGCTTCTTGGTTTGCCTCATCTTCTCTATCCATTCATCAGTGGATGGACAGTTGAGTTCCCTCCACAGTCTGGCTATTGTTGATAATGCTGTTATAAAGGGTGCTATAAAGGATGCACGTACCCCTTTGAATCTGTATTTTTGTATCCTTTCCATAAATACCTAGTATTCAATCACTGGATTATAGGGTAGCTCTATTTTTAACTTTTTGAGGGACCTCCATACTTTTCTCCAGGGTGGCTGACCAGTTTGCATTCCCACCAACAGTGCAAGAGGGTTCCCTTTTCTCCACATCCTCACCAGCATCAGTTATTTCTTGCATTGTTTTTTTATTTTATTTTATTTTACTCATTCTGACAGGTGTGATACCTCATTGTGGTTTTGATTTGTATTTCCATGATGGTAAAGTGATGATGAGCATTTTTTCCCATGCATTTGTTGGCAAACAGAAATGTCTGTTTGTGTCTTCTGCCCATTTTTCACTGCATTATTTGTTTTTTAGGTGTTGAGATTTATAAGTTCCCTATATATTTTGGATGCTAAACCTTTATCAGATAGGTCATTTGCAAATATCTTCTTCGGTTCCATTAGTTGTCTTTTAGTTCCAAGGATTGTTTCCTTCACTGCCTAGAAGCTTTTTATTTTGATGTAGCCCTAATGGTTCTCCTTTGCATTTTCCCCATTTTTAAAACAGATAGTAAGGAAACTATGTTCATCTTTAGTTCTTGGATACTGTGAGATAAAGGTGAGTGCCAATGATAGATAGATAGATAGAAGGTAAAAATAAATAAACATAGAGAGAGAGATGATAAGTAGATGTTGGGATGGATGGATGGATAGATATGATGGATAAAAATAAATAAATAAAGGACGAATAGATAGGCAGAGATAGAGAAATGGATGGATGGATACATAGATGCCTAGATATTTCTTAAAAAACAATACTTCTGCCTTAGTAGATTCCCACTGATAAACATTTGTCCCATTCAATGTTGATATTCTAGTAGCCTAAAACCATACATTCATCATCAAACCAGGAGTTCACCCCCAGTTCATGAACAGGATTCCATTGATTATATCAATGTTCAAACAGCTCATAGATTTTTTTTTTAACAAAGAAAACCTATTAAAGGAATCAGCATTAAGATAGAATCATGAATTGGCAATGACATTAGGTCATAGCCTATGTATGTTAAAAGTGGGCTAGGAGCAGAAAACTCAACCATATATTATTTTCACCACGTATTCGATATCTGTCAACACCCATGGGCAATAGGTAATTACCTGCTTTTAACTGGCACTGCAAAAACTACTTGTCATTCCGACTGATGGAGCAACCGATGTATTCTTGTACGGGGCCATTACATCAAATTGCATTATATCCTGATATGACCTAAGAAGACGCAGCCATTTTTTTTCATTAAGCAAAACACTAATCAGGAAGATTAAACTTTAAACATATCTGGCAGGATTCAACTCAATGCTATGGGTAGGATTTCTGTGCCCACCCCCAACCCTAAACTAAGCATTTACTGAATCAGAAATGCTGACCATACATCCCACCTTGCCTCCACACCCCCACAACCTTTTTTTGGTCTCATTCTGTTACAGGTTTCAAAAACCTCTTGTCCATTTTGTGTGCACGTGTTTTTATTAACTAACTCATGTGTACCCGGCAGTAAACATCATTCGACACACAGAAATCAAGGACCCCGTCTGATTTTATTAATAGGGTTCACTGATCATTGTTCGTTAAATTCCCCACAAATCCTTTTAGGCCAAGAGAAGAGCAAGCAGACCACCAACAGAGATGTAAATGTTTTCAGAAGACAAGTAGAGGTCTGGAGACAGTTTGGTTATCGGTACAGATGTCAGTCAAATTAAGGTACGGTATAGCATTGAGGAGCTCGGGAGTGGCCCAAAGTGGGAAACTATCAGCTGTGTTTACAAGCACCAAATGAAGTGTGAATTTGTACCCTTCTGGTGAATTTGACCCTTCTAGACACCCATCAGATATTCCATTAGAAAAAGGAAGGGCAACCTTTCTTCTGAGCAGATATATTGCCTTTCCCATAGCTGAGTTCCCCACTGTGCCTCCTCCCTCGAGGATTAAATAAGTGTGCTGGGACCATTAACTAAAGTCCCTTCCAGGACACTAAAACAATAGTGTCTCCAGAAGATTCTGTAGTACCCTTTTCTCTGAGAGATGACACTTAGGTGGATATTGAAACTGAATTTCAATACTAAGTTTACAAAACTACATTTTGAAACTATGTTTGAAATATGTTTGAAAACTATGTTTCAAACTATGTTTCAAAATCCAAGAATCTCCTCTCTTTTCATACCTATAATAACGACTTTTTAATTTTTTTAAAAAAAAATTTTTTCTTTTTAATATTTATTCCCATGTAATTAAGTTTTGCGGTTTTTTATTTTATTTATTTATTTATTTATTTTATTTGAGAGAAAAAGAGAGCGATCACAGCAGGGGGGAAGCAGAGAGGGAGAAGCAGACTCCCGACTGAGCAGGACTCGATCCTAGGACCCTGGGACTATGATCTGAGCTGAAGGCAGATGCTTCACTGAATGAACCACCCATGGTGTCCTAGTTGAGCTTTCTTACATTTCCCCGCAATTGCCTTCAATTTAACTAGTGTGTGAGCACTGCCAATTCCGATGGTTGTTTCCGAACTGAAAGGTGGCAAGCAATGATTTTCATCCGTTGGACCTTTCTACCTCCATCCTGTCACCCGTGAGCACACATTCCTATGATTTTGAGGTCTAGGGGGTATAGCTCAGGGGTAGAGCATTTGACTGCATATGCTTTTGAGGTCTAATAACTGTCTGTTGGAGTTCAGCTGCACAGAACAAGCACTGCTCTAGGTATTTTCTGCAGAAAGGAACAGACATGGGAAATGTGTTTACAAATCACTGGCCGGGTCTCTAGGAAGGACCCTAGATCAAGAGGACTAAACGAGGGGGGGATGCTGGTTTCGCCCCAGCTGGGGGGTCACGGGAGCTGCCTCTACGACTTAACCCCGGATCCCACTTCACCTGCTGGATCTGCCCTTTTCTGGGCACCTGACTCCATTTGTGAAGCAAGGATTGAGGCAATGCATCTGACAGGTTGAATCTAAGTCACATCGGGAAACCCAGCTGCAAGGACCTCTGGGAGATGTAGTTTTTTTTTTCCCTAGCTGCAAGGACACCTGGGAGGTGTAGTTTTTTTTCTAGCTGCAAGGGCTTCTGGGAGATGCCGTTTTCACCTTCCTGTGTCACTGTGTCCTGTGTCACTCTATATGCAAGCTTCTTGGCTACAAACAGGTTTGCCGTCTTCTCAAAGGCAATGGTGCCTAACTTAGCCATTTGTTCTGGAATCGGGGATCATTCTAATCTGTTCACCCTTCTTCACACTGTATTTCCATGAAGCAGTCAGAGCTGTAAACTTAAGTCCTAACAAAACTGTGTATTTATTTGAACTCCTGTCCCTTTGGGTCCTCTTTCATAGGGCAATGGTCTAAATGATCACCCTTAACATAAGAAAGAACATGAGGCAATTTTAGAAATTTAGAAAGTCTACAGCACCCAAAAGTGTTTCTGAATCACACCCCTTACACTTAGGGGATTTCAATATGGCAAGGGATTAAACAGCACGAGGCTGGAGGAGGGAACTCACAGAATAAAAAGCTTTCCGATGGGGTTAGCGAGGAAGGATGACATTTCCCTACAAGCGCCCCACAGTAGGGTTTGAAGGGGAACGGGGGTCAAAACACAGTAGCAAGCAGATGCGTGTCATTGATTTGGCCCATCCAGTAAGCAATATTCGCATGCATTTATCAGGGAGCTCACAAAATCTTGAATAGACAGCACTTCCCAATTGCTGAAAAGCAGTGACTAAGCTTGTTAAGTAATTACTCAGCAAAGTCTTTAGGGGGCATCTGAAACTCCTGGATGGATAAAGCTTGTTAAAAGAAGGGCTCTCAGTCCGCACCTCCCATATTGCTAGGCTTGGGCTCTGAGACACACCCCCCATTCCCCAAGTGATGCTGATGAATGCTGCTGGAAATTGGTTAAAAGCAAGGGGGATTCACGGTGGACCAGGGGGTGGGGAGCCTGTCATTCAGGTTACTGAAAAGGATGGAACACAAGCCTGTTCAGTTTGTCCTTTTCCTCTAATATAATTTAATTCAATTTTTCTCTAATTTTGGAGTTGACCCGACCCCAATGAAAAGGGCATTTTAGTAACTGGCTTAGAGTCTAAGAATTGTCTTCCAGCTACTGGCATGGCCTGTTTGAGAACCTACAAAGTCTTCCCTCATAAATTGTAAGCACACATGACTTTCTGGTAATATTCTGAAGACGGCGGCACTGTCCTTGCCCCAGGCAGAGGTGGGGGCAGTGTGCTCTGCAAAGTTTAAGTTAAAATAAAAGAGAATTGTTAACTACTGGGTATTTGCCCTAAAGATACAAACGTAGTGATCTGAAGGGGCACGTGCACCCGAATGTTTATAGCAGCAATGTCCACAATAGCCAAACTATGGAAAGAACCTAGATGTCCATCAACAGATGAATGGATAAAGAAGATGTGGTTCATATACACAATGGAATACTATGCAGCCATCAAAAGAAATGAAATCTTGCCATTTACAATGACATGGATGGAACTAGAGGGTATTATGCTCAGCAAAATAGGTCAATCAGAGAAAGACAACTATCATATGATCTCCCCAATATGAGAAAGTGGAGATGCAACGTGGGGGGGTTGGGGGGTAGGAAGGGAGAGAGACAAACCATAAAAGACTCTTAATCTTGCAAAACAAACTAAGGGTTGCCGGGGGAGGGGGGAGGGAGAAGGTGGTAGGATTATGGACTTTGGGGAGGGTACCTGTATCCCTGAGGCTAATAATATATTATATGTTTATAAAAAAATAAAAAACAAATTTAAAAAAAAGAGAAGTATTATGTTGTGTTGTTTAAATGACAGACCAAATTAGGTTTGTCTGTGATTCTTCCCATCTTCAGTTAAGTGAAGAAGAAAGTCCTTCCAGTGGAGAACCATCAAGGGCCATCTGATAGACGACATTCACCCAACCCTGGCTGAGCTGTGTTGATGCTGTATGCTGCAAAGCCTTCAGTGGGATGAACTTCCCAGTTTTTAATCAAGATTCCGTAAGATACAATTGGCATCAGCTATCACATGTAGCAATGTAGATCTGCTTCCAACAGTGGCAACAGCTGGTTGGGTACAGATGAAAGGTATTTTCCGTCCAGGGGAGGGTGGCTTCACAAAATCCGTATGTTTCCCATTAAAAATCAAGAGACCCCTTGCATATCATCACTCATGGTTATGTACGAATGTCCACAGTTATCATTCAGCAATCACATTGTTTGCCCAATCACATCCTTTTGTCTTGTCGGGATGTCTTATGGGGTGGGATCGATGAGAATGAAGGTCTTGAAAATGTTTTTCAAGATCCCCAAGGATACAGAAAAGAAGGGCCATCTGTACCCCAATGTTTATAGCAGCAATGGCCACGGTCGCCAAACGATGGAAAGAACCAAGATGCCCTTCAACGGACGAATGGATAAGGAAGATGTGGTCCATATACACTATGGAGTAAGATCTTTTCAAAATGCAAAGTGTTTATGGAATATCCTACTCCATGGAAAAGGGCTTTTCTACATGAAAACCGGAGGGCATGTCCCGTTTACCTTCGACAGTCAGAGAAGGTCTACATCCATTCTTCATGCAAGTCCCGAGGTCACCGTTGTGTGCGTCATGAAGAAAGTGGTGTCCCGAGAGATACAGCTCAAAGGGAACTCGCTTTTGCAGTGTTTGGGGAAAGACACCTGTGAGCCCCCTCGCTGTGCCAACACTAGATGATGGTGCATGAACCCATGGGCCTGTTCATTGGGTTGACAGGATGGCACTGAGTTGTGTTACCAAGGTTCCTCTCGCTGGCATTCAGCCCATGTTCTGCAGCTGCGTATGGGCTGGAAAATGTAACCTGCACGTGTCCAAATGTGTATCACATCTTAGGGCAGGAGCTACTATCTGGGTTTGGGTTAAGTCTGCTTCACACTGGGACCAGCTCTGGGTCCCCGTTCTCCTCTGAGAAACAGATGGATTAGAATTCAATGCAAATAATAAGACAATCCTCAAAGCGGTTTTGTATCAATGTCTCCATCCCTCAAAATGTCATCCAGCCCCCACATGTCAGATGGTCCCTTTGGCTTCCCTTCCAACCTTATGATGACTTCTTGTTTGTGTTTCACTGACCAGCCAGCTTTGCACTAAGTCACGTGCCTCATCCTATGTCAGGATAGAGCATTCTGCAATTCTCTGACTTTTAAATGCAAGATGTTTATATTAACATGAAACTTTAAGAAGTAATTTTATTTTTTTAAAGATTTTTTTTTTAATTTGTTTGTCAGAGACAAAGAGAGCATGCACTAGCATGGGTAACAGCAGAGGGAGAAGCAGGCTTCTCACTGAGCAAGGAGCCCCATTCAGGACTCCATTCCAGGACTCCAGGATCATGACCTGAGCTGAAGGCAGACGCTTAACCAAGTGAGCCACCCAGGGGTCCCTAAGAAGGGGGAAAATGGACAGGATTTCACCTACTCTCAGAAGACCAGAATTGCAATCTTGTTTCTGCCACTTACTGTACACTTTCATTCATGTGTCTGTTCAGTGAACAGATATAAATTAACTACCAGGACCTGGACGCGGCTATGTTGTTCTACACATGGCTGTGGTCGGTCTGTCCTCGCCAGAACCTTACATCTTAGCAAGGGAGAACGTTAATAAGCTCACCACTCAGAATTTATCATAGAAGGCTGAGACTACACCTTCTGTCTGGATTTGAAACTGCCAGACAGCCTACAAAGCACCTTCCTAGAACAAAGCACTCCCTAACGAAGGTTCAGCTCTGCTCCTCGGGAAACGGGGAGAGTCATCTGCTCAGTCGATGGGCGTGTGCTCAGCTCAGTCTTCACACCTTGCTCCCTCAAGAGTCTGTTCAGAATTCTATAATGTATTAAAAATATTCCGTGATCTAGGGGCTCTTATACTGGAGGTACCCAACTGGGGCGGATTGCAAAGATAGCCCTCCATGAGTGAGAAGGGAAAGGTTCAGATTTCCGTTTCATATCAAGTGATCAGCTCAAGGTGGAGTTCAGTAATAGTTCCACTCTTGATTGACGCTTCCTGCCCCACAGGGTCCTTCTCTAAGACGTTACAGGGGGGGTTGTATGATGAACGCGATGTTAATTTGCTGGCTTCCATTCATTTTTATTTTCAGCCAATTGTCACCATGCACCATGTACAAGTGATGACGTCATCCAGTTTTCCCTAAGGTAGCCCCCAGGAAATGGATGAGCAACGGGAAGTCTTCCACCAGGACACCAAGGCTGACTATAATCAAGCAACTTTGGGAAACAGCACCTGACTCTTGTCAACACATTCTCAGATTAAAGGCAAGGACTCTCTAACAAAGGCTGACACAATGTCCCCTTGCACTCCAAATGAAATTCTACGTTTTTAAGAAGGCCACCGAAGAGTAATCTGCATCCCCTCTCGGGAACGAGGAGTCTTCTTGGGAACGGACGTTGTGCCATGAGATGTTACTTAATGGTCTGATGGATGGGTCACTTACAAAAAATAGATGCATTCATTTGGATTTTATTGTTTTATCCATGGTCAGGGGTGGTGACCATAAGAGTGTGGAGAACATGGTTCTAAACACTCCCCATTATCTTTATTAGGAGCTGTCATGGTGAGTGGTCACCTTTGAATTTCACAGCGGTCTTTCATGGTAGGTTGAACTACAAGATACTGATGCAACACAATGATTTTCAGCCAACGAACATGACAATTATGTGGGGTTGAACTTGGTAAATACAAAACCCACAGTCAATGAGTATCTGAGGGTCTTCTTTATACTAGTTCCTGTGCTCACTGCTGGGCATTCAATGGCTAACATATTCACTGCCTCACTCATTATAGAAGCCAAGTCTTCTTAGGAAGAGACACAATAAAAGATTTTAGGACAATGCATAAGAAAGAAGTAGGTCAAAAATGTCTACTCTAGTGGCAGAAAGTTTCAGATCTTCCAAGCAAGAGTTTGAGGCAGGTGCAAACTTTATGCTTAAAGCCTGCTAGGACAGAGCTACTTTCAAGGATATCTTTAAAGGGGTGTCATCACAATAAATTAAGTCCAGTCACCAGGATTTCTCTCCTCCTACCCAATATATACCCAAAAGGAATCATCCAGGTGGTCAATGTTTCAGCCCACAACCTAAGTTTTGTTGGTATATGGCTGTACTAGTTTGTAGAGCAGGAAAAGAATGATCTTTCCTCTATCCTCTTAGGTTCAGTGCCTGGGGTCTGCAATTACACTGATGAAAGATGGATTAATAGAAAAGGCAACAGCATATATTGATGTAACAGAGGTTCACAGATAAAGAATGAAAACTGAAACAAGTTGTTAGACTCAGGGGCTTCTGTATCATTTTAAAATATTTTATTTATTTATTTGACAGATAGATCACAAGTAGGCAGAGAGGCAGGCAGAGAGAGGAAGGGAAGCAGGCTCCCTGCTGAGCAGAGAACCCGATGCGGGACTCGATCCCAGAACCCTGGGACCATGACCTGAGCCGAAAGCAGAGGCTTTAACCTACTGAGCCACCCAGGTGCCCCCTGTATCATTTTAACAAAGGGTGATACGTTACACGCACTGACTGGGAAATGCAAGAAGGAAACTAAAGGAATCAGGGTCATTTTAGTAAGGACTGGTTATGTGGACTCATCTAGTCATTAATGCCCCCTCTGTGATGATGACAGTCCCTCGCCCCATTCTGGTAAAAAAAAAAAGGAGGGCACCTTTCTCACAAGAAATATGTACTCTGCTTTTTGACAGATGGAAGGTGGGTAGGGGCAGCGAACACTTTGTGTCTGCTGTTTTTCAATTGCTTTTAGCTCAAAATAATCCATTTGCCAAAGTGGCATATTTTGGAGTGGCACGTTCTGATCCCATGCAGTTTACCTCTCGTCTTTTTCCATGCTACGTCAGTAGCAAGTACTTAAAGCAGAGTGGTCTCAAAGGCTGTCAAACCAAAAATACCTACTATTTGGCCCTTGATAGCCAACGTTTGCCGGCTCCAGATTCAATCAGAGCATCACATGTTGCAGAAAAACACAAAAGGCACATAACTGTGTGTCAGATACACTATGGATAAGGTAATATTCTGAAATAGAAAAAAATGGAATTCAATTAAAAAAGATACGTGTACACTCGTCTTGATGTTTGAGGTCACTGTTCTTTCTAGAAGTGTATGGAATTAGTTTTGATCATGTATCAATGGTCATTTAAACCTTCCCAGGATTTTAGGGTGCCTGGGTGGCTCAGTGGGTTAAGCCGCTGCCTTCGGCTCAGGTCATGATCTTAGGGTCCTGGGATCAAGCCCCGCATCGGGTTCTCTGCTCAGTAGAGAACCTGCTTCCTCCTCTCTCTCTGCCTGCCTCTCTGCCTACTGGTGATCTATCTCTCTTTCAAATAAATAAATAAAATCTTTTTTTAAATTAAATTTATTTCTTTTCAGCATAACAGTATTCATTATTTTTTCACCACACCCAGTGCTTCATGCAATCCATGCAAGTTGGTGTAGCCTCTTTGGAGAACAGTGTGGAGATTCCTCAAGAAATTAAAAATAGAGCTTCCCTATGACCCTGCAATTGCACAACTGGGGATTTACCCCAAGACACAGATGTAGTGAAAAGAAGGGTCATCTGTACCCCAATGTTTATAGCAGCAATGGCCACGGTCACCAAACTGTGGAAAGAACCAAGATGCCCTTCAACGGATGAATGGATAAGGAAGATGTGGTCCATATACACTATGGAGTATTATGCCTCCATCAGAAAGGACGAATACCCAACTTTTGTAGCAACATGGACGGGACTGGAAGAGATTATGCTGAGTGAAATAAGTCAAGCAGAGAGAGTCAATTATCATATGGTTTCACTTATTTGTGGAGCATAACAAATAAATAAAATCTTAAAAAAAAACTTTTCAGGATTTGAAGTTCCAAATGTTCTTCTGTTGTAGAAAAATAAAAGCAAAAACAAAAAAACAGGGGGCACATGGCTGGTTTACTTGGAAGACCACAAAAACAAAAACAAAAAAAAATAACTTTAAACAAAAGAAAAACAAAAAATAACTATCATATCTTGGCCTTCCCAAGAAGTAGAGAAACAGAATTTTGGTCCCTACGATATTGTTTTCAAAGCTCTCTGGCAACCAACATCTAACTGTAAAACACCTATGCACATGGGAACTCACTCTTCTGATACAATCTGCATTAGGCTAAGTCATTTCCCAGAATAAATGTAAACGTATTTCGCTTTAAACCCCCCACAACTGCCCTTGTTGTAGAAGCAGGTCTAAGCATAAAAGAGGCAGGTCCTTTATTAATTGATAACGAAATTTTTCACGAGGCTGATAACTGGAGTTTCCCTGCCTTGAGAACACATGAACTGTTTATTTTGAAAGTAATGGTTACCCAAAAATGCTAATTTTCTTTCAAAGAGATTTTCAAAGGCATGATGAAAGTACAGACATAAACCATTTCCCTCTAGGCTAGAATAGGCGCTCATGATCTAAGGCACTCTTGTAAGCTCACAGACATCTTTTGTGAGTAAGGGTTATCTGTTCCTTTTATTTTGGGTTGGGTAGGATTCTGGTTTGTGAGCTCATTGAGAAGTCTTTTTTTTTGTTGTTGTTCTAGTGTGTGAGCATTTGCAATGCAAGGGCAACAGAATTAATAAATCCAAGACACAAACAGTTGAACAAGGAGCAGCAAATCCCGAGGTCTCTCTGAAACTCACCAAAATGCTGTGCATCAATAATCCTATCATTTAACTAAAGTACCACCTAATGAAAAGGGAAGCGTTTGATGACACAGCTTTACCTTGTAGAAACTGAAGGAGGAGATGGCATTAGCAGCAGACAGTTTCGGCAGTAAGGTTGCTTCTCCTCTGAGGAGGACCTTACCTCCTTCAAAGTGACAAGGGACAGAAAGGAAAACAGCTCCAATTTTTCTTTAATTGCCTATAGCCCCTGTTCTGTTTTAAAGATGGTTTGGATTTTCTTGGAAGAAACATTCCTGGTTGTTCTTTTAACGGCAGAGAAGTCTTGGTGGCTGTATGGACAACCAAGAAACATGACAGAAGGTCATAAGAAAATTGGAGTTCATGGTCTTGGCCACACATAGTCACCTCTTGGGAAGTCTGTGCAATCCTGTTGCCCCTGTCAGTTACCCAGGTGATTTCAATGGGCCGTCAAGTTCAATTGCTCCACAGGAGAGTTGATCACACCATCGAAATTCAAGGTCATGGACCAGCATTGGTAAGGATGTGGGGGAAAAGGAAACCTCATGCACTGCTAGTGGGAATGCAAAGTGGTGCAGCCACTCTGGAAAACACTGTGGAGTTTCCTCAAGACGTTACAAATAAAATGACTGTATCATGCAGCAATTGCACTAGTGGATATTGGCCCAAAGCAAATGAAAACACTAAGTTGAAAAGATATATTATACTCTTATGTTTACTGTGGTATTATTCACTATAGGCAAGATAGGGAAGCAACCCAAGTATTCATGATGGACGAATGGATGAGGAAGACGTCACTTGCACACGCACATGTGCACGCACACACACACACTGGAATATTACTAATCCGTAAAAGGAAGGAGAGCAGGGTTCCTGGGTGGCTCCGTGGGTTAAGCCTCTGCCTTCAGCTCAGGTCATGATCCCAGGGTCCCCGGATCAAGACGTGCATTGGGCTCTCTGCTCAGCGGGGAGCCTGTTTCCCGCCCCCCCCCGTGTCTCTGCCTGCTTGTGATATCTCTCTGTCAAATAAATAAATAAAAATCTTTAAAAAAAAAATAACAAGAGCTTGCCGTTTGTGGCAACATGGGTGGACCTAAAGGGTATTATGTTCGGTAAAACAAGTCAGACTGAGAAAAACAAATACCAGGTGACGTCACGTACATGTAAAATCTAAACTCGTACAGACAAACAAAAAGCAAAAACAGACTCTTAAATATAAAGAGTGAACTTCTGGCTTCCAGAAGGAAGGTGGGAGGGAAGATGGAGTGAAAAGTGTAGAAAATGAAGAGGTACAAACTTCCAGTCATAAAATAAGTCATCGGAGTAAAAAGTATAGCCTAGGGAATATGGTCGGTCATACGTTAAGAACGTTGTATGGTGAGAGATGGTGATTATACTTAGTAGCGAGCATTGGGGAATCTACACAAAGTTTCAATCATTATGTCATGCACCTGAATCTAATGTAACATTGTATGTCATCCATACTTGAATAATAACGATATCTTATAATTTAATTTATTTATTCATCAGAGAGAGAGAGAGGTAGACCAAGAGCACAAGCATGAGCGGCAGGTAGAGGGACAGAGGCTCCCTGCTGAGGAAGGAGGATGATGCGGAACTCGATCCCAGGACCTTGAGATCATGACCTGAGCCGAAGGCAGATGCTTAACCCACTGAGCCACCCAGGCGTCCCAATAATAACAATGTTTCAAAAGCAAAACCACACATGAAACCAATGTGAAAGGAAGAATAAGGGAGGTAAGGATGCACAGACATGTGAGAAAGGAAGTGCAGGTACGAGCTTCAGACATCTGACAAGAGGGGTTTATTAAGATACGTCTTCCGAAGGGTTTATTCGATATCCCTGTCTTCCCCTTCACTTGACGTCTGCCATGGCAAAGACTTTGGATGGCTTGACAAAGAGCCAGACTCCGCCACATGGCAACGCGCTGTCAAATTTGGGAATCGCAAAAACAGTAGAATCGGAATAGGCTTGTCTTTGGGGCTAGAAGCTGTAGGGTTTTATAGTCACAGGTTCTCAAGAGTCAAAAACACGGAGGCCAGAGCCCAAGCTTGGTCTTGTTGCACCGTAAGAACATGTGGGATGGATGATGTCTCTTCCAGTCAGTTCTACAGAACACACAGCTTCAGTGACATGTAACCCCAAATGTACTCCTTTTGAGAAAGACTCCATCATTCTAAAAATATCCATCATGGTTATGTGACAAAAAAGTTTGGAAGTCAGGAGCCTGGAGTCAGCTGGTACGAAATGTAAAAATTCATTTCTGAAGGAATAATTTCTTGAACCAACCATCCCGCTAATGCGGACTGCTGTGTGACAACCACGGAATCATGTTTCTTCAGTTCCATGGGGGAAGGAGGACTGCATTAACTCTGATTTAAATGGCCCCAGAAAAGGCAATTTACCACATGTGGGTGAACATTTTATTATCAAGAGGAAATTCATTTCACAGGCACAGAACCCACAACAAGACGTATCATGGTTGACAGTATCTGGCGGACGATGAGTATCCTCATTAATGACTTTGGGAGAGCTGCCAGAGCCTGAACGTGACAAGGACACTGAAGTCTCGTGTATTTGGCTGAATGAGAAGCAGGAAGGACCTTCCAAAAAGGAGGCTTCCAAACACCACGTGAAGATGCCCTACCATTTCCCGGCCAGAGTACGGCCAACGAGAACCCGCACCTCCAACGGGGGAACGCCGTGGGACAGACCCCAGACAAAAAGACGGGTTTGGGCGTTCACATTTTATTCTGGCACGGGAAAAGGCTGTTTTGGGCACCGTTCTCTGAAAGGAGCTTTGGAACTAGAAGAAGAAATTAGGTATGACTCACTGAGCTGATTACCCAGGACACACACTGTGAATCATTACGCAAGATGGAGTCTCGGTCGAATAAAAAGACCAAGATGCTGCCAAATAAAAATGTGAGTCCAACTCACTATATTGTTTTCTTCAGAGGCAAAGATAGCGCACGGTAAGCTTTTTCTGTGTTTCATGAATGTGACAAGGGGTATAAGCGTGTTCTTCATTCTTGTATATTTGGGATGCTGTCTGGTTTGCTCTCTCTCCGACTTTCTGGATTAACATTTTCCTTTGCTTCTCCATTGGGTTGAGTGTGATTGGTCATTACATCTAAGCTTCTCTTTTATCAGATATGGGATGTGTTTGGTTTGTTATGTGCTCCATGGACATTTGTTGGGTGGACGGATGAATAAAGGAATTAATCATATTTTTTTCTTCCTCCTTTTACCTTTCCGATTTGTGTTATGTTTATTGATTTAATGACCTTGTCCTTTGGCGTTATGACTGGAATTTACTCAAGGCTCATTGCTCAGCTGTTTTCCCGTCTGTGGAGACCTCCTTAGTCCTGACCGGTGACATTAGAACCAGCAGAATGTGTGGGTTGCAAAAACCCACCAGAGGTAGGGCAGAAAGAAGGAGGGAAGAAACCATCTGCATGGAGGTGTGAACAAACAGGTAATCCTGGAGAAATGTGGGCAGGGAGACCAGAGACGTGATTCTGTTGAGTTGAAAGGTCATTTCTTAGCATCATAGAAGGTGGCTTTGAACCACAGGTGACTGTCATTGTGAAATACAACCAACACCGAGGTCAGGCCAACCAAGGCTAGAAACAGACGAGAAGACAAAGCACAGTGTCTGAATCAGGAGTATGGCCACCATGTGCTAGATTCCACAGGGCTTTGTTCCGCCTGGTTGTTGACCCAGTAGCCCCCTGGCATAGACGAGAGATGCATACTATATGAAGAAACACAGAAGACAAACCTGGGCACACTGACTGTGCATATATGACCGTGACTCTATTCATGTAGGCAGTGGTTGTGATCCTTCAAAAACCCTGGCAATGTGGTGTTCCATTGTCTTCTACTTCCTCCCATAACTCGTGTCTAAAACCAATCACAGCTGACCCCATTGTTTGTAGGGTCTGCGTTTTCATACTCTCTTCTTGCTAACATTTATTTATAACCTTCTCCTCAAGACTTGTGAAACCTTTACACTCAGTTACACTCATGTGCAGAGCGACAAAAAACTTGCGTCAGCTCCCGTGTGCCTTCCTAGTGGCATCCAACAAGGCAACATTGTCCTGTTTCCAGTTCTCATACCATGAGAAAGGCGTCCCTTCCGGTAGACTTAGGGCCATGTTTTTTGCACTTTTGTAATTTTTGGTGGTGGTTTCTCTGTTTAAACTGAGTGTAGTGCTACAGGGTTGTCTGGCAAGAGTAAGCTCAAGAGATGTTCACCATGGCTTACAAAGACAAATATATGAGTTAGACGGGCTTGCTTGTACGGGGATGAGTCACTGTGCTGTTGGCCCCAAGTTCAAGGCAAATGAGTCAACTATAGATCCCATAAGGCCTCTTTCCTTCAAAAGAAATTCACATAAAACAAGGTCATGTATTGATGGGGTGAGGAAAATGTTGTGAGCAGAGGCTCGCAGGATCCTAACCCTTTTTCCCCTAAGGGCAGTATTTGGAATTTGCTGACTCAGCGTTCACTGTGCCTTTACTGTGCACAGGGCTTCAGCGGATAAGAGAAACCAACCACACCTCCTTCTTCCAACCGACGTGGGTCAATTTCCTTTCTCTCCCAACTTCCATGACTTGGGCAAAATCCACATGTCACGGTAGGCACCCCAGCCTCCCTTCATGGTGTTTCTCCCTTCCCTTCTCTTTCCATCATCCATCCAAGCCACACTTCCAGGTGCTTACTTCAAGGCCGAATAATCATGACCATTGGTGAGCTGTTCTCTCCAACTCCTAGTTACTCATCACCTCTTTGTACCTTGGAAAAGCTACTGCCTACTTCCTTTATGTCCTCACCTTTTTTTTCCCCCCAGTGAGGAGCACCCCCTTCTGCAAAGTCCAGCTAAAGGACCACATCCTCCAAGAAGGCCTCTGTGTTGCTTAGATTTTGCAGGGACGTCCCTGTCCCCACACTCCAAAGAGCACTTGTAGCCCGAGGCAGTTGGCTGATGAAATAGTGCAGTCAACTTCCTTGTTAACATGCACAGATCACACAGCCAAATGCTTCCTAAGAGAAGGACGGGTGACCTCTTTGTGCTTCTCAAGATTGTCCGTAGCCCTTTGTACCATTGCTGCTTAAACTCGTCTCCTGTTTCCGGCACATCGAGACTTCCAACAAGTAGGGTTCGATTTGAATTTCAGATGAGCGACGGATGCTCTTTTGCTAGAAGTCTGTCCCGCAGATTTCAGAGAGAGGCTTGGACTACAAGAGATAGGCTGTTTATTTAAATCTCCGGCTAAACCGGGCTCACGCTGTCTTTCTATTCGCCAAATCCGGTAGCCCCACCACGAGCAGCTTTGGTATTCCCGATACATTACGGGAATGAACTGCTTTCTAAGGAAATACAAAAGTAGCAGATGTCTTGCCTTCTAGCTGCGAAGAGAGGGCGTAAGGCATGAAAAGATTTAAGCCACAGGGAGGACATTGTACTCAATTCAGATACAGGCTCAGGAGGCACAAAGTATGATTCAAGGCAGGGCTGATGAACTGGTTCAGGTTTCCAGGACAAGTCCTTAACGTCGATTTCTGAGGACAAAAAGACACGGGTTGCCAGAAGGGGGAAACCAAGTGGATGAGTCAAGTAGGGCTGTCAAAGTAGAATGCCAGAGGCCAAGCTCCTTCAGCAATGGACATTTATTCTCTCCCAGGCTGGGGGCTGGGAGTCTGAGCTCCAGACAGGGCTGAGGCTGGTTCCTCCTGAGGCCTCTCTCCTTGGCATGAAGATGCCGTGTTCTCCCTATGTCCTTGCATGGTCATCCCCCTGCTTGTGTCTACGTCATCATGTCCTCTTTTTAGAAACACACAAGTTGTGTTGGATTAGGGTCACCGCAATGACCTTATCTTACCTGAATCACTTCTATAAAGCCCCACCTCCAAATATAATCCCCTTGGAGGTTAGGGCTTCCATGTGTGAATTTGGGGGAAGGGGACCCAAACCAGACCATAACATAATGCAGCTAGAAAAGCAGATGCTGTAGAATGACCATTGAGTTTCTCTATCTCTGTTTTTTGAGTCTGGCGTCACCAATGTGGTTTCATGTGTTTGTTTTTACCATTTTTTTTTTTCAAAATAACAAGAATCTTATTCCTGGATTGTCAATGACAAAGCCTGACCTTGTATGTCACAAAGAATTATGACAACCCCTTCTTCAAGTGCAGGGGAAGTGAAAAGGAGGTACTCAATCAGGAGAAGGAAGTATTCCTGTAGGTTCTGATGATAAATCCTATTGGTAATGATTCTACAAAATCAGTATAAAGTTAGGAACACAAACATAAATGCTTTGGAACCATAAGATTCATCTCAGTCCCCAGAAAAGGAACATAGTTTGTCACATACTTGGGATACTGGGGGATTTGAGTAAAGTTACAAGAACAATTACCGTGTCCATGCCCCAAGGAGGGCACGGGCACTGTTCTAATGCTGTATCCTACAACAAGAGCTTCGAAAGCTTGCAACTCTTAATTTAGGAACATTTCTGTCGTGAAGACTTGCAAAGTTTACCGGCCTCATTCCTCCTCAGAGCAAGGGTTTGGAAAACAAAGTTTTATTTATACAAGTTGAAGATGAGCTTCATTGTCTGAAAACACGCAGATGAAAACGATTCCTCACCAGCACAGTTTGCGACCATCCGTGTAAAGTCGATCTCCCCCCTGGTCCCCAGGCGGATAAAGGTATGTGACTAGGACTGTCAAGCCAAGAATGGAGTGGGGTTTTTTGCTCTCTTGAAGATGCCTGGCCAAGCTGAATGTTCCCCCACCGAAACCATGGGTCATTCCTTCCTGCAAAGCAGGGCAGATTTTATATATCTGGTACATAGGATTCCTCTAGAGAGGTAAAGCCAGCGAATGCTCAGTTTAAAACTCATTTTAAAACTCCAGATTCCCTGCTGCCTTGACACGGACATCTCACATGGAAGAAGACCCACCATGGGTCCCCATGGAGTGAATAAAATCACGCAATTAATCAACTCACGTAAGTCGCCATGCCGGGAATAATGCTGGCGTAGGGTTCTTCTTATAAGACATCCAATATTCTTTCCTGGGAAGATCCTTTCGGGACTGTATTTGTGAAATGGCCTCTACCCACCGCAAAAAAAAAAAAAAAAACGCACATGGTCCGAAGCTCATGCCTGATTGTGTTACAGAGCAAGGCTTGATTGTTGTGGTGGTGGTGGTTGTTTTCTTTAGAGGTCGATGCGAGCACAGGTTTTTACGTGTTGAGCTGTTATCGCTGGTTCACACTTCTATCTCCGGCTCTCCAGCCGTCCGTCGTCAAGCAGGGAGGACACGCCGGCATTTTATCAGAGTCTCAGACTCTTCCGTCTTGAAGCAGGATTGGTTGGTTCCAACGTGTGACGCCCTAAGACAGTGTTGTGGTAAGTTCTGTGTCTAGCATGGTGCCGTCTGAGAAACAAGTGTTTCCCCGGCACGCTGGATGTTTTCACCCGTGCATCTTAATGCAGCCACAGATCAAACACCATAAATGCGTCTACACACCGAACCCGAGAGCTCGCTGATGGCTGAGCTTTCTTTCCGGGATCTGGAATCACGTTATCGAGCCACCATGGAAGATGGGTGTGTAATTCCACAGGATTCCACGTGTTTAATTGGCTTTGTCCCTGTGTGATGTCGCGGAGGGCTCCCTCCGCTCTATGCCAGTCTTCCCCCTCCGGCAGTACAATAAAGTGGGTCTTGTGGTTCGTGCTGCCCAGGAGATGCCCCGGGAGTCTAGGACTTGGCGTTTCATTTTTATGTGACGCTGGTACGTACAGATGTAGACTTTTCTAGCTCCTGTGTTCTGACAGAATAATAGGGACAGAAGACGGGGCAGGACGTGGGATGGTTAATGGATGCTGTTTTTTGTGGAATTCTGAAAAGTACCATTAATGTCCCTTTAATTTAGAAATTGCCGCTTTATGGGTCATGAGCTGGTTCCTAAAGCCAGGCTGATATCCCGTAGTTCACCAGGTGTACAAAGTCTATATTTATGCTATAGATCTACTGTGGCTGCTGTCCACACAGGCAGAATGAACGGTCCAGCCCTTGCACTCAACCTCAGATAAGGGCCCTCTTGGACCTTCTGCAGTAGAGCAGACAAGGGAGGAGGAGGAGAAACCATGCATCTCATATGACTTCCACTTGCACTCTTGGACTTTCTGCAGTAGACAAGGGAGGAGGAGGAGAAACCATGCGTCTCAGAGAGAGAAGACCTGTTAGCTGCTAAATAACAGAAACACCCTTTCAATGGGAAAACCCACACAGGTTGCTACAGAGACATGTGGCTATTTCATCACATAATGTAGTAGCATGGTTTGATTTCTTGAATGCACAGATGATTCTTAGGAGTACAGATGTGCATCTGTGTGGTGTATGATCGGATCACAAGTGGAGAAGGTGCAACATCTCCCTATTATTGCGCATGGACCACAAGATCTACTCCTCTTCACAGCCACTGGTAGGCGTAGGATCAAACACTCACTTTCCTTTAGAGCGTCTTGCTTGGACAGAGTCTGAGGTTCACTATGGACTGCACTGGAGCCCATGATCATAGGCGGGTCCTTTAACCACCCCATGCCTCTGTTTCCTTCATTGTAAGGCAGAGTCCCATATCTACCTGAGGATTGCAAGTTTTATAGAAATCAGTTTATGTGGAAGATGAGATAGCCTAATTGTGCCCCTGGAAAAGCCCTCCATACATAGCAGGTGTCTGCTCTTCATTACTTAATGTTATTATCAAGGATGTGCGGTAGGAGACTTTGAGAAACATTCCTCTGTATGGCCACCTATAGGACTGGATGCTGTGGGATTGGATCCAGAAGACAAAAGAGCCCAAGAGGGAAGACTAAGCCTAAGGCAACCCATGGGGCACATGAATTCACAACTGTGGAGGGATCCCATGTGTTCTGAGCATCTTTGGGTAGTCAACAGGGAAGTGTGCCCTTTGGGAAACAGCTACACAAATCTAGAAGTAACACCTGTCTTCTGAGTCTACGAAAAGGCATGACAAGTTTGATCAAGTTCACCCACTTTTTTCAACAGTGGAAGGTTCCACACACATGTCAGAGCCAAACCCACTTCTTGGTTTCCTGGCCTCACCTTAAACAAACACCATTATTGCTCGAATGGCTACATTGAGTTAACAAATGTGAAAAAGGGTTCATCTTCTTGCTTAGGACATGAAACAATACTGGCTGTTTTCTGGGTAGCTAAAGCTGAGGTCGGCAAATGCTTCCTGAGTGGGGCCACATAAAGATTATTTTTGGCTGTGGGGGCATATGGTCCATGTCACTGCAATCCGGTTCTCCTTTTGTACCATATATAGAGGACTACGGGTGGCCGGGTGCCAATAAAACTTTATTTATGGACACCAACATTTTCATTTCATATCATTTTTATGTGTCATGAAATATTCTTTTGATTTTTCCCTCCAAGCATTTAAATATGTATAACAGCCATCCTTAGCTTGTGGGCAAGAATGTCAAAAACAGGAGACAGGCTGGATTGATCTTGGGGGTCATGGTTTTCTATGTGATAGAATCCAAGGCCTGTAACTTGAGGTCCTAAGGCCTCTAGAAACTGACCACATCTGCCCAAGAAAAAGTGTCCCCTGCCCTTTCATCTTCACTTAGCCAAGCCCTGTCCTTCAAGGGCTGTCTGAGGGCCCATCTTGTGTATAAAGCCTGTCCAGCTCCTCCAAAACACATTTATGAACATCCATCAGTCATGCAGTGAGCGATGGGCTGCTCCATTGCAAGGACAAGTAAAGATGGACCAGTCATGGTTGGGGAACCAGTCATGGTTGGAGAACCAGGCACATTGACCTTGTTTGTAAAGTCGTCATCATAACATGTGTACATCCAGTAAGACCGCTGTTGACCATGGGAAACAGACCATACGTTTAGAATGCTCAGCATAGTGTTAACATGGAAGAAAAACTCACAAAGTGGGACTATGAGAGAAAGGAAGTCGATGGTCATGTCATGTGGTACCAAACACAATGACATAGGTGGGTTAGTGAGCTTTGTGAACATCAACCACCCCGACCCTTCCATGGTAACACTTACTGTGGTCATGTCCAATGTACATGCCCCTTCTAGATTAAGTGCTGGGAGTCCCAACACATGGTTCCCTCCTGGATTGCTGCTGCAGGCTTCCATGCGAACATGAAGATAGTAAAATCCATGTTACCTTAGCATGAGCAATGGAACGTCTTGAAGCCCAGGATGAAAAGCAGATTCCCATTCAAGGAGGCCACTTGCAGTTGAGATGATGAATGTTGGCTCTGTCACATCCTCATGCCACCAAATATCCTCATGTTTGTGTGGGTATTTAAAAACAGGGCTGCTGCCCAAGGTTTCATGTGCCTGTCTTTCCTCTCTCACTCAATTACAAGCTAACTAAAGGAAAAACGTAAGCCTTGTGCTTCTTTGCATGCTCCAGGTCCCATGAGGTGCCCACCTTATGGTTCAATCTGTTGAGCAATGCTCTCGGAGACAATGACCTTCTACTCGATCATCTGAAAATCAGCAATGACCATCCTCAGAGAGTTACACCAGAATTAAAACTTCCACATGACTGGATCTAAGGTGTCACTCTTCCCAAGGAAGTCTCCATGACCATAAGTCACCATATAGCCACAAAGACGCGGCCCTGGGTGGGGAGGGCGGGTGTGCCATGCACAAATCCTACGTGATAGAACTTGAAACACTGGTAGGAAAAGAGAGCTGGCATCTTGGGACGTGAGAGGTAGACAGAGGCTAGGACATAGTCTCTTCTGATCCTTTGGCTTTCCTAGTTGGTCAGCTAAAGTTTCTAGAGTTAATCTTGATGCCTAAAGTGATACCGCTTTGTGAGGTGAATGATACTAGATGTCAGTCTTTGTGTCCCCAGTTCAGTTCTCCTTCCTTAGATGGGTTTTTTTTTAAGATTTTAGTATTTATTTAAGAGAGAGAGACAGTGAGAGAGAGCATGAGAGAGGAGAAGGTCAGAGAGAGAAGCAGACTCCCCCTGGAGCAGGGAGCCTGACATGGGACTTGATCTCAGGACTCCGGGATCATGACCTGAGCTGAAGGCAGTTGCTTAACCAACTGAGCCACCCAGGTGCCCTAGACCAGAGTCTTTGATCTTGGCACTGATGACATCTGGGGCCCCATGAGTCTGCAGTGGGGGATGCTGTACACTATTGGATGTTGGGCACTGTTCTTGATCTACTCTCCAAGGCCAGCGGCTCCCCCCTCTCCTTCCAGTTGTGACAATGAAGAATGCTCCAGGACATCGCCCATGTCCCCAAACATGCAACGTTGTCAGTGGTTCAGAATCACAAAAAGATAGACCCATCTTTCCTTGATAGTAATAGTTAAAAATATTCCTACGTTAGATGACACATCTTTCCATGCTGTTCAGCTTCTGGAAACTAATGGCTTTAGCCAAGGAGCCTTGTCTTCTTAGAGCTTGGTAATGCCATTTTCGCTTCTTTTGAAAAAACAGTCCTTCTTTCCTTTTCAGCAGTACGGATATAAAGCTTTCCCAACAGCCTTTTGCTTCCTCAAGAATAAACAGTCTCACGTTCCTTCCTGTCTCCTCATTGAATCAGTCAGGAGCTCAACTCAGACAGTAATTAGAGAAGGATCTCCTTGTAACGGGCTTATTTATAACACTGTGGGTGTAGAGCAGTGGTTCTCGGCAGGGAGCTAGCGTGCCTCCCGGGGGGACGCTGGAGATGTCTGGAGACATCATTGGTTGCCAAATCAAAGGGCATGTGGGTGGCAGGGGTGTGCAGAGGCCAGGCTAAACATCCTACAACACACAGCACAACTCTGAACATATGTGAAAGGAACAATCTGTCCTTAATTGCTCAGTAGGGCTGAGGTTGAGAAACCGTGGCCTAGGGGAATGGTGGGTAGCCTGACATCACCTGGGACCAGGAGCATCTGCACTGCTTGAGCCCCTACCACAGGTGGGCAAAGGGAAGGAGTGTTGGCTGGCACCATCACGGTAGAGATGGTGTAGACTCAGCCATCAAGGAAGGATCAGTGGCGATTCGTGGAGAGCTCTGCCAGCCTGAGATGCCTGGAAGGAAGTCAGCCAAGGGATGAGGTAGACTAACGTTCCTCTTTTCCCTGACTCACCATGCAGCTGGAGCTCCCCATTGGCCAAACCCAAGAGGAAGCCAGAGGTGCACCAGCTGGATGATGGCATTGATACCAGTCAGCCCCCCAGGGGCAGAGAGCACTGCAGTGACCAGGACAAGCGCAGGGGGACAGGCACGTGCAAGGCCTCTCGACACTGAGATTCCTCGACACTCAGTCCCCTCCTGACTTCTTGAGTCTCTTCCGCTTCTGACTGTTGGATGCCCACCTACTGCACTCATGCCTTTGGGGTCCTCCTGGCCAACACATGTCCCAGACTCCTCGGATGACTCCATCCCCAGCCCTTCCTCACCTGCCTCCTTGGTGTAGTACCCCTTCTAGTAGCAGCTAGTGTTCTCCTGAAAGCTGTGCCTGACACTCACGCAGGAGCTAGATCTGTCTGTCCTCAAGGTGATAACCTCCAGACGCACGTACAGCGGAGCAGCAACAGGTCACTCTTGGAAAGAGAAACAGGCTTGCATGGAGAAAGCATGCATGGGAGTCTGAGGTCTGACGTCTGTCGGCACCAGAATCTCGGCCGCGTCCAGCCTCCAGGGAGCAGGGGCTGCCCCTCTTGCTGTCTGCTCAGCAGTGCACTCGAGAGAATTAATACCGACGGCAAAGATCATGTGGCGACCTTTGTGTTACCGTCAGCTCCGAGACCAACTGCAAACAGCACACGCCAATTACTGTGTTCCGGGTTAGGATGAGGGAAGGAGGTCCATGGATTTTCTTAAAGACCAAAGCACAGTCATGATAGTTCTTTTGAGTGGACTTGGATCCAACGACTCAGACTCAATGGCATCATCGGAAACCATTTTCAGTGATAGTCCTGGCAACCTTCCCTCCGATTACACGGAGCTGACAGTTTTTCCCTCTGATTGGACTGAACGGGCAGTTGTTTCCGCTGATGATATTGAACTGTTTCCTTCCCAACAATCCTTAGGAAACAATCCTCGTGCTCTCCACTTGATGCATTTTCCTCCCTCAAGGCTGCTAATCATAAGCTTTCCATTACCTTCTGCTGGCCCCGTTCCCCGGGATGCTGTTCAAAGAGACATTTTACCATGATGAGACATTTTACCAGGCAGTGAGAAGTTTCTTCCGTAAAGATAAGCCCAGGTTTGCAAATGCCTGCTGTTTACCGTTACAATAATTGTATGTTTAGGATTTTAGCTGCATATACAGAACACGTAGGGATGGTGCTCAGCTCCCTCCCGTAAGACAGGAGGTAACTCACACTGGCTGGCGGGACTTCCCAATAACTTAGCGAAAAACTTGAAACACAGCTTCTAGGAAAGGTGAGTTGTGGAACACAGACGCAATGGGAAGACGAAGAAAAGAGATGAAGACGTAATTATGAATCACCCCCAACCCCAAATGCACTGAACATCGCTCTGAGGTTAGAGACTCAGTGAATTTTAAATGTGTCCCCGGCACAGGTCCCCAGGGAGGATGGTTCTGGTCGGCGCTAGCTCCCTGCAGAGCTTGGACAGAGTGTCGGATGTACGGGGGAAATGGATCCACTGGACACGGCTGAAATGTGAAACTGAGGCTAGCCACGAAGGGTGGGAAAGAGTTGGCAAGGGCTGGGGACCCACTGTGCAGAGGGTCTGACAGCGTAAACCAAGGGCAGGGCAGGCTAGGATGGTCCCCGTCCAATTCCACATGGGAGAAAAACAGACCTCCTGTTCCCGAAGAGTTAGATCCCCACTGGTAGGACAGGTGCAAAGTTCAGGTGCCCACTCACACCAACATTTGTGGTGGCCCCCATCACAGTGAAAGTCCAAAATTCTAACAAGGAAGGCAAGGCAGCAAGTGGTCCAACCCTTTTGTGTGTCTGCACCTCCGCAGCCCACCAGAATTTTTTGGTATTGGGCATGAAATGTATCTTTTCCCAGGCTTGTTGAAATGCAATTGGTATATAATTGACACATAACATTGTGTACGTTTAACACAACAATGTTTCGATTTGATACCTTCAGACGGATGGCCTCTAAGTTACCATGGTTGGACTTAACCACGTTTCACATTTACCACAGGGCAAAAACGATGTGCTTTCAGCAGAAACGACACCTCGGATTTGGGGGATTTGGATCTTTTCCTCAGCCTGGCGACGGTGCTATAATCCTTCCCCGTGAGCCATGCAATCGTGAAGGTCAACGACAGACACGATTACATCCCGTCTGTTCCCACCCGATCGTGTTAGCCACTTTCTGTACACTAGTTGAGAAATTACAGGAGATAGTCAGCACTCTAGTACGAAATCATCTGCATGTGAGATGATTTTGCCCAACTGTGGGCTGACACAAGTGTTCTCAGCATGTTTAAGGCGGGCCTACGACGTTCCGTATGGTAAGTGTATTAAATGCATTTTCAACGTAACGGTATGTTCAACTTATGATGGGTCCGCTGGGACGTAACCCCGATGTAAGTTGCGGAAGATCAATCTTTTGGGAAATGAGGGGCGTGAATGACACCGGACTCCTTTTAGCACTCCACAAAATGAACCCGACATGCATTAAAGACTGAATACAAGGGGAAATCCATGATCAGCAGTCATTTTCCGGGACAGGACGCCAAAACCACAAGCAGCAAGCAAAAATAAGTAAGCGGGATGACATGCCACGAAAAAGTTTCCGCACAACACAAGAAGTAATCAACAGAATAAAAACGGAACCGTCGGAATGGGAGAAAGTATCTGCAAATCCTGTATCTGGTAAGGGGGTTACCATTCAAAATGCAACCATCAGAATGGGAGAAAATATCTGCAAATCCTGTATCTGGGAAGGGGGTTACCATCCAAAATATGCACAGAGCTTCTACAACGGAATAGAAACAAACAAAGACCAGATTTAAAAATGGGCCTAAATGGACATTTTTCCCAAAGTGATATTCAGATGGCCAACAGACACATGAAAAGATGCTCAACATTACTGAGCTTCAGGGAGAGCACGAATCAAAACCACCGTGAAATAACCATTCAGCTAAACAGTGATTTTATTTAAATCCCTCCAAATCTTTTCTTCTGTATGCATTTGCAAAGAGACTTTACCAATTTTGTTTCAAACACTCTCCCTTCCTCCTAATATCATAGTATCTTTCCATGTCCATAAATTGTTTCTGTATCATCATTGACGACACAGATTTATAAACTGCATTTTGCTAGAATTGCAAAACTGGCACGGTTGGGCATAGAAATTGGCACAGTCGGGCATAGAAATGGTTTCTTCTCTGTTTTCTGGAAGTGACTTCAGGCAATATTCGAAGGCCTCTCTGTTTTACACAGACTGAATCATTTCTTCAAGTTGCATTTCTAGAAACGGAATTACTGTGTCAAAGGGATCAATATATCGATGTATTGCTCTGGTTATTAGTGACTCACTCCTTTGACCCCTGGAATAACTACACGGTGTATGCATATGACTCAAATTGAGGAAACGAGCATTTGTTTGTTTTAGATCCTACACATTTAATGTGTACGACATTTCGCATCTACAAAGCTTACCAAGTTATTAATAATAAAAAAAAAAGCACTGGTAAAAACTGTGGAAATTTTCATGAAGGAAACATTGTTTAAAATACTGAAAATTTTCGGGGCACCTGGCTCAGTGGGTTGAAGCCTCTGCCTTCGGCTCAGGTCATGATCTCAGGGTCCTGGGATCGAGCCCCACATTGGACGCTCTGCTCAGCAGGGAGCCTGCTTCCCCTTCTCTCTGCCTGCCTCTCTGCCTACTTGTGATCTCTCTCTGTCAAATAAATAATAAATAAAATCTTTAAAAAAAAATACTGAAAATTTTCAAGAACATTTTTTTTTTTGGCAAGTTAATCGTAATCTTTTTACAGATGGATTCATAACTTATTGAGACGATTATATAATAATTCCCTTGCACAAAACACTGATTTTCTAATTTCCAAGAGCATTCTTTTCCATCTGACAGAGTCCAATGCCCGCCCCCTAGCCCCGTCTAAAACTTTCTTGCAAATTGCTGGTCTAGGAAACAATTGGCTATCTCTGGGTACCGACGTCATTGCAAAATTATGCCAAGTTTGGAATCCTTTCATAAATGATGAGATTCTATATGGGCAGAAAGAACATTTCATGGCTCCTGGGTGGCTGGGTCTGTTAAGCGTCTGCCTTCAGCTCGAGTCATGATCCCAGGGTCCTGAGCGTCTCCCTTTTCCTCTGCACCCCCTGCCCAATCACCCCCTCCCCCAGCTCATACTCTCTCTCTAAAATAAATAAATAAAATTTTAAGGAAAAAAAATTTTTTTCATAAAGCCATGGCTGTCCCTCACTCCCAATTTCCTCACCTGGCAGCCTACAAATGTTCCTCATGGTATTGGTTTTAAATCCTAACACTGACATCAAATCATATATAGAAAGAAAGTGCACGCGTGAAGGGTTTTAAGACATTTGTGAAAATGTTTCCTCCAGGGGTGTATATACATAACGGACCCCTGACCAACTTGGGTTTGAATTGTGTGGGTCCCAATGCAGATCCGTTTCCATAATACAGAGCAGGGCTGCCAAGGCAATTTGATACAATTTAATCACATTGTTTCCTCTGACTCACTCTATTGTAAGACTACAGTGTGTAATACATAGTATCAGTAAGGGTTCTTACTGACAGCAGGCTATTAATAGTGAACTTTTGCAGAACTTTGACTGTTGGGGGGGGGGGTCTATGCCCCTAACCCTCACTTGGTTCAAGAGTCACGTGTAGCTGTAAATGGGGACAAAAGTAAAATTTGATCCATACAGACCCCAGGACGGGTAAGGTAGATAAAGCAAAGCAGGCTGAAAAGAAAGGGACACGCGGTCTTCGTTTACCTGTGTTAGTGATAAAAATCCCCGTGAGAGTGACAAAATGGGTTCGCTCAGGGGAAATACTGCATTTCCTTTCTGGGATGCAGTGGGAGGAGGAATACTGTGTTTTGACAGAGACTCTCAATTGTGTCTCTCCAGCCCCGTGGAGCGTCCTGCATGTTTTTTTGTTGTTGTTGTTTTTGTTTTGTTTTGTTTTTAAAGATTTTATTTATTTATTTGACAGAGAGAAATCACAAGTAGGCAGAGAGGCAGGCAGAGAGAGAGAGAGGGAAGCAAGGCTCCCTGCTGAGCAGAGAGCCCGATGTGGGGCTCGATCCCAGGACCCTGAGATCATGACCTGAGCCGAAGGCAGCCACTTAACCCACTGAGCCACCCAGGCGCCCCGCGTCCTGCATGTTTTATTTTTAGTACAGTCAAATGTGTTTTGGTGCATCTTTCAATGTATTCAAGGTGCCCAGAACGCTCCAGAAGGCACAGTGGTCACCGTGTCCATGAAGATGCTGGACCGGGAGCAGGCTTAGACCCAATTATCTGTTTGTGTGTCTCCTAATTGCTGACAGTGTATATTTAATATGTACTGCCTGCGGGATCCACAAGGCTTGCCCTTGCTTGACAAAAGCAGGGCAGAAAAGCCTGGGAACATGCGCCCCTTTCGTTTCCCGGTCCAAGCCTGATTTCCAGAGACTAAGTGCAGTTCGAACATGCCGTGTCAACCGCGTACCAGTGCTCTCGGGGTCCACACTGTCCAAACACCTGAGCCAAATAGGGTTTGGTCCTCTGCTGGGATCTCATCTGGACGGGAAGGGAAATGCCCGCCCACAATTTGTTCCCAATGTAACAGTAATTTTTTGCTCACGGTAATAAAATGTCATTATATAGTCAAGGATGGGAAACATACAAAGAAATACAGGGGACCGAATGCCGTGAGTTGCATTAGTGCTCAGTTACTATCTACAGTAACGTCAGCTCCCAGCAGTGTTTTGTTTGTTTGTTTGTTTGTTTGCAGAAATGCTTCTTCGGAATTTCATCTACTAACTTCAGGGAACTCCAAGAATCAGCCATTCCTGGACAGCCGGGTCCGAAGGGCTGTTTGGAATGGCTCCTCATTTTCCCATAGATGTTTTTTCTAAAACTTGCGTATCTGTGTCCAACTCGTAAATACATGCTTTCTGTTCCTTTTTAAAAAATAACAATTACACATTTTTGCAATCATTTTGCTTCCAATTATTTTTTTTTCTTGCATTTTAAAGGCATGAGTGTGTATGTGTCCTCTGTGAACTCTATTCTGTTTTGCCGTTGGCAGAAATATTCAGGGGTGAGTTCTTTTGAATGGGTTAATGAATGCATGGCTTCCTCCAACTTTGTGTCCCTCAACCTGCTTAAAGAGGTGGTCCAGTGGGCTCTGGTGACATGCGTGTAACTTGTAGAGAAAGGACAGAAAGAGAAATGGACGGGAGGGATGGAGAATTCTAAGACAATAAGAAACTCTGGACCACACGTCTGACCCCTGATGATATTCTGTCGCCCACGTTCTTGGCTCCACGCTTCCTGTCTGGCTTCCTGGATACGCACAGCTCAAGAGCCCTGAAAACAGAGGCTGTCTTCTGCATATTTTGCAAGCCCTACCTGACAACAAAAGACACAGTCAATCAACTGTTTAATTAAACGGGCCTATTCACATGGAAACCATTCAAAATCTTCTCCTGCGGATAATTCTGACTCTCTGATACTTTGTCCATAACCTCATCCTTTTGTGAAATGATTACTGCCCCAGCTTTTAACGTGGGACTCTACTTAATAGTCCTCGTCCCTGGGGCAGTGAGGATTATTGTCATTTTTACTGAAAACGACACTGCAGGTCCTTTGAGGAGACTTTTAGGAGCCTGCCCAAGGTCGCCAGCAAGAGGCTGTCAGAGCAAGAATGTGAAGCCATCTTGACTCGAAACCAAACCACTGCTGTGTCCCTCAAAGGACATTCATGCCTCTGGATCAGCCGATGGATGTTTCCTCCAGCTTCTCATAAAACACACTTCCTGCTAGACTCCCCCATTATATTTCTCCCAGGAAAGAGAACCAACAGGATACATCAATATAGATACCCTTTGTACACATTCTTTGTTTTTATATATACAATTTATAGTGATATGTTTCCTTCCTACATGTATCATTTATGTATACATATATAGCCTTCATATTTCTATGTATCCTTTATATATATTCGCCACATGTATATGTAACTTTGGGGTATTTATACATAGATGTATCCTTTACAAACACTCACTCTCTCTGTCTCCAAATCTCCTGTATAGATATTCACCTTCCCTGTTTCCAGGTCTCCTGTAGGGATATTTCCTCTCTCTGTTTCCATGTCTCCTTGATATACATACATCAGAAAGATTTATTAGCAAGAGTCAGTCTCCATCATGCAGGCTGCAACGTCCCACCACCTGCCCCCTGCAAACTCAAGACCCAGGAAAGGGCTGGTCTCTTTCAGAACCAGTCTGGAGGCCTGAGAACCGGGAGAACCAGCGGTAAGAGCTGCCGTCTGAGGGCAGGTCCCGGTTCAACCAGTCTGACGAGAAAGGGTCAGTTCTCCTGCCCTCCACTTTTTTGTTCTATTCAGAGCGTCAACAGATTGAGTGAGGCCCACCCAGGTTGGAGAAGGTCATGTGCTTTACTCGGTGCACTCTGCCAAAGGCTAAATTCTGTCAGGCAACACCCTCACAGGTGGACCCAGAGATAATGTTCAGCCAAGTACCTGGCTACACTCCACGATCCAGTTAAGTTGATGGTACAATAAACCAGCACACCCATGAATTTACTTTTCCACCTGGTCACCAATATGGCCATTCACGTTCCTGGCTTCCTTCCTCCTTTCTCCTTTCCTTCTTCTCGCCCCTCCCCAGATTTCTTTGCAACTAAGACTAGTCAAAAGAATCCATCTATAAAACAAGATGTAAAAAATATAATAAATTTTTTTTAAATTAAATACTGGCTTGATTCTTCAGCTCATTAACTTCACTAAAAGAGTCAGACTGAGCAGGTTTCCCTCAGCTCTTTTCCATTTGTTCTTTTGCCCCTTCCCTACTACTTGGAATGCAGATGTGATGCCTCGAAGTCCAGCAGCCATTATGTGAGCGTAAGGCCAACGTCCCCATGATACAGAAGGCAGAAAAGGAAAGTGGACAAAGCTTTGGCTACTGATACCATTTGGGGGCTGCCAAACCAACCTGGCAAATACATAACTTTGTTCACTGACACAACTGGCATTTTCATTTGATTCTGACATCTTTTAGTCAAAAGCATGAGTTCTTGAAGAAAATGTAATGTTTAATTGCACTTTCGTGCTTAACATCCATAATACGCATTGCTTTCATTTGATACTCACCAAAAACATTTTGAAAAACAATGTTACAATTGATAAAAGTATTATTTCTATGTTTGTATGGAGTTTTGTCAGGAAAATGAAAGAAAATGTATTCGGGATCCACAAAACTTTTTTTTTTTAAACGTTTTGTTCTTTTTATGTTTCTGGAAAACATGCATTAAAATACTTTAAAAACATGCAAGGGGGCAAACAAAAATGCCACAGTTTTTTCTTCTTCATTTCTTAAAAAAGATTTTATTTATTTATTTGACACAGAGAGAGAGCATAAGCAGGGGAAACAGAAAGCAGAAGGAGAGGGAGAAGCAGGCTCGCCCCTGGGCAGAGAGCCGGATGTGGGGCTCAATCTCAGGACCCTGGGACTATGACCTGAGCCGAAGGAAGAGGCTTAACCTACCAAGGCACACAGGCTCCTCATCTTTTTCTTCTACGTAGCACTTTGATTTCACTTTTATTTATTTATTTCTTCATTTTAAGGTAGGTTCCACACCCAATATGGAGCCCAAAGCGGGGCTTAAACTCATGAGCCCAAGATCAAGACCTGAGCTGAGATCAAGACACAGACCCTTCGTCGACTGAGCCGCCCAGGCGTTCCTTGACTTTGATTTTAAATTTAAAAGTTCCTACCTCTCCCAGGCATATTGGCAAGTTTGAAAACAACCAAGTTAGTAAACCAAGAGCCACCCCAAAGCAAAACAAAAGTAAAATAAAATAAAAAAAAAACAGCGGAAATCACTGAAAAAAGAAATTCTGTCAAAGTAAAGTAGGGACGGTCAACGGTGCAAGAAGCCTGCGGATTTTCGGACTCGTGATCTGTATTCATTCGAAACGAATGTGCTGTTGCTCCAACCTTCAGTGTGTAAGACGTGGTGATTATCATGCAAGGGGGTCCTTCAGTCTGAATTCCCAGGAAATAGAACTTGACCTGGCTCAAATCACCTTGACGGTGTTAGGGTTTTGGTAAAACACCATCACCTGACCCTTGGCTGTGTGGCTGGAGTACATATGGCCAAAGCCGCACCAGGCAAGGTACAGGGCGGCGTTGGGCAGTGGGGCTGCCGTGGGGGGAAAGAGACAGAAGCCACGTGGAAATCCAAGCACGCAGGTCAGCACATGCATCCAGAAGGACTTGTCCCCTAAGACGACAACCGCAGCAGTCACGCATCTCTCTAAGCAGCATCAGAGCTAACCCTTCCCCCCATAACATTTTCTTGCTTTTTAACAAATCTAAAAAAAAAAAAAAAATGACATGAACTGTGCATGATGCGAGATACCAGCCCTTATGGCTCTGCCCTCGACCGGCCTTTGATGAGCCCGCCTCCGTCCCCCAGCTCCTGGCCGACGGGCAGGCCGCGAACGCATACTGAATCAGGACATCGCAGCCGCTCACATCAAACGGCACTAGAAATACTGCGATCCCCCGCCCCCTGCAGTAAAAGCGACGAGCCTCCGGTGACATTGGCGTTCATGAGCCAGGGTCACAGAGACCAATTCTAATTCCCTCCAAGTCCGCGGACGCTCCTACTGCGTGGAGGCTGAGAGGCATGGCACTTCGGAAAGACGTGCAAACCTTCTTTGATCTCGAGCTTTTCTTTGAAATGCTCCAACGGACACGACCGATGCCGCGCTGACCTTCATAAGGTCTCCTTCCCCTGCACCCTCTCCTGCCAGCGCAAGTAGAAGATCCTGATGCAAGGATACATCCCTCCTCGAAATTTAAAAGCCCAGGCATGCTTTTCCTGAATTCTCTTGCATTGCTACCCATTTGGTTCTCACTTGGTGCCTTCATGAATTCTGCTGCATAGAATGACAAGGGAAGAACTTTCAGATCCAAGTGGAAATCTAGAAGAAATGAATCAGGAAAATGGACCTTTCTCCTTGTGCCTGTTGAATCTGAAACCTCTTTGGCTTAAACTCCTCTTCTACCAAGTCTGGGCTTCTCAGTAGGTCCCCCAGGGGTCTTGTCCTACACACAACTCAGCCATCCCCTCTGTGGCCATACCCGTGTATTCTGCAAATATGAATCGTGCCTCTGCTTTCCAAAGGTCAACAACCCACGGTAGACCACTTTCTCCTGTATTTCCTCAGTCTCCCTCATACCCAAAGCTTACAGTTATGTACCCAACGGAAGCTTCCTTCCATCGATCCTAGCAGCCTTCATAATTCCTCATAGCCTTCTTGAACTTGTTTTTTCTCCTGTCCTATACTCTGATTTTGTGGTCAAACATCATAATGTCCTTTGCATGTGCCCTGAATTCTCTCTCCTCCTCCTCCTCCTCCTCCTCCTTCTCCTCCTCACTCCCTCGAGCTTCTCCATCAAAGCAGACACTTAAGTCTCACTACTGACCTACGCCATGTTGGAAGACACCCAGCTGAATAGCGCATAGGAAAATGACTCCTGACCATGCAGCATGTTTCATTTCAATGGCGATGGGAAATCCCAAAGAAGTCTACAACGCTTCCTAGATGTGCATTCTGCCATCCACACACTCCCCCTTGTTGGCCCCTAAACTCGCTCTATCTATCCTGCTGGCCCCAGCCCCGCAACCTTATGACTTCTCTCATTTCCTTCACGCCCCTGCAAATTCCACACCTCAGGAATTCCACCCCAACGCCTTGGCCAACACGTCAACCGGAGCCTGGATGCTAACTATTCCCTCTTTATTTGCAATCTTGAAAGTGGCGTCTCCATCCAACAAGCTGTATATCTTACGTGCTTCTCAATGTATGCATGACGTTGTGCCATGTGTCTCCCACATCAGCCCATAAGTCTCACGATGGCATGGGTTTCTCTTTCATGAAGGAGTCAATCCCCATGCTGGGGAACTGTGTGATAACCCCTTGCTGGGTGAATGCTGACTACCAGTGCAAAGGACTGAATGTGTTGAGGGCAAGAAGAGAACTGGCATTTCCAGAGGGCACTGTCTGAATTACTGGCTTTTTGGAGCTACTTGCATTTTTCTTTAAAAAAAAAAAATTGCATTATCAAAATAAACTATAGCTATTAAATGTTGCCTCATGGGCGCCTGGGTGGCTCAGCGGGTTAAGCCGCTGCCTTCGGCTCAGGTCATGATCTCAGGGTCCTGGGATCGAGTCCCGCATCGGGCTCTCTGCTCAGCAGGGAGCCTGCTTCCTCCTCTCTCTCTCTCTCTGCCTGCCTCTCTGCCTACTTGTGATCTCTCTCTCTGTCAAATAAATAAATAAAATCTTAAAAAAAAATAAATAAAATAAATGTTGCCTCATAAGTTTGTTCTTCTTGCAAGCATTTGGGCATTCTCGCATTTGCTGCCAGGATAGGGATTTGGTTATGTACTTCTTAGGGGACAGAATGTTCCAAGGAAGGAGGAGTTGTGATATGCCAGGGCTTGGGAACAACTGGTAAATATTATGATGCCCACGTAAAAAGAGAAAGCACAACATGTCTTGAAAAATGAAAATGAATAAACAAACAAAGAAAAGGCTCTCTTCTAACTTCTATTTTAAGTTTCATTGCGTTCTGCTTTTAAGGGACACACTTCTGCCTATGACGACAAGGAAACGTCTGAAGTTTCTGGGCAGACCCTGTCCTGGTACACCATGATCTTTACCAAGACCGTGTTATGTTTGATGATGGAGGAAATGCTCGTTGGAGAGCCTGGCCGGATGAATCCTTCAAACCAATTCTGCACCTGTGCCTGCCTCTCAGCCTTGCGCTAACAGACAGGAGTGCGCTATGGAATTAGTGTCTAAAAATATAACTGAATAAACACACAATAGAAAACAGAAAGGAAGCAAGAATTATGGGCACACTCAAATGGGAAAAGCAAAACTTAAATTGCAGGTCTGAAAAGCAAGATCTTTTCTTGGAAGACTCTGTTCTCCTTTATATTAAAAAAGAAAAAAATTCTAATTCCAAGAAAACGGCATGTAACACAGAGCCTTTGAAAGGGAACAAGGAGGCAGCTCAACACTAATTTAGTTTAATTAATGCCATCCTGTTCTTTAGGCTACAAACCATTATTGCAAATGCAAGATAGCTATATCTGCCCTTCCTTAACCGCTTTCTTTGTTGTTACAAAACCATATTATCGCCCATTTGTTGCTACCAAGAACGAAACTCTCAATTATTCTGACAGCATTTCTGTGCTTTGTAAGAGAATGACCCCGTTTTGCCACCGGTTCTTGAGGGAGGTAGGAAAGTCTGCCCATGGGCTTGGCTTGCCTGGGGCAGGTTGAATAAAATCTCCCCAACATCCCTAAAAACCATTCCATGTCTTTTAGTAACTGGTACCACGTTGGGTTTGTTCTGCCCCAACAATGGTCTTCGCAAGAATCACCAATGACTATGAGGAAAATGGTTCTCTATAGTGCCTCTAACTCGGAAAGTGACTAAAAATTACTCTCCTGGGGTCTGTGGGATGATACGACCAGAGAGGGATACCCTATCTTTTTATGAGGTGCTGAGTAAATGCCAGTGATGATGGCTGGCAAGTCACTTGGTCTCCTTTGAGAAAAGAATGCTCCCATGTTCCTTCCCTAATAAAACTCCCATAGTGAGGGCTGAACCTTGTACCTGGGACCGTGAGTTTGTTCCAGTGCTTGGAATCTTATGGGATCACTGATCTAATCCAAGTCAACTCCACTGGTCTCACTTTGTGGATCTCTCCAGGCTGGAACCGTCCTCCTCAACCTTTAAAACTGAGGTGCCGTGACCATAGCACGCAGCGATTCTTGGGGTGTGTAATGACGACATGTAAATTCTTACTTTTTTTTTTTTTACATTTTAGTGAATTTGCCACTCCATCCCATAAGAATATCCCAATATTGGGTACAATATAAAATTAAAACTATAAATGACCAGAAAATGGGCACATCCCAAATGATGCGTTAAAAATTACTTCCAACTTAGTCAATGAAATTATGCCTCCCCAGATAGGCGCTATAAATTAATTGCCACTTCCCATATTTGACACCTCAAGGAACTGAACAAGAGTTATCCTGTAACTTCGTAAACTGCAGAGCACTCTCTGATAGCCTAGAGATATGTGGATCCCAGTGTGAAAAGCATGGTCCCAGAGAAACATTACCATTACTTAAATATTTCTTCCTGTCTGCTGGTACACAGTCCAGATGTTGGAGGCCAATATACTGCACAGGAATTATGAAATAATTTTTTTAATAAAACTTTTTTGTTGTAATAAGGTTGCCGTATTTAGCAAAGAAGAACATGGGATACTCAGTTAAATTTGAATGTCAGAAGAGCAATAGATCATTTTTCTTCAGTGTATGTTCCATCCATATTGATGGGAAATTCAAATTTAAATGGGTGTCTTGTATTTTAGCAATGCTGTACCAAATATATATATATATATATATATATATATATAATCACACTTTGCCAAAATGCACTGCTCCTTGGGATCTTCTAGTCCAACGTCTTACACCAACCTTCCTTTCTAGGATGTCTCTATATGTCATTTCATATGATGGAGTTGTGTGGTCCAGAACGCCTTGGTTCCTGATCATTTCCTTCTGCCCCAGGCCCTTGTTAGGAACAGAACTTGGCAATTTTTGGATGCACAAAGGAGTGAATGAAGCTGGTGTGAGAGGTATGGGGTGGAGAAAAGAAACTTCCAGGTCTACCACAGGACAAAGATGGTCACAGGATACCTATAACTCCAAATGAGACAGAGGCAAGGAGGGTGGGTCCACTTCACCAGGAGAAGTGGAAACTGGGACACCGGGGGCTGTTCTCTCAAAGTTTCCTTTGAGGCAAGGTCTCAGGTCTATATCTTGCTTGACCTTGCTTTTCTCTCGGCCTGTTTTCTCCTGGAAATTCAGTGTGATCGTCAGCCCTAGCACCATTTTGTGACCTGCAAGATGGGAGCCGTGTTCTAAACTCAACGGCAGCTCCCCAGATGCTCCTGTAGAAAGTCACGACCTGTGCCTTGGTTCAGCCTCTCCTCCTGCCTGGGCTGGATGTTTTAATCCCTGTGGAATGACGACAGTGACTCTGAGGTTTCTCATGGAGGGTGGTCCTGTGCAAGGCGTAGAGATTGCTTGACAAGGACCAAGGTTCCGAGTTCATTTGTGTAGGTTCAGACGTGGTGAGCTTGAAGCCACACAAGTCGGGTAAACAGATCTGGGGCTCAGGAGACAGTGTAATGAGTGTAATGTTTAAGAGCACAAAGAAATTGGATAACATGCTGTCTCTGCTGCACCCTAGATAATGGCCTTGGGCAAGTTCCATAATCTCCATATGCCTTGGTTTTCCCATCTGTTGAACAGGAGTAAGAGCATAAAGACCTACCTCGTAGGGATATTATGAGGATTCTAATGGTGTGAACACTTCACAAGCGTTCCCTCTTGTTACTCTCTCATACGAATCATGGACAGGTGCTTCTCCACGAAGCTGCCGGATTGAGTACGGTAGCTTGGGGAGACACTTCCAGACGTAGAGCAAGACAGGGCTGAGGAGAGAGACCTGCTCGCTTCTAACACAACCCTCTGGCAGAGGAGGAAGAGTCTGGAAAAGGTTCCAGGGAAAGTAAGGAAGAATGAGACAGGATAGTGACGCAGCATGGGGAAGTGGCCAAGGGGCCATGTTGGTAAGAAGTCCCATAAAAACAAAGCTTTAAAAGAAAAAGAAAAAAAAAAAAACAGGTCTGTTGCAATCCATGATTGATAGGGAATTTTTGGAGTCCTGGTGACAACTATCTGTGGGGCAGGGATGATAGAGCCAGAAGCCACGCTGATGAAACCCACCCAGGTGGGAATGGGATGTAGCCCATGGAAGCAGAAGTGTGGACGGGTGTCGTGAGACGCTTCCGAAAGGAGGAGAGAGAGACTAAGGACATGAACGTTGGAGTTCCTGTTCTATTTAAGAGCAAAAATGTCTAACACGAAGGGAATAATTAGGTAGATTTGTGAGACACCACAGCATGGACGTGTGTAGCCATAAAGGGATGGCTTTGCTATTTCTGTTTCTGTTCCTAATGGCGACGGAGCGCGTCGGTGTCAATCGGAAAATTTAAGAGCGGGAGCGCTTCCGTGCGGGGACCTGGACATGGGAGAAAGCCCTGCTGGAGACAAAGGATTCTGTCCGTGGACCTCTGGGGCAGTGGACAGGACCCAGCCTGTCCCCCGAGGGCTCACCCCAACATAAACAAGATAAATCATTTTCCTCCAGAGTTGTCTCCTACCCTTCCCGGAGCCTGTGCTGTGGGCAGTAGGTAAACCATCGCTTGCTCGATCAAAACCATCTTTCAGGGCGCCTGGGTGGCTCAGTGGGTTAAAACCTCTGCCTTCAGCTCAGGTCACGATCCCAGGGTCCTGGGATGGAGTCCCGCATTGGGCTCTCTGCTCAGCAGGGAGCCTGCTTCCTCCTCTCTCTCTGCCTGCCTCTCTGCCTACTTGGGATCTCTCTTTGTCCAATAAATAAATAAAATCTTTTTTTCTTTTTAAACCATCTTTCACATTTAAAATGCTGGCTTCAAGATATTCAATGCTTACACAGGTTCATGCCCCGAAGCTTTTAAATTAGTCAGAATTAGCTCATCACTTATCTCTATGAATATCTTACACGAGCAACCTCTTCTTTAATTAAATAGATGTTGATCCATGAAGGGGTGTGTGTGTGTGTGTGTCTGTGTGTGTGTGTGTGTGTGTATGTGTGTGTGTGTGTGTGTAACACACAAGAACCGGTTAGAGCAACCTTCCAAACCATGCGGGTCTTTGCTCCTTGGCCTGGAAACTGGTTATTCGCTCAATTTTGTAGTCACAGAGTGGAGCTTTGCAAGCAGGAAGGTGACTTCATCGTGGACAGGTCAAGGCCTGCTCACCTGGGCTCCCTCATCCCTTGCAATCCGGAGGCTGATGGACGATAGACGGCGCTTGCCACGAGGACCTTTCCCCCGCGATTACACACGGGATGCGTGTGTTTCTGCAGTTCCAAACCACGCAGGGAGACAGGCACCGTTTTTTTTCTCTTTCCTGCCACCTTTCTGGAGATGAGTATCTCATCCGTTGTCCTTGGTAACCCTCCTGCTTTCATCCCGGCAGACTTAAGCATCGGTTCCCAGGGAGGGATCAGAGCACAGATCAAAACCTTACAAAGCAGAGCAAAGCGACCGTTTCAGGTCAAAGTTCACACGAATTATGTCAATTTAAGAACCACCTTCACAAAAGCCATTTTTTCTCTCTCTCTCTTTTTTTTTTTTTTTTGCAATACCGATCTCGCCCAAATGAAGAAGTGCAAAGGTGAACAGGAAACCTTTATGCAAATGTCGTATTTTACGTTCAAATTCCTAAGCACAATTATCCATTATGTCTCAGAAAATTGGTAATAACTAAAAAAAAAAAAAAAAAAGAAAGAAAAGGAAAAAATAATCAGATAATGGGTATGTACTGTGGCAGACCAATTGTAACGTAGCCTTAACATTACCTTTTTGCAAACTTGTTCTCAGCTCTTTGGCTCTTTTGATTTATGACAACTGTGACTTTTTACCTGTAGGTTCCATCCCTCATTTTAAGAGAGCTGGAGAAATTTTCTGCACTTAAGGAAAGGGAGAGAAGCCAATTTCTTTTCACCCAAGACAAGAGACTTTTTTTTAATTCATCATTAATTTATTATAGTGTTGAACTTGAAGACAACTTCTATTTGCTTCTCTATGTCCAGATATACATAAAATATAGGTCTTTTCATAGCACTAACTGGTGCATAGCAAAGTATAATTGAAGAGAAAGGTTTCCAGGAGCCTGTTTTGTAGAAGGAACTTTGCACCTGGGGGTCATAAGTTGGGCAGATTTTTAAAAATCCTTCAGTAGTTGGAAGTGACTGAAAATAGTCAGATAGAGCAATTATTTTGAGAAACTAAATTTTTTTAGCCTCCTTAGACTTAAATCTATTAAAAAGTCATCTTCCTCAAGTGTTCTTATGAATCTGTCCTTTTCAAGTTTGGTAGTGAGAACAAAAGGTGCCTGATTTGTGTTTCATCTTTATCCGATCTGGATTGAACAGGATTTGTCATGGATGTCGCCGCGTATGATTTTATGGCCTTTCTCCCTTATGAAATTTTGAACTGGCAAGAATTCCCAAAGGAGATTTTTTTTTTTTCCTTCCCCTCAAGACCCATGGGTTCTTTGATGTGCTCTCTTCTCTTCCTTCCATTGCGGAGTCTGTCCTGTCAGTCCTCAGATCGACTCCTGGGGTATTTAGCAGGATTTGATCATTACTTGGTTGTGCTCCGAGGACGAGAGGAGCCTAGGGTCTTCCTACTTGGCCGCCATCTTGCTTCTGTGGCTGAACCAAGATAGATTTTTATCCTTAGGACAGTCTTCCAAAGTGTGGGGCGGAAGTATGTTACAGTTGGAGGTGACCATAGAGGTGTCCCGGGAGCCACAGCATTACAGAGAATAACCTTATATCGTTCTCTGGATTTCCCAACACTCGAAGATAAATATTTATTGTTCCAACTTAGAGACGCCGTTCCATGAAAAGAACTCAAGAATTCTAGATAGCTGTTTGAGAAGCAGTCACAGGAAGATCGCTTCGAAACACAAAGACGTGTATACCACTATTTCTATATTCCGTATCATTGACATTGGATTGGATCTTCCTTCTGTAAGGTTGTGTTCACCGAAATCAAGGGATTAAAAGTCATTGTGGGATCACATAAGAACACCGAGTTGGAATCTTGGACCTCTAACCTTTAGCTTGTCCTTCCCTCTAAGATAAAAGTCTCAGGGTTGACGTATGGTTTATAGTTGGGGGGAGGGGTGGCACATAATGGCCCATGGGCCAAACCTGACAAGGAGGAAGACCCTATGCTCCTCTTGTCCCCTGAACACAACTAAGTAACTATCAGATCTTTACCTTTTGTAAATAAAGTTTTATGGGCCCACAGCACACCCATTGGCATACATTGTCTATGGCTGTTTTCATACCAATTATACCTGTTGGTGACAATTACCTAGGTCAGGCCAAAGTGCCCCATTTCTAATAACTGAATCACCAGGCAACAAGGAAGAAATTGTTTTATCACCCAAAAGCTGGGGACAGCCATAGGCTCTAGTTTCCTAAACCCTGAAAATTGCAAACTCTCTTTTATACCACCTAACACCCATCAGAGAATTATTTTGTGGGTAAGTGGGGGTTGGAAGAAATGGTCTGCTAGTTTTAAGCAAGCAAACTTGAAGAAGTCTATTTGAAATGATCAATCCTTGTGTTATTATTTTTTTCTCTAGTGTCTGACATTCAGTGTGATATCACAGGGGAACAATCTTTTCTTCGGTTGTTGGGAGTTTTCTTACAGTACATGCATCCCTCCCTCAATTTCTCCTTCTACAAAGCTAGGGTGGCAAGAGGTCTTACTCTTTTGGATTCTTTCTCTCTCCCTTGACAGCCCTGGTCAAGAAAGCTTATTTGTCCCTGTCGCCTGTGCCCACTCCACCATAAGCTGTCTGTACCAGCCCCCAGCAAAGAAGCTGTGGGCCTTACTATCCTAGACTCTGAGGCCAGTTCTTCTCTCCGTGGAAGAAGATCTTTCTTTTCCCATGAAGGGGAACTATCCAAGTCTAAGGCTGGGATTGAAGGGAAGAAAACCCTTGTCAGTTGCTTTAGTCCCTCTTTAAGGTCTGCTGTAAGCTGAGCTAAAGAGTGGCATGCATGAATTTGGTGTGGTCTGCTAGGGTTCCCTGTTGGGGTTTGGGGTGAACAGTAATACAAAATCCTCACATTCCAGACACTGTGTTCTGTGCCTACATTTTGTGGGGAGAAATCGAGGAGACAGGTCAGCACCCTTGGATATGCAGGGGAGGAAAAAGTTTCTTTCTACACTCTTAAGTGATTATCATGAGGCCTGTGAATTAAACCGGTAAAAGAACAATAGAAAGGGTTTATTTGTGCATATGGAGTCTTTCATACCAAAGAAGAGCCTAAAGAAAGAGTTAGGCTAAGGAGCTTATAGGGCATTTTAGCAAAGGACAATGAATTGTATATAAGTGACAGGAAAAGGTAAATGGGTTTGGGCTTCTAGGGATAGTAAATTGTGGGAAGGTACATATGGAGGGGGGGAAACTTATGGAAGATGAGGATTATTTTAGTAAGGTTTGTTTGTTGATCTTCTGACTCCAGCAATACTCCAGCAGTACTCCGGGTACTGGCGACAGGAAGGACAATACTTTCATGAAGGCAAAATTATGCCCTGCTTTGGGGCAGACAGTGGGAGAGCACAGAGCTCTTTCTGCATTTGGTGCTTCTTAATTAACTTCAGCTCAAAATAACTTTATGCCAAAGGGGCATATTTGGGGATGGCATATTCTTATCACCAACCCCCTCCAGATAGCGTATAGATGATAGCGTATAGATGCTCCCTAAAAACGGATGTCCACCCAGAATCTCAGAACGCGACCTTATCTGGAAGAAAGGTCTTTGCAGATGTAAGTAGTTAGAGATCTGGAGATGAAATCATCCTGAATTTAGGGTGGACACCAAATCCTTATAAGAGAGGACACAGAGAGACACGCAGGGAAGAAAGCCCTGTGGAGAGGGAGGCAGAGAAGGGAGTGATGCTCTCATGGGCCAATGAGCAAAGGATGGTGCCTCTAGAAGCTAGAAGAGGCAAGTAATGAGGATGTGTTAGGGTTTCCAGAGGGAACATGTCCCTGCTGACGCCTTGGTTCTGGGACTTCTGGCTTTCTGACTTAGGAGAGAACACATTTCTGTCATTGTAACCCACCAGTTTGTAGCACTTTGATCCACCAGCCAAAGAAAACTACAGCTGCCCTTTGAACAACACATGTTTGAACATCACGGGTCCACTTACATGTAATTAAAAAAAAACATGGTACAGTCCTGTAAATCTATTTTGTCTTCCCTATGATTTTCCTGTTTCCCCTTCCTTAAGATTTTCTTAAAAATCACATTTTTTTTCTCTAGTTTCCTTTATTGTAGGAATATAGTCTATGATAAATATAAAAATATGTTAATTGATTGTGTATGTGGTTAGTGAGGCTTCTGGTCAACGGTAGGCTATCAGTAGTTAAGTTTAGGGGGAAACAAAGATGTAGATTTTCAACTCTGTGGGGGGGTGCTTCCCTGACCCCCCCACCCCGTTCAAAGTTTGACTATAATACACATAAACACTTCATCAACATTGATCAGTTACTACAGGCTCAGATTCACCTTCACATACCAAAAAGTCCCAACAAGTGACTCACTATCTATAATGTACTTTTACTGAATAATTGAACTCTTAACATATGTTGGGCGCGATGCGTGCCTTTTTACTGCACGTACATTTCAAGGCTTTCATATATATATTTCCAAACTGTGCTACCACCTACACATCTCCAGAGTCTGAAATACCAGCATTTCTAAAATATTTAATAGAATAAAAGAACTTTTTTTTCTTTTACCAATTATCATTTCTGCAATTACTTGAATATCTAAAATATTTTAAAGGTAGCTTTCATCTCAACAGAAAGTCTTTCCACCCAGGGAGCTGTGAGTCCAAGATGTACTTCAGCCTTAGGCGAAAATGTTCCATTTATTATCTCAGATTTCTGTGATTTGGGTTTTCCTTGCTGTGGTTCACAGACTTGGGATTGAGGGGAAATTTTAGGTGAAGACTTCTTGTAGCGTAAGGAGCTGAGAAAGCAGGCAACGTTCACCCTAAATATTATGCATTCAGAAAGATGCGTGGGGAATAAAACCTTGGCATTCTGGAAAACCATGTTTTTATTAGTGCCAGAAATATTCAATGGGAGCTTGTTATCTCTACTCACAAGATCTAAGACTGCAATGTAGGATGTTGGCATTTCACCAGTGAAGATAAAGTGCCTTTCCACAGGGGTCTTAAACTCTCTTAAATGGTACCACATTTTCAACACTTCACAAAGCATCAAACACGCTGACACTCGAGGCAAACATGAATATTTTATTCTCCCTCAGTAAAACAGTTAAACACATCCATTCTCTGCCATTCAAGGTTTTTTGACCTAAGGCCATGGTTGCACAATTCAAAAGGAACACAGGTGAGAAAAAAGAAGAAGAAAGAAAGATGTCCAGAGCTCCCGGTGCTATCCAGAAAGTTTTACTTCTCTTGGTTGATTTTGTTGATTTAACAGAGTCGGAGAACCTACCACATCTTGGGCAAAGAGTGCTCACAGAGAATTCTGGGTTTGGATTCTCTGACAGGTGTGACCCTTCTGCAAGTGGTCTGAAACACATCTCCATTGGGTTTTTTGAGTTTCTTTCTTTCTTTTTTTTTTTTTAAATCCACCATTGACTAGTGCCCCATGCCCGGTCTGCTGGTGCCCCCTTCTTGCCGTCCCAGATATGTGGCATTGGGCGATTGGAAGAGTCTTGGGAAAGTAGACTTGCCACCACATCTAGAATTAAGAAGAGATGATTCACACAGTGCCCACTCAAACGTGAGACACGCTCTGTTGAAACAGGAAAGCAGACGGCAGTGCTCACCTTCTGGGTCTAGGTCAGAAAGAGGGCTTCCATTGTTCAGAGGAGAAATATGGCCCAGGGACACACATCTCTTATTCAGCTGGTCCTCTCCTTTGTGCACACAAAGTGATGGATCGTGGGGGGGACTTCCAGTACTTCCCAAGAGCTGTTTGGGTGCGTCCAAGACTGAGATGCATACAGGTGTGTATATGTGTCCAGGGGCATGTAAGTGTGATTACCATAGAGTAACCCCATCTTAGTGCACTGAAAAGAAGGATATCTAAGATGTAGAATGTTTGGGGGCAGAATGTTTGGAGGTGATTCTTTATTATTTGAAAAATACACTGTATGTGTTGACACTATATTGTGCTTACTAAAAACTCTGGTAGAACATAAACCTAAGTGATTCGGGGTCTCTTCTGATTCCATACAAATGTTGAAAAACAAAAATAAAGCTGGCGGCATCACCTTACCTGATTTCAAGCTTTATTACAAAGCTGTGATCACCAAGACAGCATGGTACTGGCATAAAAACAGACACATAGACCAGTGGAACAGAGTAGAGAGCCCTGATATGGACCCTCAACTCTATGGTCAATTAATCTTCGACAAAACAGGAAAAAATATACAGTGGAAAAAAGACAATCTCTTCAATAAATGGTGCTGGGAAAACTGGACAGCTATATGTAGAAGAATGAAACTCGACCATTCTCTTACACCGTACACAAAGATCAACTCAAAATGGATAAAAGACCTCAACGTGAGACAGGAATCTATCAGAATCTTAGAGGAGAACATAGGCAGTAATCTCTTCGATATCAGCCACAGCAACTTCTTTCAAGATACGTCTCCAAAGGCAAAGGAAACAAAAGCGAAAATAAACTTCTGGGACTTCATCAAAATCAAAAGCTTCTGCACAGCAAAGGAAACAGTCAAAAAAACAAAGAGGCAACCCACGGAATGGGAGAAGATATTTGCAAATGACAGTACAGACAAAAGGTTGATATCCAGGATCTATAATGAACTCCTCAAACTCAACCCACACGAAACAGACAAACACATCAAAAAATGGGCAGAAGATATGAACAGACACTTCTCCAATCAAGACATACAAATGGCTATCAGACACATGAAAAAATGCTCATCATCATTAGCCCTCAGGGAGATTCAAATTAAAACCACATTGAGATATCACCTTACACCAGTTAGAATGGCCAAAATTAACAAAACAGGAAACAACATGTGTTGGAGAGGATGTGGAGAAAGGGGAACCCTCTTACACTGTTGGTGGGAATGCAAGTTGGTGCAGCCTCTTTGGAGAACAGTGTGGAGATTCCTCAAGAAATTAAAAATAGAGCTTCCCTACGACCCTGCAATTGCACTCCTGGGTATTTACCCAAAGATACAGATGTCGTGAAAAGAAGGGCCATCTGTACCCCAATGTTTATAGCAGCAATGGCCACAGTCGCCAAACCATGGAAAGAACCAAGATGCCCTTCAACGGATGAATGGATAAGGAAGATGTGGTCCATATACACTATGGAGTATTATGCCTCCATCAGAAAGGACGAATATCCAACTTTTGTAGCAACATGGACGGGACTGGAAGAGATTATGCTGAGTGAAATCAGTCAAGCAGAGAGAGTCAATTATCATATGGTTTCACTCATTTGTGGAGCATAACCAATAGCATGGAGGACAAGGGGCGTTAGAGAGGAGTAGGGAATTTGGGTAAATTGGAAGGGGAGGTGAACCATGAGAGACTATGGACTCTGAAAAACAGTCTGAGGGGTTTGAAGTGGCGGGGGTGGGGGTGGGAGGTTGGGGTACCAGGTGGTGGGTATTATAGAGGGCACAGCTTGCATGGAGCACTGGGTGTGGGGAAAAAATAATGAATACTGTTTTTCTGAAAATAAATAAATTGGGAAAAAAAAAAAAAAGAACATAAACCTAAGGGGTCATTACCCCAGCAAAGTAGAAATTTGAAAAAGCTTGCAAAAAAGTTGGGAATAAGGAGACAGGGTTTTCCAATTGACATTTACACTTCTGTATGTTTCCTTTTTTTTTTTTTTTTTTGGCCTTTATAAACAAATATTTTGTGTTTTTCTTTATGGGCTTTAAGATACAATGCATTTTACCTGTTTTCAAGCTATCATAACAATGAAACTTTAATTTTGAAAGTAGGAGAAAAAGATGGAGGGAGGTAATCTGAATGATCCAAAAAAAAAAAAAAACCAAGAAAACCATATTAACAAAGATGACAATTAAAAAAATTAAAATCTATGAAGATTCCTTGACAAGTTAACTGCCCAATAATGTCAGACAGATGGGACAAAATGTGTAAAATTCACAAATAAAACCATGTCTGGCTGGTAATAATGATATAAAAGGATAGTATGAATTTATACAGAAAAATAGGAATATACAAATTTTTTATTAATTCACAAAGATGTTTTAGCTAAGGATCCCATATTGTGGAAGAACATGTTCCTGGTGTTGCTATAATGAAGGCAGTATGGAAGGTTGTACTACAAAATGGAAACTCAGTCATTCCAGTGGTAGGACCACTGTAGACTGTCGTTGCATTCTTTATGTTTATAGACACTTTCTAGGTTTAGAGTGAATAGGTACGAATCTGATATTTGACAAAGAAGAGATATATTGAGTTGCAGGTAGAGTCTTGATCTAAAGTCAGCAAACACAGATGGTACCTGTAAGAGTTTGTGGCTCCAGATGGGGACTGACATGTACACGGATTGCTTTATCTTTTTTTTTTTTAAGTTTATTTATCTGTGTGTTTATTTATTTATTTGAGAGACAGAGATCATGACAGAGATAGCAAGAGAGAGCAGGAGGAGGAAGCAGGGGAGAAGCAGACCCCGGCCAAGCAGGGAGCCCAACTTGAGGCTCAATCCCGAGACCCTGGGATCATGACCTGAGCTGAAGGGAGACACTTAACCAGACTGAGCCACCCAGGTGCTCCTGTTAGCATATCTTATCACTGAGGCTATCAATTCAAGCAGTAACCACACATAACGGGCTTTAAAAAAATATTAGGTCATTTAAATTGAATGTGAAGATCGTGGGCCATATATCATTCTTACTATGACTATGGTTGAAAGTTACAGAGAAATGCTGAGATGTGGACAATTCTATTTGTCCTTTACGAAGATCAAGCCTCTTTCCACAGCATACTCCTCTGGGTTTTCCAATGATACTAGTTTTCCCATTCAGCTTTTTAAAAGGAAAAGGAACAGGAGGAAAATTGAGTACCAAACACAATTTGTAGCCCTCCAAGCTTCTATGACTGGAGACTGCAGATAGAACAAATGAAGAGGTCCCAGATAAAGCAAAGCCCTTTCTCCTAGCATACAAATGGAGTGTTTTTATATTCAGGAGAGAACTCAACTGCAAAAAAAAGAAAATGATCCTTCGGTTCTGACAGCTCTTTGCAGGCTTTAGAAAAGGGGAGGAAAGGAGCTCTGTTCTCACTCAGGGTTTGAATAAGGGTCCTTGTGTTAAACTGACATCTTGGTCTTAGGGTGAAACGTCTCTGAGGCTCTCAGAGAACAAAGAAGCCAGGAGTTAGAAATCTGCTTTTTCAACCCCAGAGTCAGAATCTCAACGACCAACTGTGGTCTCCTGTGCTTCCTTCTCCCTGCATTGTGGGGACAGCTCAGCTTTCACATTTTGTACGGTGGAGCAGAGCTTCTCAAACATTCATGTGCACACAAATCCACTAGGGGTCTTGTTAAAACTAGAGATCCTGATTCCATAGATCTTGGTGGGGAAGGGACCTGAGATTCTTCATTTCCTACAAGCTTTCAGGTGAACCAATGCTGCCTGAACCACTCCTGAATTTGAAAGTTTCAACAGTGCCAGAGGAAAGAATATTTTCTTGCCTATGAGAATTTTCCATAGTTTGCATATCATATGGTCAACTTGTGCAATGGTTCTGGGTATACACTCATTTTTTATCCCAGAATGTAGATTGGGTAATTACAATAGAATGAGATGTCCCTGAAATGGTTCAAACAGTAAAGAAAGAGATGTTTCAGGGTGTTAGAATCTAGTAGGTCTAGAACCTGAGGGCACTGTCTACTTTCACAGAAACTGAACCAACTACATGTCATCACTCCCCGCTAGGAGGAAGGACAAAAAACACATTTTAAGAAGAGAGGCACACTAGCCAACTTTGCGGTAGTGATGGAAGCAGGTAAAATTGGTGTTTCCTAGGTCAACCCTCTCCCTTGCATAGAAGTAAAAAAACTGTGACACGTTCAGTCCATTCATCATGCCATGAAATAACAGGTAGGTATAAACCAAGGAGCATTCATTCTAGACAGTCGTACTATATCAACAACCCAGAACACACCCCCTTATCTGAGTCAACCGACACGCAATATGAATGGCATGCACCATTTTTCTCCCTCACGAACCTCCATGGGATAATCAGTCACCCAAAGTATTTCTTGTGAATTTGTTTTGTAGACCTTATTAAAGATATCCTAAGTGAGATAAAGGGGGACAACCTTCACACATTTCACAGCCTTTAATCCTCCAGAATATCTGTTACCTTGAATGCTTTTTAAAAATTTCCATTTCTTATTCTCCCTCCTTGTCTTTTTTCTCCTTTGAAGATCTTCATCCCTTCAATGAAGCAAGGCCATATGGCATTAAACCCATATGCCCTATCAAACTCCATGCTCCACAAAACCAAAGGGTGCTGCTCCCTTAAGGTGGCTATTTAGAAACAATGTATTGTTTCCTTTCGATGTTGACACAATGGTTAATTCTATGTGTTGACTTGACCAGTCTAAGGGATGCCCAGATAACTGGTAAAATGTTACTTCTTAGTGTGTCTATGAGGGTGTTTCTGCAAGACGGTAACATCTGTATCAGCAGCCTGAGGAAAGAAAATTCACCTTCACCAATGTGGGGGGGGGTCTCATTCAATCCATTGGGGGCATGAATGGAACAAAAAGGCAGAAGGAGGGCAAATTCTGTTTCTTTCTCTTTGCGCTGGCATGTCCATCTTCTCCTGCCCTCAGATACTGGAACTCTTGATTAGAGTGGTCAACTTGGCAGTAAATTTATTTGTACAGACTGTGTAGTATATCAGGAGCAATTTTTCTTTACTTAGCACTTTCGGTTTTGTTTGGCTTTCTTAGTAAAGTTTTTTATTTACAGAAAAGTTGTAGCTTTACAGAAAAGTTTTAAAGATAGTATGGAGATTTCTGATACAAACTTTACCCAGTTTCTTTTCATGTTAACACCTTACATGACCGTGGCCTGCTTGTCCAAACTAGGCAATCCACTTTGGCACATTATTATTAACTGTATTTATAGACTTTATGAGGATTTTCCCAGTTTTTCCAATAATGAGATTTTTTTTCTGTTCCAAGATCCCATCCAGGATACTACATTGCATTTAGTTGTTATGCCTCCTAGTCTCCCCAGCACCATGACAATTTCTCAGAATTTCTTTGCTTTTTCTGACCTTGACAGTTAGATATTTTTTAGAATCTCCCTCAACCTGGATTTGTCTGATGCTTTCTAATGATTAAACTGCTGAGATAGGTTCTGGGGAAGAAGTCATCAGAGGTGAGGTGCCCTTCTCATCATGTCCTATTAGGAGTCCATGATTTCCATATGACTCATCACTAATGATGCTATCCAGGGTCACTTGGTAAAGGCACCATCTGTTGAGTTTCTCCACTGTTAATCATTTCTTGTGTTGTGTGACAAGGGGATTCTTTAAAAAAAAAAAGTATCAATTTTCAAAATACCTAAAGTTGTATCTATTTCTTTTTTTAATTGAGTTCTTCTCTCTGTTTTCAATTTATTTCTAATTCGATTTCATCTTGGTTGCTTTCTTCCAGAAAAAAAAATTCTTAAATACCATTATTTCTCATAGAACTCTCCTGTTTAAACCTTCAGGCTATCCTTAGTTGGGATAAAAGGAAACCCCTATTTTGAGCATCTCCAAGGTGTGAGGGAAAGTAAATATTTTATATACATTTCTTACTTACATTTTACAAGAGCTCTCTAAATTAAATATTAACAGACAGTTTTTTTTTTCAAATGAAGAAACTAATTTTCCCAAGGCCATAGTTAAAGACAGTGAGTAATAAAAGAGGTATGAGAAAACCCAGATTCTTTACCCAGAGGTTGAAGATCACCCACAAACTTTTCACATTTGATTCTGTCATTCTAAACATGAGTCAACTCCCACCCACCCCTTCAAAAAGGAAAGGTCTATGCCCTGGCCTACAAGAATTCCCTAAACATCAGTGTCTTGAACATTCACTCCTGTAGCTCCTATTCTTCAAGTGGTATTCCCAAATATCACTCATCCTCAAGCTGAAGCCTACCTCCTCCAGGAAGCTCCCCCTGACTATGATGTCTACAACCATAACTTCTTCCTTATACTGAGTGTGGTGTTTCTAGCATTCACCAGCACTAGATGATGGTCTTCACTCCCCTGCACCCAGCCTGTTCAACAGGGTTGGTCCATCCATGCACAATGTCATGGAGCACACACGGTTCCAGCCCTGATTAACAGTGCTTATGCTAGGAAACCCCCAGGAATGGTCTCTGGCTTCTTGGCTGGAGCCACACCTGATGTCCTTCTTGCCACATCCCACCTCCTGAATCTGATGCTCTCCTGTGGCTTCCCCTTCCTTATGACTACAGGCCCTTGCAAACATTAGCCAACTACCAAGTCTACCTTGGGAATAGTCCTCAAGATTGTCATCACTTTTTTTTAATATTTTATTTATTGATTTTAGAGAAAGAGAGAGAGAGCAAGCATGAGTAGGGGGAGAGGCAGAGGAAGAAGCAAGCCCCTTGCTGAGCAGGGAGCCTGATGTGGGGCTCCATCCCAGGACCCTGAGATCATGACCCGAGCTGAAGGCAGACGCTCAACTGAAGGGGTCACCCAGGTGCTCCAGACTATTACCCTTTTGATGCTAATTGCAAGATCTGGCGGATTTTTCCAGACCACCTTCAGGTTTAATAATTCTATAGAAGGATTCACAGATCTTACAGAAATCTGTTTTCCCTATGTTTATGGTTTATGGTTTATGTTTTCCTTATGTTTATGGATTATGGTTTACAGTTATGGTTTACTACAGCAAAAGGGTACACATGGAAATCAGCAAAGGGAAAAGGCGTATAGAGATGCACGTGGGAAACCTGCCAATGCAGAGCTTCTAGGTGTCCTCTCTCTGTGGAGACATGGGCAGTATTCCACTCCCAGCACTGATGTGTGACATTACACAGGGAGTCCTGCCATGGAGCAACACAGCTGAGACTTGGTGTCCAGAGTCTGTATGGGGGTTCCTTCATGGAAGAATGACAGACTGACCAGTGGATGACCTCAGTCTCCAGCCACTCAGGAAGACACCGCATGATCCAAAGCCCCGACCTTTTGTGTCACTCTGTTCAGTTTTCTAGCATGGCCAGCACCCCACCCTAAATCATAGTGTCACACAACCCAGTGACCCAAAGCCCCTGGGGCAAACAAAGATACCCCTCTCGGGCAGGACATTCCAAGGGCTTAGAGGTCACTTCCAGAAACTAAGGGGCAAAGGCCAGACCTCTTTTTGAACAAGATTGAGTTCTAGACTACACTGCTGGGTATCTCTTACTGTCTTGGGGACCTCTTTTCTGACACTTAGCTCTGAGAATGTTTCTTACCACAACCAGAACATGTGTGTGTACACAGATACTGACATTTACAATGATGTTTCCCCAGCACTAGGATCATGCTTGACGGTTTTGTTTCTCAGATATCCTATAAAAATTTTGTTGTGATCATTAGGATGGGGAAACAGATCTTAATGAGGCTTTTTTTTAAAAAAAAAAAAACATATTCCCTATCCAGTTTGGTTCACTCTGAACTATAAGATTTGTCCACTCAGTAAGTCACTGATATAAAATAATCTTTGGAGGTATGCGATTTTTCCTCCCATGACGTATGGGAGGAATCATGAGAATCACTTAAAAAATCACTAAGAGTCACTAAAAAGGATATGTTAAGAAGAATGTCAACTCTACTTGCTAATGAGAACCAGGTATGTTTTAAAACTGAAGTAGCCTCAGTACACACCTAAATAGCATTAGCACAAACAGACACGTATATGTGAACACGACTCTATGCAGACATGGATACGGAGACGCGTGGATTGTGTCACTCAGGAATGTGTTAGATGCTTCAATCAGCATGATCATGGGAATGCACTCTTATTTGTCTTATCCAAATTTCTTCTCTGCCTGTTCAGTGGTGCTATTTCTTGCTACAGCATACCCTGTCAATGGAGACAACAGAGCCCCCTAAGAGATCAAGCTTGAATCTCAGGGTTGAATGAAATCTTCGTGTTTTTATGTATAAAGGACAAATACGCATGCAATGTACAATGGAACCATGGTATTAAACTCACATGGGAGGAAATGGTACACTTAGAAAAGAAAGAGTCCAAAAATTAAAAAAAAAAAAAAGTGCAAGCAAGTCCTCTGTTGAAGCCTTGTCTTTCTCCCCCTCAACTGAGAACTCCCTACTTTCCCAATACCATATCTCTAATTTACTTCAGCCATCAGCATGACAACATCGAATGGAGGTCATGGTGTCTCCCCGTCACGTGTGAAGCTCACCAAACCTTCCTGGTAATTATCTCTCTGTCTGCAAGAAGCCAGCACTGTTTCTAGCACCTGGGAAGCACTCAATCATCACTTCATGAATACATAAACCAGATAAGAACCAAAGGTCAACAATAAAAATAACTCGCAAGTATTGAACATTGACAAGGGACCAAGAACGGTTCTGATAATCTCCTAAACCCTCACAGCACACCTCGGAAGGAGACATTGTGGTTACCATCCTCATTTTATAAACAAGAAAAGTGACACACAGAGAATTTAAGCCAAGTTTCCAAGCCGACCCCATTAGTATGTGGAAGACCCAAGGACAGATCCAGGAGCCTAAACATCACTCCACTTGTCTGTATCAACACATCGTCATTATTCCTGAGAGCAATCTAGTGTTTGGAAGAAGTACTTTTTTTATGCTAAGAAAGAATAAACATACCCTTCATAAATAATACAAAAACAAGCAACAGCTTCTACAGAGTGGAAAGCTACTGCCAAGGAGCCTGGAGTATGCTGGCAATTAATAAAACATTTCCAAATGTACTCTAATTCAAATACAATAAGGAAAATCAATTAATGGTTCTGAATCAGAGAGCAAGTAGAAACAATTATTATAATTTTGCATGTATTGAGGGCCCGTAACACTCCCACTGTCAGGTTCACAAAATGCATTCCCCGTGCTATAAGGTATAGTTTTAACCACTATTTTTAACATCAGTCTACATTTTATTGGACCACTGTTTTCATCTGGTAGGGTATGCTTGTGGATAGATTTTTTTATAAGTCCAATAAAATAACACACATGGTCTCCCTAATTCCATATAATATGGTTGATGGCAATGCCATACCCCTATGTATCACTTGACCAGAGCATTCACATACAATAAATTCCAGGCACGTATGATATGCAGGTATTAATGTCCCACACTTCTGTCTAGTTTTCAATGAAATCTTTGCTATAAAATAGAAGACAATTCCAGAAGGTCCAGTGTTTAGATTAGAGGGTATTACTTCTGCCACATGAGCTCCCCTTCAACAGAACACAGTCACTTTGAAAAGTTCTGATTTTGTTAAACTTGTCCCTGAGCAAATGTCTAAATAATTACAGCCCCTCAAAAATGGAAACTTTCATGCCATGAAATTCAACTAGTGGGGAAATTTCTTTCAACTGTCCCATGTCTGTTGCCAAGAACTGGTCTGGTTTTGCATTTAATGTTTCTCAGTTTTGTACCAAGCCAATATTTGGAGTTTTGAAAATTAGCTTTATATGGTGATCATGGGTCTCCTTCCACATTTTCTAACAACTACATCCCTAGTTCTACTCTGTGTGGATAAACCTAGAGCTTCAGCTATGAGCGATAAAACATGACTTCTCACTTCAGTGGTCATTCTAACAATAGATGTTTGTGGTACAATGTATAGCTATGGAGCTTTTTACATGGCTTGCTTAATTTATTCTCAGAAGAACAGAAGATACTGGCAGTGCTGTCATCTCTGTCAGACAAGGTTCCAGGGAGAAATATCACTTACCAGGGGCAGAGGAAGCTGCAGCTACAAACAGATGGGGTCACTCTCGTGCACAGTGTAGAGCTTGTGCTGAGGGGAAGGCTCCGCTCCACACAGCCATTCAGGGACCCAAGCTGTCACGTGTCTGTGTCTTCAACCCCCACCTCCCAGCATTCCTCTGGGCATCAGCACTGTAGTAAGCTGGAAGAAAGCACAGCGGGGGTACATCTTGTGACCGAGTTCCATTGTTATGCCTAGCATATTCACTTCTGCTCACTTTGGGGAGGACCTGGTCAGCTGGGCGTGTGTATGAGGAAGACTGGGAATAGACATGGCTGGGCATGTGGAAAAAGGTGTGGGCAAACAGTCTCTCCCACAGCAAAGAAAGACTGAACCAAGGTCTTCTAACCCAAATCCTGTATCTTTTCTCTATCCATCACTGCCTGAATGCCTGGACTTAATTAACATATCCTTGGATGAAATGGACTGCTTCCTATCTGCAAACATTTTTTTTTACATAGATACAGAAATCACTGTGTTCAGGCCAACACTCTACTCACCAACACTTCCCTCCAGAAGGAAACTGGTTTCTTATTTCTTGAGAACATGACTGATCCCCAAGGGCTAAGACATTCAGTGCAAATCTAAGCTATAGGACATGTAGATTGAGCGAACCATGTCACAAGTGTAAGGTTTGGGGATAGGTACTGCTTATGTGGTTCTGCCCAGGGTTTGCAGCACCAGGATCCTGGATTCTGTAGGTACTTGTAAGTAGGTACCTCCTGGGACCTGCCCTCTAAGAGTAGGTGGCCTCTGTAGGTCACGAGGTCTTGTAGAAATGAAGCCATTTGTTCAAGAGAAATAAAAACACATGGCCCCACAAAAACTCATATATGAATGTTCATAGCAGCATTCTTAATAATAGCCAATATGTGGAAAAACTGTCAATGTCCACCCATTGATGAATGGATAAGAAAAATGTGTTCCACCCATATAACAGAATATTATTTGGCCATAAAAAACAATGAAATCCTGACACATGCTACAATGTGGATGAACCTCAAAGACATTATACACAAAGAAGCCAGACAAAATAAGTCACATACTGTAGACTCCATCTATAGGAAATGTGCAGAGAAGCCAAATCTATAGAGACAGAAAGCAGACTGGTGGTTGCCAGGGGCTGGTGGAATGGAGACCGACTGCTACTGGGTAAGGAAGGGGCTTCTTTTGGGGAGAATGAGATATTCTAAAATTGTGGGAATGGATGCACAACTCTACTAAGTCTACTAAATCTACTAAAATCTACTAAATCTACCAAAAAACACTGAGAATTACCAAAAACTACCAAAAAACACCTAAATGGGAGAATGTAGCTGTGTGAATTCAATGGCATGTGAACTCCACCTCAATGAAGATGTTATAAAGAAAAGAAATGAAGTCCTTTCAAAGGGGCATGCAATGAGCTTGTTCCAACGAGTCAAGGAAGAGGCCTCCAGGGCCTCCAGTCTCTTCCCGGAGACTCCAGAGTGTCTCAGGATGCCCAGAGCAACATGGCAGAGAAAAGCTGTAGCCACACAGCCAAGGCACCAGTGACATCTCATGAAACGGGAATCCATAACACATTCCTTCTGCACATTCTCCATGTTCTTCTTTATATTCTGAGTGCATGGAGCCTCAGCAGCCAGGAGGTTGAGCATTGGTACTAATGTTCCCATCAAGATTCGTCCAAAGGGTTCGCCCAGGACCATGTTGAACTCTACCTGAACCCAGCCAGGAGGCTGAGCATTGGTACTAATGTTCCCATCAAGATTCGTCCAAAGGGTTCACCCAGGACCATGTTGAACTCTACCCAAACCCAGCCAGGAGGCTGAGCATTGGTACTAATGTTCCCATCAAGATTCGTCCAAAGGGTTCACCCAGGACCATGTTGAACTCTACCCAAACCCAGCCAGGAGGCTGAGCATTGGTACTAATGTTCCCATCAAGATTCGTCCAAAGGGTTCGCCCAGGACCATGTTGAACTCTACCCAAACCCAGCCAGGAGGTTGAGCATTGGTACTAATGTTCCCATAAAGATTTGTCCAAAGGGTTCGCCCAGGACCATGCTGAACTCTACCCAAACCTTGCGATCCTGGAAACTGGGGAAGGTTAAGAAGCTAACCCACCCTCTCTGTTCTGCAGAGCCCCTGACTGCAGAGAACCACCCTTCCTCCTGTGAGTTAGATAACGTTCAGGGATGCCCGATAGTTTACCTAGAAGGCCAGACACCCACCCTCCAGATTCCCATTCTTGGCCCTGTGAATGATTCCCTGGACAGCTTGTCCCCACTGATTCGCTGGAAGAAAATGCTTGTTAGCCAAACTTTGGTTCAGCTGCTCTCCTTCCCGCAAGGCCCTGAACTTTTTGCTGAGCTAGTTTCTCTTTGGCAGCGTCAACATAAGCAAGGTCAACCCCTCCTGAGGACAGGCTGGCTCAGGGGAAAGGAAGCTCTGGTCTACCATCTCATTGTGTTGCCTTTCATCCCACTTCTCCATGCCTGGTTCCTTTCAGACTCATAGGTCATGACAGCCATGGTTGCTCCTCTCTGTAAAAGAAAATCTCCTCTTGCCAAAGTGTTCTTCCTGACCTTATAGACAGAGCATCTTCCCAAACTCCACAGACCTCATGCCCCTCCTAGCTTTCTCCCCTTGCAAAAATCTTTTGGAATAAAACTCTCTCCTAAGTCTGGATTTGGCTTCTATTTGTTTTATTTGTTTTGTGTTTTGACACCCAAACGCACATGGGGGTCTCAGAATTAAATTGACAAGAGGTTCCTCCCAGTACCATCATTAGTTCCTACCTTGGCCTACTTTCCTCAATGCTGATGGAATTGATTTGTCAATGCATCTCCTTGCTTCATCAGTGGGGCTCCCTCCATCCTGTTTTGTAACATGTTGAATTACCACTGATAATCAGATTCTCAAAACACAACAATCCTTGGAGAAGCTGTTTGATTTGGAACTTTTGGAAGAAAGTAAAAGGGCTTTTTTGGTGATGATGCCACCGATGGTCTACAATGGTAACTGGGGCTTTCTGCAACACAGTGGATTACAAAGGATATGCCTCATGTTCTCACGTGCCCACTGAGCAATGCTTGAGCAAGATGTAGAGGGAAACATGTCCCATCTGAGGTGGCTAGGATTTTCTCTTGGTTCATTCTTCTCCTTCCCCAGCTGATCTGTGCCCAGAACGCTTCTTTTTTTACTGAGTTAGTTTCTATCTGGCATTTTCTTGAAGTGCTAAGTGTTTATCCATGCATTTCTAGCCAGGTCTTCCCGTCACTTAGGGACAGGGATGACGACCATTAGACCTCTGTACTACACACGCGAATGCTCCTCTAGAATAGTCTTTGGGTTGTTGGTTTTAATCCCTTCCTGTTCTATATTCTGGGGGCTGGTCTAAGGAAAGAAACAGGTTTGACAGCCATCACTTCAGTCTCCTGAAAATTTGACACTTTGTGAAAGAGGAACTGAATGATTGGGAACTCTTTGCCAGGTTCCTCATCTGCCCCGTTTTCCTAAAACTGCCACTGTTCTAACCACACAGAAATAAGTGGCTTACATTAACGGGTCTATTCTGGTCCTTTATCAAGATCCGTATTCTAGGAAGTGATAGTGGACTTACATCTGTATTATAGGCAGTTTCTGGGCTTTATTTACAAACAGAGTGCTTTAGACAAAGTTTTTTGCATAATACAAATAGCAAGTGATTATTCTCAGATGGCCATAATACTCCTAGTCAAAAGCTCTTTCAATTGAAATGGCATTAGCATACATCTTATTTTCTGGAAAACGTACTGGGAACGACAGGAGAAAAGCCCATTCTCTGTGCATTTGGGAGAACTAAGCTATTGAATAAAGAGGAAAACTGAGTCGTTATTGAAAGACATGATTCTCTACATTGGGAAGGTTTGATAACTCAGTGCCAGAAGTGGGTCTTGGGCTCCTTTGTGTTTGGAAGGAGGCACTGATCCAGCAGGCAGGGATAAAACATTGAATAAGATATGGTCCCTTCTCTCAAGACATTTATAATCTAGTTTTATGAATATTCCAGTCAAGAATTCCTGACAACCATAGGAAAGGATGACACATTTCTAAGTTTGGGTTGGTTTCCATCCCCCTCCCACCCCAATACCATCCAAATTTAGCACCTTCACCGACACTGTGATATCCACTGGGGCCCTGACAACAACCCAAAGAATTGGTAGCTGAATAACTTTGTCCTCTGTGTGATAGCTGCTTGATTATTTAAAAAAAAAAAAAAAACAACACAGAAGTCGATGACTATTTTTGCAGTAGATAGTCACAATCCAAGACTCTCTGCTTTGATTTAAGGCTCTTTGGGGTCACTGAAGTGTCATTTGGAAAATTGCTTCCTGACGCATAATATTATGGTAATGATCCCCTCAAGCCCGGCATAAAGGCTTTGCCATGAGAGCTAACAATTTATTTCCTTCCAAGCATTGTTTTAAAACAAGAGGCAGCCGAGGGTCAAGAGAGAGGCTCTGGGTTATAACAGGCTTAATGCAACCCTTGGAATTTTTTTATACACTTGGGAGGAGAAGGATTGTTCATAAATACTCATTTACAGAAACGGTTCAAGAGATACAGAAAAGACACATTTCTCTTCCATCTTAGCACACAATTATAACCTAATAATGATATAAATAAAGAGAAGAGCGGAAGGTGCTAGAATTTGAGGGGTCAGGTGAGAAGCCCAGAGACCTCTATTCAAACCCCAGCCTTGTGTCTCATTGATTATATCCCTTTGGTTTACAAATCGAGCTTTTTTGGAGCTCAGCCCCCTCTGATAAAGCAGAACGACCTGCCTCACAAACAGGGGTGAGGTTTAAGTACAATATTGTGACCCAAAGCTAAGAAACAACCCTACAGAAGGGGGGAGCAAGATGGCGGAGGCGTCCGAGGCTGACATAGCGTCGGGTGCTGGGAGTCCAGTGAGTTCGTTTTTCAAACCATTGTGAACACGAACCGAGGAACCAGGGGACCGAAGAGAAGAAGAGCAGCAATTCTAGGAACAGAAAAGCGACCACCTTCCGGAAGGTAGGCCGAGCGGAGAAGTGAGTGTGAAGCCACGGGAGGAGAGACCGCGGGGGGAGGGGCGGGCTCCCGGCAAGCGGCGGAGCAACGGAGCACAAGATCGGAACTTCTAGAAGTCGGCCCACTGAGGGACGTCGCTCTAGAGGCTAAGCGGGGGGTGCAGCCCGCGCGGGGACAGCGGGGTCTCAGGTCCCGCAGGGTCACAGAAGGATCAGGGGTGTCTGAGTGTCACAGAGCTCGCAGGTATCAGAGCGGGGACGCTCACCTTCCTTCCCTGGGGCAGGGATCCCCGGGGTTTGGAGACTCCACATTTTGCCGTGCGCCAGAGACGGAGACGCTCTGTCGCAGGCTGGGTGGGCTCGGCGCAGCCGGAGACCAGGGACACGGGAGTGACTAAGCGCTTTTCCCCCCACCCAGGGTGCACTGAGGAGCTGGGCCCTGAGCTCTTGGCTCCTCCCGGCCGAGACTGGGCGGCCGCCATCTTCCTTCCCGGCCTCCCCAGCTCTACGGAGAGCGCGCAGGGAACAAAAGCTCCGCGCGTGAAGCAGCGCGGATGACTTAGCGCGGTCCGGCAGGGGCGGTGCACTTCCGCCTCAGGCAAAGACGCTTGAGAATCACAGCGACAGGCGCCTCCTGCAGAAGATCAGCAACAACATCCGGCCATGACCCAGGTCACGAATCAAGGAGAACAGCGGAATTCCACAGAACTGGAAAGCAAAGTACAGAATTCATGGTTTTCTCCCCCCTAATCCTTTAGGCTTGCAAAGTTAATTAATTTTTTTTTAATTTTATTTTTTTCTTATTCTAATTTTCTTAACTTTTCCTCTTTCCTCTTTTATCATTTTTAAACTAGTTTATCTTAACAATACATTTCTAAAAAAAAAAAAAAAGCTTTTTAAACCGTCATTATTATAGTCATGTTTTATCCTTCATTGTATCTAACTTTATTTTTTGTATGCATATAGGGTTTTTTTCTTGTAAAAAATTTTGGGATACAATTTCTTCTAACAGATCAAAATGTACCCTATATCTAGCACAGGGCTTTGTTCTAGTTTCCAGCCTGAGCAAATCCTCTCCACTTTCTTTTTCTTTCTTTTTCCAACCAACTTATCTTATAAATTCCTTTTTTAGAATTTTTTAAAATTTTCATCTTTACAGTCATATTCCATCCCTTCACTATGATTACCCTCATTTTTGTATATTCTTTCTTTCTTTAAAATTTTGGAAGGTAGTTTCTTCTAAGAGACCAAAATACATCCAAAATCAAGTGGGTAGCTCTGATTTATTCACCAATATAATATAAATATATATTTTTTAATATTTAAAAAGTTATTCTTACCCCCTTTCTTCTCCCCCCAGTTTGGGTCACTTCTGATTTGGTTAGCATGCATTTTTCTGGGGCCATTGCAATCCTTTTAGTATTTTATTCTCTCGTTCACATATTCTTATCTGGATAAAATGACAAGGTGGCAAAACTCATCACAAAAAAAATAAAAAAGAAGAAGAGGCAGTACCAAAGGCTAGGGACCTAATCAAAATGGACATTGGTAATATGTCAGATCTAGAATTCAGAATAATGATTCTCAAGGTGCTAGCTGGGCTTGAAAAAGGCATGGAAGATATTAGAGAAACCCTATCTGGAGAAATAAAAGCCCTTTCTGGAAAAATAAAAGAACTAAAATCTCAACAAGCTGAAATCAGAAAAGCTACTAATGAGGTTCAATCAAAAATGGAGGATCTTACTGCTAGGATAAATGAGGCAGAAGAGAGAATTAGTGATATACAAGACCAAATGATGGAGAATAAAGAAGCTGAGCAACAGAGAGAGAGAGAGAGAGAGAGAGACAGGGGGGAAAAAAAGAACTACTGGACCACGAGGGGAGAATTCAAGAGATAAGTGACACCATAAGATGAAGCAATATTAGAATAATTGGGATTCCAGAAGAAGAAGAAGTGGGGGCAGAAGGTATATTTGAGCAAGTTATAGTAAAGAATTATCCTAATATGGCAAAGGGAACAAGCACCAAAATCCAGGAGGCACAGAGATCCCCCCTCTAAATCAATAAAAATAGGTCCACACCCTGTCATCTAATAGTAAAACTTACATGTCTTAGTGACAAAGAGAAAATCCTGAAAGCAGCTCAGGATAAGAACTCTGTTACATACAATGGTAAAAATATTAGATTGGCAGCAGACTTATCCACAGAGACTTGGCAGTCCAGAAAGGACTGAAATGATATATTCAGAGCAATAAATGAGAAAAACATGCAGCCAAGAATACTATGTCCAGCTAGGCTATCATTAAAAATAGAAGGAGAGATAAAAAGCTTTCAGGACAAACAAAAACTAAGAGAATTTGTAAACACCAAACCAGCCCTACAGGAAATATTGGAACAGGTCCTCCAAGCAAAGAGACAGCCTAAAACTGGTAAACCAGAAAGGAATAGAGACAATATACAGTAACAGTCACCTTACAGACAATGAAGTGCACTAAATTCATATCTTTCAGTAGTTACCCTGAATGTAAATGGGGTAAATGCCCCGATCAAAAGACATAGGTTATCCAAATGTATAAAGAAACAAAACCCATCAATATGCTGTCTACAAGAAACTCATTTTAGACACAAAGACACCTCCAGATTTAAACTGAGGGGGTGTAAAACAATTTACCATGCTAATGGACATCAAAAGAAAGCTGGGGTGGCAATCCTCATATCAGATCAATTTGATTTTAAGCCAAAGACTATAATAAGAGATGAAGAAGAACACTATATCATACTCAAAGGGTCCAGCCAACAAGAAGATCTAACAATTTTAAATATCTTTGCCCCTGACAAGGGAGCATCCAACTATATAAACCAGTTAATAACAAAATTAAAGAAACACATCAACAATAATACAATAACAGTAGGGGACTTTAACACTCCCCCCACTAAAATGGGCAGATCATCCAAGTAAAAGATCAACAAGGAAATAAAGGCCTTAAATGACACACTAGACCAGATGGGCATCACAGATATACTTAGAACATTACATCCTAAAGCAACAGAATACACATTCTTCTCTAGTGCACATGGAACATTCTCCAGAATAGATCCCATCCTGGGTCACAAATCAGGTCTCAACTGGTACAAAAAGATTGGGATCATTCCCTGCATATTTTCACACCACAATGCTCTGAAGCTAGAAGTCAATCACAAGAGGAAAGTTGGAAAGAACTCAAATACATGGAGGCTAAAGAGCATCCTTCTAAAGAATGAATGGGTCAACCAGGAAATTAAAGAAGAATTGAAAAAAATCATGGAAATAAATGAAAATGAAAATACAACTGTTCAAAATCTGTGGGACACGCAAAGGTGGTCCTCAGAGGGAAGTACACAGCAATACAAGCCTTTCTCAAGAAACAAGAAAGGTCTCAAGTACACAACCTAACCCTACACCTAAAGGGGCTGGGGGGAAAAAAACAGCAAAGAAAGCCTAAACCCAGCAGGAGCAGAGAAGTAGTAAAGATCAGAGCAGAAACCAATGAAATAAAAGCCAAAAGAAAAGTAGAACAGATTAATGAAACTAGGAGCCAGTTCTTTGAAAGAATTAGTAAGATTGATAACCCCCTGGCCAGACTTACAAAAAGAAAACACAAATGACCCAAATAAATAAAATCATGAATGATAGAGGACAGATCACAACCAACACCAAAGAAATACAAACAATTTTAAGAACATATTGTGAGCAACTATACACCAGCAAATTTGACAATCTGGGAGAAATGGATGCATTCCTAGAGACGTATGCTACCAAAACTGAACCAGAAAGAAATAGAAAACCTGGACAGACCCATAACTAGTCAGGAGATTAAAGAAGTCATCAAAAATCTCCCAACAAACAAATGCCCAGGGCCAGATGGCTTCCCAGGGGAATTCTACCAAACATTTAAAGAAGAATTAATACCTATTCTCCTGAAACTTTTTCAAAAAATAGAAATGGAAGGAAAACTTCCAAACTCATTTTATGAGGCCAGCATTACCTTGATCCCAAAACCAGACAAAGACCCCATCAAAAAAGAGAATTACAGACCAATATCCTTGATGAACACAGATGTGAAAATTCTCACCAAATTACTAATCAATAGGATCCAATAGTACATTAAAAAGATTATTCATCATGACACAGTGGGATTTATTCCAGGGTTGCAAGGTTGGTTCAACATCTGCAAATCAATCAATGTGATACAATACATCAATAAAAGAAAGAATAAGAACCATATGATACTCTCAATAGATGCTGAAAAAGCATTTGACAAAGTACAGTATCCTTTCCTGATCAAAACTCTTCAAAGTGTAGGGATAGAGGGCACATACCTCAATATTATCAAAACCATCTATGAAACACCCACAGTGAATATCATTCCCAATGGGGAAAAACTGAGAGCTTTTCCCCTAAGGTCAGGAACACAGTAGGGATGTTCACTATCACCACTGCTATTCAACATAGTACTAGAAGTCCTAGCCTCAGCATTCAGACAACAAAAAGAAATTAAAGGCATCCAAACTGGCAAAGAAATCAAACTATCACTCTTTGCAAATGATATGATACTTTATGTGGAAAACCCAAGACTCCACTCCAAATCTGCTAGAACTCATACAGGAATCCAGTAAAGTGCAGGATATAGAATCAGTGCACAGAAATCAGTTGCATTTCTATACACCAACAAGAGAGAAGAAATAGAAATTAAAGAGTCGATCCCATTTACAATTGCACCCAAAACCATAAGATACCTAGGAATAAACCTAACTAAAGAGGCAAAGAATCTGTACTCAGAAAAGTATAAAGTACTCATGAAAGAAATTGAGGAAGGCACAAAGAAATGGGGAAAAGTTCCATGCTCATGGACTGCAAGAACAAATATCATGAAAATGTCTATGCTACCTAAAGCAATCTACAAGTTTAATGCAATCCCTATCAAAATATCAATTTTTTTCAAAGAAATGGAACAAATAATCCTAAAATTTATGTGGAACCAGAAAAGACCCCAAATAGCCAGAGGAATGTTGAAAAAGAAAGCCAAAGTTGGTGGCATCACAATTCCAGACTTCAAGATCTATTACAAAGCTATCATCAACAGGACAGTATGGTACTGGCATTAAAACAGACACATAGATCAATGGAACAGAATAGAGAGCCCAGAAATGGGCCCTCAACTCTATGCTCAACTAATCTTTGACAAAGCAAGAAAGAATATCCAATGGAAAAAAGACATTCTCTTCAACAAATGGTGTTGGGAAAATTGGACAGTAACGCACAGAAAAATGATATTGGACCATTTCCTTACACCACACACAAAAATAGACTAAAAATGGATGAAAGACCTCAATGTGAGACAGGACTCCATCAAAATCCTTGAGGAGAACACAGGCAGTAACCTCTTTGACCTCAGCTACAGCAATGTCTTCCTAGAAACATCGCCAAAGGCAAGGGAAGCAAGGGCAACAATGAACTACTGGGACTTCTCAAGATCAAAAGCTTTTGCACAGCAAAGGAAACCGTTAACAAAACCAAAAGACAACTGACAGAATGGGAGAAGATATTTGCAAACAACATATTAGAAAAAGGGCTGGTATCCAAAATCTATAAAGAACTTAACAAACTCAACAACCAAAGAACAAATAATCCATCAAGAAATGGGCAGAGGACATGAACAGACATTTCTGCAAAGAAGACATCCAGATGGCCAACAGACACATGAAAAAGTGCTCCACATCTCTCAGCATGAGGAAAATACAAATCAAAACCACAGTGAGATACCACTTCACGCCAGTCAGAATGGCTAAAATTAACAAGTCAGGAAACGACAGATGCTGGCGAGGATGCGGAGAAAGGGGAACCCTCCTACACTGTTGGTGGGAATGCAAACTGGTGCAACCACTCTGGAAAACAGCATGGAGGTTCCTCAAAATGTTGAAAATAGAACTGCCCTATGACCCAGCAATTGCACTACTGGGTATTTAACCTAAAGATACAAATGTAGTAATCCAAAGGGGCACGTGCACCTGAATGTTTATAGCAGCAATTCCACAATAGCCAGACTACGGAAAGAACCTAGATGTCCATCAACTGATGAATGGATAAAGAAGATGTGGTATATATACACAATGGAATACTATGCAGCCATCAAAAGAAATGAAATCTTGGCATTTACCACAACATGGATGGAACTAGAGGGTATTATACTGAGCAAAATAAGTCCATCAGAGAAAGACAATTATCATATGATCTCCCTGATACAAGGAATTTGAGAGGCAAAATGGGGGGTTCAGGGGGTAGAGATTGAAAAAATGAAACAAGATTGGATCAGGAGGGAGACAAACCATAAGAGACTCTCAATCTCACAAAACAAACTGAGGGTTGCCAGGGGGAGGGGAGAAGGGAGAGGGTGGTTGGGTTATGGACATTGGGGAGGGTATGTGCTATGGTGATTGTTGTGACATGTGTAAGCCTGAAGATTCACAGACCTGTACTCCTGGGGCAAATAATACATTATATGTTAATTAAAATAAATTTTTAAGTTTTCTTCTATCAATAGATCCTTCATTGTAGCTCTTATCGATAGATTTTTTACTTAACTCTACATAAAAAGGGAGCTGCCTTTCATGAGTCATGTAGCTGTTTTGTAAAATCAGGTTTTGGAAGGTGTGCCATTATTTAAAACTAAAAGTTTACACAATAATTACTGTGTTATGTAACATTGTAGAATCTTTGAAGGTATGTGCAAACGGCTTCTTGAAGTATATATTTCTTTTTGGCAGGAAAAATAATGTTGGGCACTCCTATTGGTAGGAAGTATGCCAGTACACAGATGGACCCTGGGCTCCAGCGAAGTTCAGAGTAAAAAGAATATAACTGGGGTGAGATATGATGGTGTGCAGAAGAGGCTGGGCTTCTCTTTGGCCATCTATGTTAGACCTCTTTGCATTTATCTTCTAAAATGAAATTTCCCTAGAGAATAATTATTCATCTTTTCAAGAAAGGGAATAACCAGTGCTCTCCATGTGGCTCCAAACTCCGACTTCCAGGATCTAATTTGGACATTAACTTAACAAGCCAACCTTCCGTAGACTATTCCTATAGTGCTACATCCTACAAGAGAGAAAAACTTGTAGGGTGCATGGGGGCAATAGATGTCAGAGAAATTCCCAGATTTGGCCCCTGCAAGGGTCAAAGTCACACTACTTGACAAGATGGTGGTCCAAGCTAATGGCATGGGTTAGTGGATCCATTCACGTGGGCTACAATCGATGGTGCCACTGCAGCTGTGTACAGCAGCTCCTGGTGTAATTGTGGGCAAGCACACACTCAAGGAGATGGGAGAAGGGCCCTTTTGAAGTAAGGTTAAACATCATTCTCTCAGCTACTTCCTTGGAGAATTCTGAATGAAGGTTCCATGAAAAGAACAATACAGCAATAAAGGGACATCTCACTACCATTTATTTAGAGATTCCAACCCACCTTACACCCCTTGGATGGAAATTATAGCTTCTCGTGTACCTACCATTCTAGGAGCCAACACATCAAGGTGAAAACCCTCCCTTCTGATTGTCTGAGCATGGAATACAAACAAAATAATTAAAGACTCGAAAGGCATTTCAAACACTAGCTCACACGTAGCCATGCAAAATGGGGAAGATTCTGTGTGTAAATTCCAGTTACTACTTAGGAAGACTTTAAGGATTCATAGCCTAGGCAACAGAAATGTGCTCTGTAGAAGAAGTCTTCCCACATGCCTTTCTGTATTTGCCATAGTTGAGCTTGCATTTAAACCAATGAGGAGTTTCTTACCTCTCCACCCCGTGGTCTTTCAGCAAACCAGATTCCTGTCCTCCAAGTTACTCCACAAATGGGCAGAGACAACTGGATCCCACTGGTGGGGGAACTGAGGCTGCCTCTCTTGTAAGAGGTGGAAACTTTCATATTAAGACTTTCAGCTATAGATAAGGTATTACTTGCCATTATCTAACAGGAGAGCTTTGTGCAAAACGTCCTTGTTCCACAAATAGGAAACTGGCTTCAGTGACTGGGAATCAACAGTACACACATCGTGGCATTGGTTCCCTGAAATAAAGACCATTTCTACGTTGACACATCTTTTCCGGTTTGAAGAATCATGAATGGAATAAATTTGAGACATCAGACTGTGTTCATTGCAGTTGTTGGATAAATATTATTTTCTTCCATTGCACTTTGAAGTTATGATTTGGGACCCTTTGAATATTAAGGCAAGGGATATAAACCTAATTACAAACTCTGAGGAACACCAAAGCTAGAACATCCCAGGGACTGCCACCTGAGACCTTTGCTTGGGGTTCTCCATGTGATGCTGCTCGTTGGTTACTGATTTAAGAACTGAAAGCAAGGAGGGAGAGTCTCTCCTAATTGATGCTGAAATCCCAAGGTCCTTATTGTCCCAGACCATGCAAAGCTCCGCCATGGCAAAGGAAGTCAACACAATGAAAAAAGTGCAGGATCCGTAGTGAGAATATGAATGTGAACACCATCATTTTGCAATATGGTGACCATGGATTTGGTATGGAGAAATCAAAGTACTTCTGGGAACCTGTTAGCATTCCAGGTCCTGGCAATGTCAGGTCCTAACAAAATGCATTGTCTATGTGGTCCAGTCCCACAAGCTTAGACACTGAAACTTGGGGGCCAGAGTCTCAGGCTGTCATGAAGGGGTATTTCCCTGACGAGTCCTCATGCAGCAAGTGGCAGGTCAATGGTGCTTCAAGGACATGCAGCATTCAATGAGTGGGACGATGGCCATGGGTTCAAGAAACTTCCAGTAGGATAAATATTTACTCTATCCATCATCCACCTTCTTCACTGTTCAAACCAATTCTGTAGAATATGCTGTAGTCCCCCCGTGAGATGCTCACGCTGGAGGCCTTTGGTGCTTCAGCGATCTCTTTGATGGAGCCCAAGATAGTTTCTATGTTGAATTCCATCTTTGGCTGGCAATATCATGTAGAGTTCCTTATAAAAGAAAAGAGAGAAGAATCATGAGTCAACAATGGAAACATGGATTTGTTTTTTTGTGTGTGTGTCATTACCAGTTGGGAACAAAAAAATGGAGCCAGTGGTTTAATTTTACTCTTCATTAATTTTTAATAAATTTGTAGTACTGTCCAGATTTAAGTCACCACTAAGGAATGAGAAGGTAGCAATAATTGGCTCAATTTAGGTCAGATGTTGGTAATGATGTCTAAACAAAGATTTCGTAACCAAAAAATGAATGGGTAGTGATCTTCTCAGATTAAAAGCAACAGCGACAATAAAAGGAAAGCAAAGAAGATCTAACAAAACAAAAGAAAGTAAAAAACCTTTCAAGACTCGGTGCTGGGCCATCTTAGCCAAGGAATATTTTTACAGGTTGGAATGATCAGTCATGACCAAGCTAAGAAGTCACCATGAGCAAAAATCTAGGACTTCTGGTATAGCCGAAAATGTGAATTGTATTCCACAACTTAGCTTTCCTTTATCTTGATAAAGCTGAATGCATTTTCCCTTACCAAGTCCATTCACCGACCTCATGACCTCTGAACTTCAGATGTCCAAGCTTGGACTTCAGAACAACTGCTAACTAGAATTGCTTGTTAAAGATCTGGAGAAGCTCAAAGCAGACATCTCTTCCATGAACCTATATCAAGGAACAGGTGAGGGACAAGCATCAGGAGACAAGAAATAAAGCCTCAAGACTCGTGGCTGTGATTTACTTCTAGAGTCACATTATATCATTGAAAATTTGGTGTCCTTTAATTTTATAATGTTATAAGGTACAAAATATAATGTTACAATAAATTTATGTCATGTGCCCTGACAGCATACTATGTGTATGTTATCTTCTAAATTATGTCTCCTGGCAGCTAAGTCAGCAGGCATTTGATAGGAAGAATTAACACAGCATAATTAAAATATTTCAGAAGAAATACAATGCAGGATCTTTAGGAAGTAACTTCTTTTATTTTGCTTCGTTCTTTAATCGAAGTTGGTTACCACCCCTCCCATACAGATATCTAGATAACACTTGGCAAAAAAAGATGCTCTCTTCAGCTTTTCCTAGACATGTTAGTGAGGGGAATAGAATGCAATCGCAAATTATAAGGGTGCTAGGTCCTTGGTAACGTTGGTCCCCAAATCCCTGGAGATAAAAAATAAAAAGGAAAAGCAAGCTACTACCATTTTGGACAAAAAGAGGCATACACTTTTAATGGTGTCACTTTATAGGCACAAAAGGCATATGTAAGAAGTGGAATAAAGGGGGAAATAGTAATAAAAAGCAATAGGGTCACCAAAGTAATCATGGGTAAGGTACTCTTTTGCTTAAAAAACTGATGGGGGAACTATGATTCTACATGTGGTGCCTACATATAATTGTTTAACATGTGGGTTTTTTTTTTAATTTTTTAAAAGATTATTTATTTATTTATTTATTTGAGAGGGAGAGAGAGCATGAGATGGGGGAGGGTCAGAGGGAGAAGCAGACTCCCCGCTGAGCAGGGAGCCCGATGCGGGACTCGATCCTGGAACTCCAGGATCATGACCTGAGCTGAAGGCAGTTGCCCAACCGACTGAGCCACCCAGGTGCCCTTAATAGATGTTTCAAAATGTGTCTGTTCCAACCACTACTTTATTGAAAGATGAAACACAGTATCCGGTCTGCTGCTTTGGTAGCCTTTCTCAGAGACAGATTAGGGCATTGCCTGGTCCCTGCTGCCAACCAGGAGTTACAGACAGACCAGGACCAAGTAAAGGGTCCCCGAGTTTTGGCTGGTCCTGACCAGTGGCTTCAAGGTAAAAGGCACGCTCTAACATAGGTATCACTGCCATGGTAAATGTTCCATGTTATTTTTATCTTCTTTATTATTTTTCAATATAGGTTTATAACTTCCTCATAAAGTCTTTTCACCAGTTCTGCTCTATTCATTACTAATTCATTATATTTGTGTGCCGTTGTGAATGGTCTTTACTAAACATGTGTGTTCTAATTGTGGCCAACATTCCAATATACAACTGACTGTGAATATTTATGTTGTATCCAGAAACTGTGATAAAACCTCATGGGTTTGCACAGTTCATCGAAGTATACTTTGAGGTCTGAGGTTTCTTTTTTTTTTTTTTAAATTTATTTATTTATTTTCAGAAGAACAGTATTCATTATTTTTTCACCACACCCAGTGTTCCATGCAATCTGTGCCCTCTATAATACCCACCACCTGGTACCCCAACCTCCCACCTACCCTCTGCTTCAAGGTCTGAGGTTTTCTACATAGACAATGAATAAGCTCAAAAGGGTAACAGCTCCTTTCTTTATAATCTTTATAGATTGTAATTTCTTTTTCTTCTTTAATATCTCCAATACAAAGCTGAATGGAGGTGGTAATGAAAAGCATTTTTTAAAAAAAGATTTTATTTACTTATTTGAGAGAGAGAGTGAGAGAGAGAAAGCACATGCAGGGAAGAGAGGGAGAAGAAGGCTTCCCACAGAGCAGGGAGCCGGATGCAGGACTTGATCCCAAGACTCTGGGATCATGACCTGAGCTGAAGGCAGATGCTTCACTGAGCTCCCAGGTGCCCCAATAAAAAGCATTCTTATTTCTGATCTTAAAATGCTTTTACCTTTGCACCATGAAATGTATTTTAACTCAATTTTATTTTTTTAAGGTTTTATTGATTGATTGATTGATTGATTGATTAATATGAGACAGAGAGCAAACAGGGGGAGGAGCAGAGGGAGAGAGACAAACAGATTCCCCATTGAACGTGGAGCTGAATGTAGGGTTCAATCCCAGGACCCCAAGATCATGACTGGAGTTAAAATCGAGTCTCTTACACTCAACTGACTGAGGCCCTCAGGCACTCCTTAACTCAGTTTTGTTTTAAATAGATATTTAGCAGAGTCGAAAAAGTGTTCTTTATCCCTAATTGGTAAGGAACTCTTTGAAAAAAAAGAAAGGAATTAATATTGACTTGATCAAATGCTTTTTTATTAATCTATTAAAACGATCACATAGGTTTGTCTCTGGTGATTAATAGACTGGGCTTTCTGATGTCAATCCAGCTTTGTATTTCAAAGATAAACCAAATTCCCCCCACGATGTGATTATGATTATGATTCTTTATATATTGCTAGATGGTTTTGTGGCTATTTTAAGATGTTCATTCCTAGAATGAACAAGATGAATTCTCCTTGGATAACTTGGTTACTAAAGTTTGCTCGTCTCATAAAATGAGTTAAGTTTCTTATTTTTCTGGTCTCTGGAAGAGCTGTATTGGCTTGGGATAATTTGTTGGTTGTTAGAATCAACACATAAAAACCACGTGGGCATCGGCCCTTGAGTTTTTAAAATTTTTGTTTTCTCTTAAGTCACTTATATCTTTCTAGATTTTTGAAAATCTACATTTTTTATTTAATGGTGTGAAGTTGTTAATGCTATCATTTTATTATCTTCTTGATCTTGGCACTATCTATACTTTTTTCTTTTTTTTTATTTTGGTAGTGTATTTCTCTCTCTCTGTCATAGTCTCTGTCTCCCCTAATCAATCTTGCCAGACGTTTTTCAGTCTTACTATTTTATTCTATCTATGTTGGAGAAGTTTAATTAGTTGTTTTCTCCCTAATGCCCTGTGCTACATGTTCAACTCATTGATGTCCATCTTACATTCTCTTCTAATGTCAACACTTGAGATTTTAAATTTCCCTTTAGATCCTGTTCTATAGTATTTCCCATTTTTAAAGCACTATTGTTGCTTATCAATATCTTCTGTCCCATTATGATCTCTTTTATGACCCATGAATTTGTTTTAAAAAATGTGTATTTTAAAATTCAAAATATGGAGGTTTTGTATTTATCGCTTTGTTCTTGATTTCTAACTGAATACATGACAAAGAGAGAATGTGACTGAAAGGATACCAGCCTGATGAGATTTATTGATAATCTTAGGAATCTTACTTCATAAAGGTACTACTCAGAAGCCTGGATACGGAATATAAAAAAAAAATCACCCAAGTATTTGAATCATCAAAAAAGGTTCAAGTACAAGGTTCAAGTCTGTCCCTCGATCCCATTCTTCATTCATCCTTGTTCTCCAATCTCCACCAGGACCTCATGTCCTTCTTTCTTTCCTCTTTCTTCCCCTCACCCATGTGTCTACCTTTTGGTTCCTCACCACCATGGCTGCGTTTCTCTGGAAACATATTATTGGGTGCTTGGGACAAAATTGGACAATTCTGTGGGACAATTCTGGGATCTGTTCAGTAGAGTTCCTAATGACACTCACACCTCATAAATGAATTTTTCCAGTCCAAAAGTTCCATGGTTTATCAAATTTTGTTGTTGGTTGGGAATGTGCACCTACAAATGTTGAAGAATATTTTGAAGTAGTTACCATGCTCTGTATTATACTAACAAGGGCAATCACCTAAACTAGGTTTGTTTTCATCATGTTCAACATTTCTCTCTTTCTCTCTTTCTCCATTACTTTCTTGCTCCCTTTCTTTCTCTTCCTTCTTTCCTTCCTTCCCTCCTTCCTCTCTCCCTTCCTCCCTTGTTTTAGAGACAGGCAGGGTAGGGCAGAGAGGGTTAAGAGAGGGGAAAGATGGAGAGGGAGACAAAGAATCCCAAACACACTCCACACCCAACACAGAACCCAGGGTGGGATTCAAGATCACAACCTTGAGATCAGGACCTGAATCAAAATCAAGAGATGGACATTAACTGACTGACCCACTCAGGTACCCCCAACATTTCATTTATATTGCAATTATGTGAAGTTGGACAAGTATTTATTATTGTTACATAGATTAACTGAAGTCTAATATTGCCCTGACAGTCCATTAATCATGTGGTTATTGATCCCTTTCTCCCCAGGTTGGTACTTGAGAGGCTGATGGATTTGACCAAGTACTTTGCTTGTATCAGTCTCCATCTTGTTAGATCCGTTCTATTGATCCAGCCCAGCAATAGCCCTGGTTTATTTTGGTCTCAAGTGTGTCACTCAATCTATTAGCTAATCATCCTAGCTTCCACTACGTTGTAACCCTGGTCAGCAGGCTACCCTTTTCTTCATCCAAGTCATTAACTAAAATGGTCCACAGGAGAGAATCAGCAAGCAAGTGAGAGAGAGAGACCATGAGACAGCCCTCCACGTGGATGTCCATCCCTTGATCATTAATTTCAATAATTTTTTAAATTTCCTTTCAGCTTAACAGTATTCATTGTTTTTGCACCACACCCAGTGCTCCATGCAATAAGTGCCCTCCCTAATACCACATAATTTTAACTAATCTTAATTGTATCATTCCCCCACTCCTCAAAGCTATGGTTAAAAAACTGTCAAAATTTTCCTCACATGAAGATACTATCCTTCAGGTCTACTACATCTCTCGTATTTATCCGTCCAGTGAAATGATTTTAGTCAGGCATGATTTGTTCATAATGAGTCCACCCTGACTCATAGTGACCTCCACTTTCTAATTAAGTGTTCACCAACCAGCCTTTAAAATAATCCATTTCTAAATTACCCTCAGGAATAACATTAAGCTCCTGTTCTCTCAGAGCTAAACTGCTTTCTTGGTGATCTCGAGTGAGTTCTAATCACCAAACCCAGGGTCCTCTTCTCAGCTTGATCTCTTCATGGCATTTGACATTGTCAAACAACCCATCTTTCTTGCTCACACACATGTGCAATTCATCCTCTTGGTCTTTAAAAAATCAGAACATTTGCTCACTTTCGGTTCTCTGGACAGAAATCTCTGCTGTCTTATAAATGACTTCACAACATTGCCAATGATCATTAGTCTAGACAACTCCTAAGCTCTTTCACGGATTTGAAAAGGAGCTTATCAAGCTAGAAAATCTTTCTTCCACGACTGGTTTCCCCTTCTAACCTCTTCATGGTCTTGGGATTTTAATGTTCTTCTAAACAATTACCCATTCACAAGTTATTCCTTGCATGACAGAGCAGAGGAAGGAAAATAAAAGTCCAAGAGAATTCTGTCTTGCCATGAAAGAACTAGTCAATGGTTTTTATAATTACTCTGGTGATGGAACACCTAGAATTTAAAGTTCTTTCTGTGGAACCCCTTCGTATTGTGAGAGACCATAATTACTGGTAGTTCTTTTCATCTTCTGGCCAATTTCACCAGCCAGAATCATCCCATTTCGGGGTTTTCTGCTAATAAGTGCTTGCTTGATTTTGTTTGTTTTGAGGAGACTAGTAGCCAAAAATCAGAGAACAGAGAGGATGTGAAGCGATTATGAAAAAGAATTACAGAAACTAGGATAAAAGAAAAATGAAAAAGAATTACGGGAGGAAACCTTTAAAGTTAAGAGTATTTTGTTATTGTAGTTAATTGTGGTGAGTTGTGGAAAGAGCACAGCCATTACATAATTTTAGAAGCAAGGATCCAAGGAAAATTGGGTATTGCACAGGTGAGTACCAAGCTTGTCGTCAGGAAGCTGTGAGGGTTCCCCCCAAATGTCCATTACTTGAGTCCAAGCAGTTACCTGAGCAGAGATCAATGTCACCTATATTGTTCTCCTTTTGGGAATGAGTGGCCTTGCTGAGGGAAGAAATCAGTGAGAAACTGATATTTGTTTCTCCTTACCAATGATTAGTAAAACCCTTAAACAACAAAAAAATATGTATCCTTCTCTCCAGGACTATCATAAATCGGCAAACAGAACTGACTGTTTAAACTGCAGTGTGGCTTTAGGGAAAAGACAGTGAGAGGAACATCAGCAGATGGAAAGCGCAGTGGCAGCCATCAAGAATTAATGAGAGGGGCACCTGGGTGGCTGAGGTCAGACTCTTGATCTCAGCTCAGGTCTTGATCTTGGGGTCATGAGTTTGAGCCCTGCACTGGGCTCCACGCTGCGTGTGTAGCCTACTTTAAAAAAAAAAGAGAGATAAAATTTTAACTACCTGAGCCCTGTGAGAGAAAGATTTAGAGGATAATTTTCAGTCAATCCAGAGAAGCACCTGTGAAGGCTGTGCATGTTTTGTGTCACTAACTGACCCTACAGAACACAAAGAGAGATCTTCTCTCTATGTTCTAGTTATAGTGTGAACTCAAAAGCTCCTGTGATATTTCAGTTTTAGATGCCTTACCTCATTCTGTACAAGACTTCTTCTTCTTCTTCTTCTTCTTCTTTTTTTGAAAGTAAACTCTATACCCAACATGGGGCTGGAAATCATGACCCCAAGATCAAGAGTCCCATGCTTTACAAAGCCAGCCAGGTGTCCCTGGGCTTAAGACTTTTTAATATTTTTCTTACAAATTTCTGCAAAGACTTTATAGTGCTTCATTGGTTCTGTGCCCAACCTCTCATATTTGGCCCATGTTCTTGTAATTTCTGAGTTCACGTAGAGGGCTTCCTTGGGACCATCACAATTTCTGTTAAAACGTCAGCCTTCTTGTACCCATTAGGATTATTTGCCATTGCACTGTCCTGCTTTTCTTTTTGAGAATTGCCTGTCCATCCTCTGTTCTTGCGCCACATGTAAATGGAAGACTTCTTTTTGATGATCATCTTAAACATTTTTTTTTAAGAAAGCCACACCTCTCTCTGAGAACTTTCCATGATACTCTTACAAGCCCAAGGAAGGGTTTTAGATTCCTTCCTGGTTATGGGACCCTCCTTGCCATTTCTTGTCACATCTTCCCTTCCATATTTCAATTTTTTCCTGTTGCCTTTTCTCCTTCTGTCTATGAGGGTAGCAATTACATGAGCCTTTGACACTCTATGCCTGTTTTTGTTGTCCCCAAGCGTGGTTCTTCACATCATCAAAGATGAAATTTAACGTTTTCCTTCTCTTTGTTGTTTTCCATTGCTGTGGTCAGCAAAACAGAGAGATCTATGACTAACATTGTCAGTGAGAAAATTTGTTATTTCTAAAATTGGGAACTATGAAACCGATATAATGCGCTAATTATCTCCACTGTAATTGCCACACAATTACATATGGGTCCTTTATACATTTTTAATATTTTACGTTTTGGTCTCTATTTCATGCAAGACTGCCAATTCCAGGAGTATCGACTCATCTAGCACATGTTGGTTGGTTGTTGAGTCAAACTGGCCCAATTAGAGAAATGATCTTCTGTTCTGCTCATTTCATACAAAGATATAATTATTGTCCTTGAGGGCAGAGGGAGCAATACAAATTTGATCACTTTTATTTGCATGTATAAGACTGAGAATTTTCCAATGGTTGACATCAGGCAATGTGGCTGTTAAATCCATGTATCCAATCTACTTCAAACTAACTATGAATGTAAAAAAAAAAGGGGGGGTACATATGTCATAATCAAGTAGCTTTCCCACGTTCTTGGAAGGACTCTGGATTTCCTTTGTTTCAATTCTTCTAGAACAATTTCTTCGCTGTCCTCTTCCGTATGTTCACAAACTTGGAGATAGCTATTTGGCAAAGAACAGACTTAAGCCTGGTTATATCTTGGTGCTGATTGGCACCTTGGCATTCTTTTATGTCTTCTTGTGGACCAATAATTCCAGGGAATGTTAGAATGGGAAGTACTCTTAGAATCTAACTGTAACACCCTTACTCTCTAGATTGAGGAACTGAGGCCAGGATGCTGAGAGATATGCACGAGTTCTCAGAGGTAGGTGTAATTTTCCCAAGAGCAAGTCTCATGTTCTTTCCACTGCTTTCATTTTCAACTTGAACACCAGGCGAGCACACAAGTACACACGACATGATAAACCAATTATGTCCTGAGAAACATATAGCATCGTGTTCAAGCTCAACAACTTGGCAGCTACTCAAACTTCCATTTTTACCTCCCAGGAAGAAGAAAATATAATGTATGTCATTAGCATAGATGAGACATTTAGGTTAAATCCAATGCATGGAGAGTTCCTCAGTGATGTTCCTCGGTGAGGAACATCTTTTTGTTTTCACATCGATGTCCTTCCATTATGTTTATTTACTACAGTCTCAAATTCCTCTCTTCCCAGAAGATGGTATCAACAGAATATTTTTGTCACACGCTTTTTCCATTTCAAATGATTTTTTTTTTAAACGTATCAAATACGTGGTGAAAATAATGGGTCATGGCAACTCATCTAAGTAATGGATACGATACTTGCCTGCAACACAGGCAAGAAGAAATTCTTAAAGACAGACCAAAACTTGAGTTTAAGTGTTGGGTTTTGTGTGGTCAATTAGATAGTTAAAGGCCAAAATGTAACCGGCACCATGTGTGGGAGTCAGAGAGAAGAAGACTTTCCTCGGGGAGAAGAGTATACTGCCAAGCTGTGAGCTAAAGAAACATCATCTCAAAAAAGTGAAGAACGTGAAATTTTAGGCAATGCCACAAATGCGAGGCTGACAGCTATGGCCACAAAGCAGAATAGGGAAAAGCCAAATGCGGGAAATGGAGGCTTGATCCGACATGGATAAGGAACCATCAGCACAGCCATGGGAAGTCAAGGCTTTCCCTCTGATGTCTCCCTAAACCAGAATTTACTAACGAGCAAAGATTTCTACTTTTGTGTCTACTCTTATATTCTATATCGTTGGCGCTCAAGAACCTGAGACACGCTATTTCTCCCACGTGACTGTCCGTCCTTTTCTGGAGGGATACCAATTCTGATTTTTCCAACCTCACGACTTCAGTAGGATGGGCTTTCCTTGCAATCCCTTGCCCCAGAGGCTGTGGCATTTCCAACAAGGTGGCTCTCCCTTGGCCTCCTCCTTGCTATCCCCTTAGCCACTGAGAAGAGGACCCCCCGCCCCCAGCACCCCTCTGGAACTTGGAAAGCTGACCTCTTGTTCTGATGCAGATGTGAGAGACGGTTAACAGAAGATTGGGGTGGGGGCAGAGTCAAACAAAAAAGAGTGCACTTCGCATAGGCCAGATACATTGGCAATTGTAACTTAACCTTCTACTGATGCCTCTTTTCTGTTCTTTGGTGGGACACTTGCAGAGGTTGGTCCCAATAAGTAATTTTTTGCTTAACCAGAGACTGAGCTGGGCACCACATGCTCAGAAAAGACATGGTCCTCATTCTCAAAGTGCCCCCAGAGCACTGGGATAGATGGGCCAATAGAAAGATGTGTTCAACATAGGGAAACCAGAGAGAATGCACCGAGAGCCTGGAGGAGAGTGTTGGGTTCAGTCTGGGGCTGGACAGTGGCTCCTGAAGAAGTGACTCCTTGAAGGGTTCAGGACGTAGATCTCTGCCTATGCCTTTCTCAGGAGGAGGAAAGCACACACCACGTGTGTCTATGTGTGAGTTTAGGGTGTACGTTGGGAGGAGAGCTCCCTTTCATTGCGACTTAGCAAATTTTAAGGTGCAGGGTTGGATAAGGCAGGACGTGTCGTTGAAAAGATGACCAGAGACGAACACATCAAAGCCCTCCTTTGCCGGCCTGCCCTGAATCCCGGAGGAAACTGGAGACTTGACAGGGATTTCTGCGACTCTGCGTGAAACCACCACCGAAGGCTGTATGCTTGTCTTCATTGCCTGAACAATCTCTATTTAATTGATGACTTTTATTTTTCTCCCCCTGCATTGTATCTTTATTTATTTAATTATTTATTTTATATAAAAATGCCACTGGGGTGCCTGGGTAGCTCAGTCAGTTAAGCATCCAACTCTTGATGTCAGCTCAGGTTGTGATCTCGGGTCGTGGGATTGAGCCCCGTGTCAGGCTCTGCGCTGAGCATGGAGCCTGCTTAAGATGTTCTCTCTCCCCTCTCCCTTTCTTCCCCCCCCCAACCTGCTTGCACACGCTCTCTCGCTAAGGAAAAAAGAATGAAATAAAATAAAAATGCCACTGAGAAACGACATACACTTGGCTCAGAGACCAGAACTTTGGCTCTGCTGGTTTTCATTAGGTGACGTTGGGGAAATGACACCCAAGGGCGTTGCTTTTCCAATCCGTGGAGTGGAGACAAGAACAGCTAGCCTTATCACGTATTTCTATTCCCAAGTGAATGATCAACTGATGTTCCAGACCAGGGCTCAGCAGGCTTTTGCTGTAAGGGGTCAGATACCAAATATATTCAGGTTGGGGGGGCCACACGGTCACCATTTCAGCTAATCAATTCTGTAGCTATAGCAGGAACACACCAGCGCATATGGAATGGACACAACAGTGCACCAGTGGAACTTTCTTTACAGATACACACGGCACACGACATTTGGCCGGCAAGGGGCACAGTGTGCTGCGCCCCATCTAGGACATTTCCCGTGGGTCGTGATACCCGATTTATGTCATTAAGTGCTTTCTCTTCCTTTCTGTCACATACATAACTTGTCAACCCGACAGCAACCCCGAAGCAGGTGTTAACCGTCCTCCTTTTGTCAAGGAGAGCGCAGGGATGTTGAGAAATGCACTTGATCAACACTAGTTAGAAAATGAGACCCGGCATCTTTTATTTCCATCACCTGTAGCTAGTCTCCTTATGGCGGTCTCCTTCCTAATTTGATGGTTAATACTCCTTGATGATGCCAATGTTCTTTAGGAAGGCAGGCGTCCCTTCTTCTTGTGGCTGTGATATTTCCAGTCTACTCTCCTTCCTCTGCTGCCTCTAAGCATGCCGGATTTTGCATTTTTCTTTGCAGACTCTCTCAATGCATTGCCTCCTGGGCCTTCTCTCTTCTGTTCTGTCTGAATCCATCACATTTTACCCGTAAGACAGTCACACGCTTTAAGCTCTTTGTTGGTAATTTCCAGTTTTCTCAGTTTCCCACATACATCCTGACTGCCCCAGAGCAGGCTTCCCAGCCTTTCATATCATTCTGGTTGGAGATGAGATGGGGGGGGGCGGCTTTGCATTGGAGGAGAAGGCTGTGTGCAAACTTTTCTGATTCACAGGGGCTCAACAAGCCATCGCTGCCTCGGGTCTGAGACGGGAAATGAAATTCTGCTTTCGGGACATTCAGATTCAGAAGAAAGTATGATGTGAAACCAATTTATTTTCTTCTGACACCTCTAAATCTATATTTCGTATTTGCTAGTCTTTATCACCCGCTAGGGCTGGCGGCTGTCCAGGATGCACGTTTCCTTGGAAGCCCAAGAGGGAACTCTAAATTCAGAGCCAAGTGTAACCGCAGAAATAGCAAAAAAGTGCAAGGAAAGGTCAGACCAGAGCCCTTGGCAACTCCCTGACTTTTAGACTTCGTGGTCAAGTTATGCCTTTAAAATGCTTTCAAGGGCGTCCCTTCTTTGGGGCACAATTTATTAGATCTTACAGAGGTACAGGGCCAAGGCTGTCTATCCTGTAGGGACTCAAGCGGCCATTGGGAACCCCTAAGGGTTTTTGATGTCATGGATCTGGGGTTGGTGGGAGTGGGTACGGGGCATCTGGGCTTCCCAAGGCGGAAAGCAGCAGGTGCACTCTGGAGTCAAGACCCCAGTGCAAATGGGCAGAAAGGCCGAGGCCAGCTTGTCGAGGGGGGCTGCCTCGTGGCTTTAGGAAGGTGGGAACTCCGAGTGTCTTTATGGGGCAAGAGGCTGCCTCCGGACCGGCCATCCTAGGGAAAACTTGCTGAAGGCTTTTGAACAACCTAACGGCACTCTGTAGTAATAGAACTTGGAAAATACCGAGTGCAGTCATTTTTAAGAACTCTGGCCCTTTTATGGCCAGAAGTGATGGTACAGAGATGACAGAATGGCCAGAAAGGCACTGATTTCTTGAGTCGGTGGATTCAGCGGGCTTGTTGTTATTAAAGCACCCAACTTTTGTTCAAGATTACGCCTGCAAAGCAGAGCCCCTGGGTGAGCACATTCTGTGAAACCCAATTAGTGTTCAGAGAGAATTCTTATCCCCGAGGCGGGATCCTCCTGTGGGTTTAGAGCACCGTTCTCTTGGTCCAACCCTGAGTTTCCCGGGGCCAGAAATCATTTGGATGTGTTTTAAGCCCATGGTGATACAATTTAATTAATGTAGCAGGAGGGCAGTGGGTACCTCTGGGCATGTCATTAGTTGACTGTGATTCAAAAAATCTTTTAAGATTTACTTATTTATAGGAATTCAGAGAATGTTCGGTAGGCCCTGTACTAAAATTTAACCCCACTCGTACTCCTTCAACACCCTTCCCATTAGATTTCCTGCGTGGCACGCTCACGGCCCGTATATTTTTTTCCTTTCCTTTTTTTTTTTTTTTTAAATGAACAGCTTTGTTGAGATGTAATTCACACAGCACACAATTTAATGGCTTTTCGTGTATTCACCGAGTTGTACAAGCATCACCACAATTTCAGAACGTTTCCATCATCGCCCAAAGGAAGCGTGCATCCGGTGGCCATCACCCCCCAAGCCCCAGTCCGTCCACACCTGCAGCCCTAGAAAGCCATGGATGTAATTTTTCTCTCTGTGCACCTGTCCCCTATGGACATTTGAAATAAATACAGGTATGCGGTCTGGGTTCCTCGGTGACTGGCTTCGTGTCCTCAGTAGGTCGTTTTCAAAGTTCATCCACGTTATAGCAAGTGTCCGTATTTCCTTTCTTTTTAGGGCTGAATAACGTTCCGTTCTATGGACAGACCGTGGTCGGCTTATCCCTTCATGGACTGACAGACAGCCAGATGGTTTCTTTGGGGTTAGTTTCTTTTGGGTACGTGGCTCATTTCTCTTCGGCGTACAGTTGGGAGTGGGGACTGCTGATGCGTGTGGTGGGCCACCATGCCGCCCCTTGTCTGTGTCCCCCCAGGGCAGTGGACAGTGCCCCAGGATGGCCCGGACTTCAGTCTGCATCAGGTACTCCTCCTGGCACACTCCACAAATCCTTGGGGGACGAATAAATGAATGGAAAAATGTAGCCTGAAGACTTGGGTCTTACTCTTGGCTTTTTTCCCCCTTTCATTAACTCTATGATTGACAAAAAGGCCAAAATGTTTCTCTACCACGGTCTTCGCGTCTATAAAATGTTGGGCTGGCACAGATGCTTCCTAAGACTCAAGGAAATAAAATACGTGAAGGGATGGGTTTTTCAGGTCGTTTTTCCTTAGAATACAGGGAACAATGAACTGTCTACAGAGTAGAGGTTGGTATTCACGAGTTAATGGAGAGGCTGTATAATGATTTCTCACTCTCTGAACAGGAGGTATTTTCAGGGAAGTGTGTCTATTTTTCTATAGGAACAATTGCACTCAAAATGCTCTTTCTGCTGGTCATGTAGGCATATGGGAATAACCACAGTAACGAGCAGATACGAGCAGGTCAGCCATGATAATAAGTGCATAAAGTTTCATTACACACATGCCCATTTTGTTATTTTATTTTGTTAATTTTGAAAGAGAGAGAGAGAGAGAGAGAGAATCTCAAGCAGGCTCCATGCCCAGGGCTGAGCCTGAACGGAGCTCGGTCTCACAACCCTGAGATCATGACCTGAGCTGACAGCAAGACTTGGGACACGTAAGTACCTCACATGCCAGTTTTAAAAACGAGGTTGTTGTTGTTGTTGTTTTCTTAAATAGAGTGTAGGGAAATAATAGCAATGATGACCATGTACTAGCGATCCCTGAGCTCAACCGTTCTCAATGGCTGGCCTATTTCGCTTCACCCGCACCTCTCTGCATCCTTCCCTCCCTCACTTGGGTGATGCTGAAGCAATTCCCACCCATCTTTCACTCTATCCACCAATATCTGAGCAACACGTGGGATTCGGGTGAAGGTTAGAATTGAGTTTAGGTGCAACCTCAACTTTAATCCCATTCAACCAAAGCCGTGGGAGGTTATTTCATTTTTTGAGTATGATGAGTGTCTCCCGAGTGTTTAAAGAGGGTATGTGGAGACCCAACTGTAGGTAGGATACGTGTTCAACATTTTGGCACTAGATCCTGCCCATAGCTGGTAAAATTGTTAAGAAAGGCCAGGGAATGGATTAAAAAACAAAATTTGGGCAGACTGTTAATAGTAGGTAGTAGAGAGAGCAGGGTGGAATTCAGGAGTGGTTACATCAAGGCGATGGAGCTGCTGGCAACCTTTTGTAGTCTGAGGTGGTGAGTGAAGCTGGCTGATATGCTGTTTTTCCTCATTCCCTAATCATCTGTTATATGACCTTTTGCAAGCATTCGATATTTAATATAAAAAAAATGTAAAGGGAGGGGCATCTGGGTGGCTCCATGGGTTAAAGCCTCTGCCTTCGGCTCAAGTCGTGATCTCAGGGTCCTGGGATCGAGCCCCGCATCGGGCTCTCTGCTCAGCGGGGAGCCTGCTTCCCTCTCTTTCTCTGCCTGCCTCTACCTACTTGTGATCTCTGTCTGTCAAATAAATAAATAAAATCTTTTTAAAAAAATTTAAAAAAAAACCTAGAAGGCAACATTAAGTGGCTCTTTATTTAACCAAGAAATTCTCTTATTTTTATTTTTCCTATTTTCACGTCCCCTGATCTGAAATCGTTTTTATGCTTTTAGCAGTCCAGGTCCCCCGATGGTTTCAGGATTCTGAAAAGCAAAGGAAGGATTTTTTTTTTTTCCTCTACATGCTATTCTTTTGTATTCCTCTGCCCCAGGCAACAGGTACGGGTCTGTAGGGTTTTTTGAAAGGGGGAGAAGGGAGGTAGGCAGGGATGAGAGGATTTACCGGGAGGCTGAGACTTCGGGAAGATTTCAGACCTATCCACACTGTTAACAGTGATTATGTGCAGATGGTCCAGGTTTGGGTGGTTTTCTGTCTTGCATGAGGTCCTTGCTCTTCTAATGAGTGAGTGACTGGAGTAATGGAAAATAAATCAATAGACATTATTTTCTTTGCATGTGTTTGAGATTCTGCAGACTACAGGAAACTCAGGTCCCCATCTGTGTCTCAGGCCGGTGCGCCGTGCCCTGAAGACGCCCTCAAAACAGTGGTTGGGGTCTACGGGACGAGCCCATGTTCTGTCCTGCACTTTCACCCATTCAAGAGTGGAAAACCAGACTGAGGGTCCGTAATCCTGCTCTGCGCCTGTGCTGTGGGGCACGGCCTCTTAACGACCATTCCAAGAGCAAAGAAGACCGAACGATCGTTTCTTGTGTTTTCCCTGCGTACGTGGTTATCGTCTTTGTTCAGTGTTAAGTCATAAGGAACCAGGCCTTGTTTGTGGATGCGTATGTGCCCCACAAAGCTTGGGATGCAGACATAATGGGGGGGGGTTGTCCCCGTTTCCTGATGAAGAAAATGTGAAGAGACCGCAAAATACGTGATGGGGTTTATTACTAGATGGTCTGCTATTTTAACTCTATCTGAATATGTACATATTATATATGTATGCATGGGTGTGTATATAGAGATCTCAGATTTCTAGAGGCTCCTTGAAAGCATAGTTCCTCACAATTATTTATGCACCCTGGGGGAGTTCGCCCACAGGGAAGCCGTTGTGTTGCTGCAAATGGTTTTTTGAATCCTGTGCTGTCTCTCCTTGTCGCTTAGGAAAGGCTCCATGGCAGGCTGCAGGTTTCTGACTCTGCTTGTCTGAGGGCCACCTGCTTGCGTGGCCGCTACAGTCTCTGTGTTCTCCACTCTGTTTGGGAAGACGCACCTGCTGGGTCCTCCTGGAGCTCCTGCCTGTTTTTATCTGTGTTCCGCAAAGCACAGGTCTCCTGGGAAGCTTCTGCCAACCCTGTATCAGCATCCTATGCTGCTGCGACAAATTCCCACAGACACGGGCACAGAGCAAGGTGCAGCCCCCTGGGCGTACCCCCACCATGAATCCCGTCACAGCATGCGGTGACTGTTGGCTGATCTTGCCGGCCGTCTGGGCTGGGAACTCGTAGAAGGTAAGGATGGGGTGCCATGTTTGCACAAGGAGGAATGAATGAGTGGATGCATGGTGTTCGTATTCTTGGGCTGATTCTTGCATTTTTCTGCGGGTTGCAATGGGACTCGACTAACTTTTTAGGATGGGGACAGCGAATCAAAAATTGTATTTGCAAGCAGACGTTTGGCGTCGTTACAGTCAAGATTCCTGGCTTCCTTTCTCCATATAACGTGTTATGACTTTTTGCGCTCCTTCAGTCAGACTAGCTAGAAATTGGTTCCCAGGGAGCTGAGTGAGGGCATTCACAGCTAAGGAGAGTCTCTGGACGGATTTGCCACAAGCATCCTGGCTGACCCCTGCTGTCCTGCTAATTATGAAGGACGCCTTTCACTCTTGTCCTGATTCTGATGATCAAGTAGAGTCACTCTATACATAGTAATATTTCAACATCGAGAACATCCACTTTCGGCAGCGGGGCAAAGGCAAGGCATCTCATCCAATTGCGTATCTGAAATGACCTTCACACACGTGTAATACCTTGAGCTGAGAACAAGCACTGTGATTCCAGAGAAATAGATGAAGAAGAAGAAAATTGCCTCCAATTTTAAGAGACAGGTGTACAAGTCGGCCTGGAATACCGGTATTTCCACTGAGGTCTTTTGTGTTGAAGGACAGAGTTTCTCATACGACCCCCCACTCTTGTTGGGTAAAGACGGTCATGAAGGAACTCTGTTTCACGGACATTGGTAGCAGGACTCTTTCATGTCCCCGAGAAGTCTAGAGGATGTTCGCCTTGGACAGGGTCTAATTGCACCAGCAACCAAGGTGCAGAAGGGCTGAGCTAAAGGCAAAGTCACCACGGGCTCCAAGAGAGAGGCCAGCCTGGAGGACAGAGAGGCGTGGCGTTCCCAAAGAGACCGTGTCTGCACACGAGCCGGATCAGCAACTCACACCTGGCCTGGAAGCCAGGACGACACAACACAAAGCTAGGGAATGAACGGAAAGAAACGGAATGGAACGACGGCGTTTGGAGAGGAGCCTGGGTATGGCGGGCGTGTGCGCACGGATCCTCCTTCGACCCACTGGAAGACGAGGAAGTAAGGCTTAAAGCGTCAGGAGACAGCAGGAGGGCAATGCGGGAGATTCATGGTCCTCTCCTGGAAGAAAGGAGCCAATCTGCTTTAAAAAAAAATCATAGCGCGGTGGGGAAAAAAAGTAGGAGAAAAGGAGATTGTTCGATCATCCTGAAAACCACTTCTTCCAATAGCAGAACAGTACCACAGTAAATATTTACTCTGAGCCGACGGATCGAGTTCGACCCGGGGAAGCATGACGGAGAACACTGCTTTTGACGTCAGGACAATTGATAAACCATTATTAATTGTTTATTAGTAATAACCAATATGAAATTCTTTGCCCATCCCTAACATTTCACTCGTTGTTCACCACTGCCTATAAACCTTGGACGACGTAGCATCACAGAAAGACCCCAAGTAAACATTTATCGTTTATTTCCTTTAATAGACCATAGATTCGTACCTGTCCTCCTGACAGAGCCATTACTGCACATTCAACAGAGACCTAATACTGTTGGAAAGGCGGTGATTTTATATTTGGGTGATATGCAGATCGGAATTATTGCTAGAAATGGTATTTAAAGATTAGGGCACGGAAGGAGTATTAAGAGGTCATTAAGTTCCTTCTGCAGAAAGGAACTTATCTCGATTCATTCAAAGAGCTCCATGCCACTCTGAGGTCCTTCTGCAAAATTTAAATTGCCCCACGGAACACCGAACGCGTGGCCAAACGCTGAAGGAATGCAAAATCGCTTAAGCGCTGCAGACAATTCCAGTATCTTCCCTGAAGTTCTGGTAAAAAAGAGAAAAAAAAACAAAAAAGGCAGAAGAGCTGTCGGCAGAGGAACTGTCAAAGGACTCAGCGTGCTTATTCTGGATGTCCCTGTGCGAGCTGCAAAGTGGGGAACGTCGAGACGGTCATCCCCGTGAACTTGTACAGTCTTGCTGGGGCGGCAGGGGGGAGTCGGGGATGACCCGCCCGGAAACCAGCGCTCCGTCATCCTACCCAAGGTCTCGCATCGCGTGATCAAAAGCTGAGGATCGTGTGGGGGCCACTGAGAGGAAGCAATGTTCAATTCCACGGTTTGCAAAAAAAAAAAAAAAAAAAAAAAAAAAAGGGAGTTTTCACAGGGACGGCAAACATCTGAACGAGACCTTTCGGCGTTGGTAGGATTTTTCAAGGAAAAGCACCAAAGGAAGCAAGTGGGTCAGAACGGGTAGAGGCACAGAAGGGAGGCCATCTTCTTTTCTTTTTTAATTGTAGTAAAAGAGCAGACGTATTAACGGCGTTCACAGGGTGCTGCAACCCTCTCCACCGTCCATTTCCAGAACTCTTATCATCCTACAAAACTAAAACCCGTACCCATGAAACAACAGCTCCCTGTTCCCCTGTGCCAACTGCTGAAACCTCCCTTCTGCTGAGACTGAAAGGCTTCTACGGTGTGTGTACGTCTCCTTTTCCCGATCCGTTCAGCCACTGACGGGACCCTTGGGTTGCATCTCTCTTTGGGTTCTCGGGAAATAACTCTGCTATGAACAGGACCATGGGACGTTCTCTCTGAAGCTGTGCTTTCAATTCTTTGGGGGGCAAAGCCAGAACTAGAATTGCTGTATCATATGGTAGTTCTGTCTCCACCATTTGAGGAATGCCCGGATTATTTTCCATGGCCGATGCAGCACTGGACATTCCCTCCAACAGTGCACAAGGGTTCGTTTCTCCCCATCCTCTTGAAAACTCATTACTTTCTGGTTGTGTTGGTTTGTTGTTTCATCTGATTTTCGTAACAGCTGGTGTGACACGGTATGGCCCTGGTGGTTCTGATTTGCGTTTCCGTAAAAGACACGGAGCCCGTTTTCATGGGCTTCCTACCCATCTGTACATTTTCTGCACATAGACATCTATTCAAGGACTTTGCCTGTTTGTTTGTTTGTTTGTTTTTCTTAATTGAATCATTCCCTTTTTTTGTTGTCAAGTTAAGCAATCTTGGAATACTAGTGATGCTTCTGGAAGGCTGGGTCATTGACCTCACAAAGCCATATCAGGCATTAGATCTGAGAATGGGAGTCGAATTCTGACCATGGGTCGGGGGGTGGGGTCTGGATGCCTTGTCCCAGAGGCAGGGTGGGTTTCATCCGAAGCCAGGGAGGGTCTGAAGGTAACGGTATGTCCTAAGGGCTCGCTGACTCGGGAACTTGTGTCTCATATGCCCGTGAGAAGGCGCTACAGGTGTGGGACACGGGAGCAGGCTGTGAGGAGAGGGGAAGCCTTCAACTGCGGCAAAGTGTTGGTGACCATGCCACAGGTCACCGTGAAGGAACAGGTCGGCAGAAAAGTAGAGAAAGCATCAAGACAGAAGACTCCAGAACCCAAGACTCAGATCCTAGCTCTGTTCCGTAACAGCGTGCCGCAGTTTCCCCACAGTCTCCCTCGGTTTCTGGGTTAAATGAGCCAGTGCCTAGAAAATGCAACAGGGCAGACGCACACGACTCAGCTGGCTCAGCATTTATGACTCAAGCCAGGCGCTGGGGTCAACACCCAGGGCTGGGAAGGGCCACACCGACTCGGTCACCTTTTCCGTCCTTCCTTATCTTTGCCATAATGAGGCATCTCTGGAGATCCTGGATTGCTGCCCCCACCTCCAGGACAGGCAGCAGATGCAGCCACGGGAGTCGGCAAGCGGTGGCTGTAACGACATTGTGCCCCCCGCTTCCCTCGCAGGCAAATCTCTTGGCACGGAAGCAGACACGGAGGTCCCACGTCGGATGCCAGCTCTGCGGCTGACTTTGACACAGGCTTCAGGATTAGTCCGTTAATCTCCCTCCTGGATCCGGTGAAGGTCATTACGGAGCTATGCCACGTAAAAGGATTTGGGGAGATTTTTCACATTAATTAATGATGATCTTTGAAGCCCTGAGAAGACCATCCAAATGCCAAAGCGTAATACGGACCAAGAGCTGTATGGCATACGACGGAGTTTCGATGCTAACCCAGGAGAGAAGGAAGAATACAATCACGCTGTTTTGAATATAACGCAGAGGGAGTTAGCACGTCTAGACCAGGTACATCCTGTCTTATCTGATGCCGGATGAGATATTATTTAGTGCAGGTACCACTCACACACTCCACCATTCTTGTAAGACTGGAAACCCTCGGGATTCGGCGGTCCCTCGCCTCTGATCATTACCAGGAGGCTACCTGAGAGGCACAGAACATCCGTTGTCTACACCTCAGGCTGCTGGCATGCAAAGCAACTGTCAGGCTCCGATTTTTCACTGGAGGTAGAAAAATGCTTAGTTCACTGCTTTATGTCTTAGGCCATTCTTGAAAATTCTGTGCTCAAGGTAAGTAAAGGGGACATAAACATAAGCATCATTGAGGTGTGGTCCTGTCTTCACCATAAGGCATGCTTTGAAATGACAAAATAAACCCATGCCTCGAAATGAATTTTAAAAATGAGGTCTGAGGCAAAGCCTCGCCTTCAAAGCTTTTTGGCCCAAAAATGCGGCCTTGCGGTCAGGAAACCGTGAGGGTAATGCGTAGGGCTGTAAGTATGAACCATTAAGAAGGAATACAAGTATTTGAAATTTGTTGGGGGGTTTGCAAGGTAGATCAACACCAGTCAGGTCAAGAAAAAAAAAATCATGATTTAGGTATTTACAATTTTTAAAAAAATTTTGGGACCATGAAGTTGTTGAGAGGTAGAAGAAGAAATAGGTTTTGAAAACAAGGATACAGATTTTTATAAAACCTTATCTGCTCTAATAAAGAAAACTAGGAGCCTGTATCACCTGTGAAATAAATTCAGAAATACTCAAAGCCAAGGATAACATTTAGACTATTCCACCCATACCTGACACCGGCGGAAATGAAAATATTATATTTTGGAAACATGGGGCGTCCAGTGTCTGCGGAGTTGGCAGGGGAAGGGCTTTTGTTAGTGGGAGGGCATCTGACATTCTTGCTACGACTCAGAAGGATACAGAGTCATGATCCTAAGTCACGTGGGACGAGAGATGATTCTGAGAATTTGAGGAAAGCAGGGAGGGAGCGTAATCCAGGATGGGAAGGTACTTAGGAGGCGGAAGGAATGTTTTTTATCGTCTCTGTAAACCACCAAAGCAAAGTGAGTTTGAAGAAAACGTGCCAGGTAAAGGGAAGTCCAGTATGGACAGTATTATTTTCAGTGTGTAGAACGGACCCGTTAATTCTGTGGCCATACAGACAGATGGAAGGACTGTCCCCGGGAGACAAAAAAAAAAAAAAAAAAAAAAAAAGATGAATTATTCTAGCAAGTGACTGTGTGATAAAGAACTAACGTGAGCATACCCTTGTGGTTGGGAATGTTGGTGGTCTGGTGACATTACCCACTTTGGAGGGGATTTACACAAGAGCAAGACCCGTCGGTTTTCACGTTGATTTGGGGTGGGTAAGTATCCAAGGTTGTTTTCCTTTTAAGAAAAGAAGACATTCTAGATGTGTAGAACTCAAGCGAGAAGAAATTTGACCCCTGCATGTCCCAAGGTCCAATTTTAACATGGCTTCATAGGGAGGCTCAAGTATTTGGGATAACAAAAACAGTCGTATTGACTTTTGTCCTTCCTGTCCCCACCCAACCCTTGAGTCCACAAGCACAGGGGAGGTAAAAGGGAATTAGGAATTGTTTCCAGCCACCTGTCCCCTGGGACCATCACTGAAGGCAATTTGGTGAGGAACCATTGGCATTTTCAGAACAGTCAAGACGCCCATACAGGTATGTACGAATCATACATACAAGACTGGGAGAAGACGTGTCCACCTCTGGTTCAGGTGGCAGCCTTCCCATGTCCAGGACAATCATCCCACCCAAATCTCCCATCCCCAAAGACCCAACATTCCCCATATCTTCAACCACTCTTCCCAGGAGTTGATCGCCAAGACTCTCCACCATCTTGTGTGCATGCCACACCGTGGATGCTGCTACCAAGCCACCGACCTCCAGGGTACCCCAAGGTTTGAGTTCAAGGGCCCCGTCATTATGTCCACTCAAATGAAACCTCTTCAATGTGACCCGCTGCTCTATCAACAATGTGTAGAGCCTCATACCCTCTGAGGAAAAAAATTGCTGTTATCTCATGCAATTTGACGTGGACGGCCGTGCGTCTTCATCCGTAAGCTGATAGAAACTAAAAGCAGAGAGTTTGTAGGAGTATCTCAAACCTAGAAACCCTACACTGAAAACCACCTTCCTTCCTTAATGCTATGGAGGCTGGATCCCATAAATCAAGACTCTGACCTAATGCTCTGTGGTGGGACCTGGCCATGAAGGGTGTTCTGAGTTTCTGCATGGTGGAGGGGTATACAGGCCAACAGGAAGCCTGCCATTGTCCAACCATGTGACCACACTCTTCTCTGACACCCTTTCATGGTCACAGGATGACGGACTGCCAGCCAACCGTCTGTTCCATTCAATAAAGCAAGCTCCAGTCCAAGAGGGTGAGTGCCTTTGTGACCGAGGATCCAGAATCCACAAAGGCAGAGCCAAACATTAGCAACTGAACCATTATCCGTGCTTCCAAGCCTGTCTTGGAAGACATCATTAGAAACGTCTCACTAGGTTGATAAAGCCCTTTGGGTTTGGTCGTTAACATGGTTATTAATGAACAAGGATGTACGGGCACCGAGAGCATTTCTCCGTCTTGTTTGCAAGAAGCCCACTGGAGACCACGCCAAGTGTACGTAGACGGTGGGGAGAGCCTCACAGTAGTGGGACATACTGCCTGGTTTTCTTCCCAAATCTAGACTTCCCTCCAGTTTCACTGTGTGTGGAATGACAGAATCTTCTCTTGATGAAAGGATCAGTGAGGGAGTCAACGGGCTGGTTTTGGGAGTTTGTTTTGGGGATTCACAGTGTTGATGGTGGGAGGTCCCTTCTGAGAAAGAGCTTTTTGACCGTTGCGTCTAGCACGGGGAATACTCAAAAGGTATTATATTGTGACTCTGTGATTACCTTTGGGTGGAAAGTGCCTAGCAACTTTGTTGTCTGGCTCCCTCCCTCTCCCCGCTACCCACCCCCGGGCTCTGTCTGTTCCTTCTGTCCTTCCCCTGTCCCTTCCTCTCTTCTTCCTTCCTTCCTTCCTTTAACTGTCACAACGGAGAGCTCAGTATCTCACCATTCTGTCCTCCTGGAAAGAATGCTCTCACTCACGGACATCTTTGCCCTCCCTCCGTCAGCACGGGACTTTCTGTCATATCAAGACTTGGGAATGCGTGCAGGAGGAGATCTGTGGGGAGCACAGGGCCAGTCCCCCTAACTGTCCTGCTGTATTTGCTCACTGACTTTCCCCCTCATTGTCTGGGGCTTCCTTCCTCAGAGCAGGCTCTCTCTAATCCTGTCTCAAGTGGTGTTTGGGATCCTCCAAGGGCTCAGAAACCCAAGGCTTGAAAGGAAAGGGCGTAGGGACCTACCTTCTGGGAATGATACCTCCAGGAGAGACCCGACGGCTATGGTCGGCCACGCGAATCCGCGGCTTATCGGGACGCGAACGCTGGGACTAGAATACAGGCGTTTTCATTCCGGTAATTTGGGGTTTGCAAAGGAAGATTGAAATAATCAAGCGTGCTCTCTACCAACTGGAGAAGAGAAGTGTATGTGTGTGATTTACGCAATAAAGTCCCCTATCAAAGCATTTATTTATTTCACAACGTTGTACGGCACGACACAGTCTGGAGTCTAAATTGAGCGATTCTCCTCTAATTCTTCTCTGTCCCTCTGGGCAAAACCACTTAAACCTTTTATCTTGGTTTCCTTTGTGGGAAAACTGGATAATAGACACCCCTTGGCCGTTTCAGAGTAATGTTTTGATGCCAGCCGTTATGTGATTATATGAGAAAAAAGCTTTGCGCTCCCGGCAGTTCGGGGCTCCATAAATATTATTAGCGAGCTCTGGAGATTTTATCTTTGGAAACTGACAAGCATTTCTCTTCTAAAACCTCGTATCTGTAGCCTCCGGACACGTGTTCCTGATAGCTCTGTCGGTACAGAGACCCACTCTGCGCCACGAGAACCGCCTGGGCTGTTGGCGCAGACGGGTTTCCGCGCGCCACGGGACAGATATGCCTCCTTGTGGAAAGGGAGCCAGACGGGCTGCTGAGCCCCGCGGGAGGCCCTCGGCGGTGGGAAGGAGTTGGAAAGCAAGGAGAGCCTCCTTGGGAGGTGACCATCCACCTGGAGAGGCAGACCGAGGGCTGAGCATGTGTGCAAAGTTGTTGCAGCAAAGGGTCCTTGTGGAAGGAGACAGATGGCAGCCGCTCAGCCCTGAGCACACGAGGGAGCTTTCTTGCGATTTCTTGCACGTGGCCGTCCAGCAACACGGGGAAAGGTCATGTGTGCAGACAGAAATGCCTCCTAGAGTAGGAAATGACAAGAAAGCCGACAGAGGAGGAGAGAGAGAGAGAGAGGCATCCTTGCTGCCGTGTGAACAGCGTCCACTCTTAATTTCTCTCCTCATTTTTGTAAATCGGGACTGAATTCTCAAGAAGGCATCAATTAGATGATTCAGGCCAGGAGGTCCTTAAAGATGAAAAGAAAAGCCGAATTCATAAGACACATTCTTGATTCGTTTTCAAGGTGTTTGCGGGCACGGGGAAGGAAAAGTGCGGCAAGAAAGGATCGGAGGCCGTGATCTCCAACCCTTGCTCCGCCTGAGAACTGGCTTAGTGAGGTACACGGGTGCGCCCTCAGAAGTCCCGCAGAGTGATGGCAGAGATTAGGGGTGATTCTCCAATCTGTAGAATGGACTGATTATTATTATTATTATTATTTTAAATCTACTTCTGGGGCGCCTGGGTGGCTCCGTCGTTAAGCCTCTGCCTTCGGCTCAGGTCATGATCTCAGGGTCCTGGGATCGAGCCCCACATTGGGCTCTTTGCTCAAGGGAAGCCTGCTTCTCACTCTCCCTCTCCCCCTGCTTGTGTTCCCTTTCTCACTCTCTCTCTCTCTAATGAACAAATGAATACATGAACAAAAAACTCTAAAAAAGAAAACATTCTACTCCTGGAGGGGCACCTGAGTAGCTCAGTCTGTTGGGCATCTGTGTTCCACTCAGGTCATGATCCCGGGGTCCTGGGATGGAGCCTTGCATCGGGCTCTCTGTTTGGTGCTTTTCAGTTGGGGGGTGGGTCTGCTTCTCCCTCTACCCCTCTGTTCACTCATGCACTCTCTCAAATAAACAAAAAATAAAAAAATCTTAAAATTTTTTAAAAAAGGAAAAAATTATAATTCTAGTCTCGGCCTATGGGATCTAGTCCATCCAATATAAATTTCAAGAGACTCGGACAAGAACCAGGAACAAAATCAGAGGAAAATAATTAGGGTAACAAGCCTGTGTTGGTTTTATCACAAGGTGGTAATTTGGTTATAGTGAAGTGGGGATTTTTTTTTCCCCCATGGGAATGACTCGTTTCCTGAGTTTTGTGACGCGTTGCCAGGAAGCTAAGCGGCTTAGAACGCCGGGCTGGCTGTGGTCTCTTCCAGGATATTTAAGCTCTAATCCAGACCCACAACTAGCCATTTCATGAATGTCTGGCCACAACATGAACCTTTGGAAACTGGAAAGCGGGACTGATTCCATTCAAATCTGCTGGGTGTTATGCAAACCATCTCATTTGGTAATGATGGGTTTGTATTACGATCTTTGGTGGGGAGCAGACTCCCAGAGTCTTCGAATTTAGAAGGATTTTTAAATTCATCCAATGCTACCTCTCAACCATTATAATTGCCTCTGAAAGGTGCAGCTCCTATTTAAAGTTAAGGGATTTTTTTTTCCCTAAATTTTCCGTAACTCTGGGTGTACCCAAAACTTATGTTCGATGCTAGAAATACAAAATGAAGACATCTGCCCTTAAAAATGTGACAAGCTAGTATGGAAAACAGCCCAAATACAGACATCTTACCTAGAACGCTCTAGAAATGGCACGGAGCACACAGGAGAAGCATTTAAAGCAACATGGAGGAAATCACCCCGATCTGGAGGACCAGGAGGGTGAGAAGACGTCCAGGAAAGGGCAGTCAACATTCAACAAATTGTAACATTCCAGAGATAACTCATATCAATTTTTAAATGTGTTTTCTAATTGCATTAGACTCTGCCTCCATATAGCCTTTATCACCTGCTCTCAGTTCTATCCCCTGGGTCGGCCCAGGATACATCTAACGCACGTCTTCCCTTCCTTTCCTCCCCTCAGAAGGGGAAAATTCAGTGAAGCGTTCCATATTAGGAATTAGAATCCACATCAAGCTTATGGCTCTGCCGTAATGAATGTCAAGGGACATTCTGCAACCCAGAATCTAGAACGTCCTGCCTTGAGGATACCCAACATATCTGCCCAGCCTGCCGCCAGTCGGCGTTCTCACTCGTAAGCCTGTCATAGACCTTTGGGGGGGAGGTGGGGACAGGAAAAGAGACGGGATTCCAAGGACACACAGGCGGCCAGCAGGCCACGAGAAGATGCTCCGTGTCACTGCCCATCAGGGAAACGCAAATCAAAACCATAAGGAGATATCAACTCACACCTCTTGGAACAGCCATCGTCCAAACCAAGACCTAAATGTTGGAGAGGATGTGGAGACAAAGGAACCCTCTTGCACGGTTGGTGGGAAGGCAGACTGATGCGGCCGCTCTGGGAAACCACAAGGGGATTTCTCCGAAAGTTAAAGAACTATCGTCTGACCCAGAAGTTCCACTCCTGGGTACATTCCTGCAGGAAATGAAAACAGGCTATTGGAGAGAGCGGTGGCATCTGATGTCCATTGTAGCATTATTCACAGTCGTCAACATAGGGAAATGACCTAAATGCGTACACCTGAATGGATAAAGACGTGATATCCACAAAAACATGCGTGGCTATTACTCAGCCACAAGAACGAAGGAAATCCCGCCTTTTGGGACAACGTGGGTGGACCTAAGGGCATTAGGCTAAACAAAATAAGTCAGAGAGAAGAAGACAAATCCTGTAAGAACTCAGTCCTCCGTGGAATCTAAAAAAAAGCCAAACTCGCAGAAAAAAGAGCATAGAACGGGGGTTGCCAGGGGCTGGGCGGGCGGGAGGGGGAGATGGGGAGATGTTGGGCAAAGGGTACAAACTTTCAACGATAAGAGGAACGGATCCAGGGGCGTCACGTACAGTATGGTGACTCTGGCTAACAACACTGCGGTGTTCGTGAATGTTCTAGGAGAGCAGATCTTAAATACTCGCGTCACACGCACGCACAAGGTAGTGATTGTGAGTGGATGACGGGGTCACCGTTTGGTAATACATAGCAAATCATCACCTCGTACACCTTTAATTCACCTCTTAGCGAACGATGATTGTGTCTCCATAAAAGATAAACAGAACAGCACAACTTCCAAGTTCTCCTCTCCCTTTGTCCCTCCCCCATTTCAGTAATCAGATCGATGTGGAATGGATTCTAACACAGGAGTTTCCCAAAGCCCACAGTCAGTGTGGTATGTCAGACACTGGTTCCAGAGCCTTCTCCATGCCCTGATCCCACACTGGATCCCACACCTGGTCCGCTAACCCACTGCTCCTGGTACAAGGTATCCGTGAGTGGGGATGGAATGGTTTTTGGGGGTCTTCCCAACACCTGACGCGTGCAGCTCTGGTTCCCAGTGCTCCTCTCTCTCTCAACGGACAAATCCCCTCCTTGGTAAGCTAACTTCTGAGTTGGTGGGATGGACACCCGTGTTCTTGAGTGCAAGTCACGTGGCTTTGCTTTCCTGCCCTAAAGCTTCCGTCATCTCCCACTTGGAAGACGGCAGTATCAGATGTTTTCATTTTCTACCATTTGGGATGCACTGTTGTTTTTTGATGATCCAGGAGAGCACTGTACCTGGGCTGCAGAGTAGCAGAACCCACCAAGCCCTTGAGGTGCATTACAGAGCCCTGTCCACTCAGCTTCAGGAAGGACCAAGGGACAATCAGTAACCCAAGGTGCCTGCTCTGAAGGCTATTTCAAGAACAATGTTGGTGCATTATACAACCCACTGCTCAGACTCCCTGGGATATTCTGGCCACACCCTCTTCTCAGGCCTGCACACCCCAGTGCAGTGGGGACAACGGGGCTGGTCAGACTGCCTGGCAGGTCTGTGCTGACCGCCATTAAAACGGGCGCCTGGGAGGCTCCGTCAGGTAAGGGTCTGGGCTTTGGTTCAGGTCATGATCCTGGGGTCCTGGGATTGAGCCCCACGTGGGACTCCATGCTTAGTGGAGAGCCTGCTTCTCCCTCTCCCTCTGCTTGTCCCCTCCATGCTTTCTTTTTCTTTCTCTCTTAAATACATAAATAAAATCTTTCAAAACAAAAAGGTGCCTTTGTTGATGGGACCATAGGATGTAAAAACAGGCTTCATTTTACCGACATGCAAATGCACGAAGAGCAAGGCTTTATTTTGTCTTGGCAGCTGAGAGTTCTTGCTGTTCTTCCTAAAATTTGATGCTCTGTTTTCCTAAAATTTGATGCTCTGTTTGATCCCAGCCCTGTCTTGCACACACCAAGGCCCGATGAACCGTCAGGGTATGAACCCACCCAGTTTTTCCCTCAAAGAAAAAGTCCCGGGAGTCAATGTGCAACATTCACGTCTACCTTCTGACCATCACTTTGCACATGTCGATCATGATCGACAAGAAGAACTGTATCATGGTGCTTTTGGTCATAATCCCAAATGTGTCAGGAAGAGGTCACATTTGGTGGATCCAGCCTAAAGCTCTTCTTAGGTATTATGAGTCAAAGATAATGTTGAGACAGAGAACAGATGCATTTCTGATATCTGAGGACTTCAGAGTAGACCAAACACTGCAGAATAACAGAAGAAAACGAACAAAACCGCATCATTCACAGACTAGGCTGCGTGTCTCTGTTTCCATCCTGGCGATGGGGTCGATTAACGGCAGAGAGCACAACACGAGTGTGGTCATTTCCCGCCTTGAGATGGTATTTATTGGAAAGAGACAAAGACATAGCACCTGGGTGGCCCAGTTGGTTAAGCGTCCAACTCCATTTCGGGTTACGGTCGGGATCTCGGGGCGGTGAGGCAGAGCCCTGCTTCGGGGTCCATGCTTGGCCTCAGGTCTGCCTGTCCCTCTCCCACTCATCCATTGCTCCCCAGGCAAAGAAATAAACGCTCTCCCTCTCAGAGAAATAAATAAACAAGTAAAGTGTTTTTTAAAAGAGACAAAAAAGAAGGTTAAGGCTAACGTACAAGAGAGCACCTCTCTTGTCCCTCTCGCCCTTTAGAAGAAGGATGACGGGTCCATCTGGTCAGTCTCCTGGGGGAGGGCTGTTACGCTCACCAGGATAAGGACGTAAGATGTAATATGAAAAGCTCTTTAGGGGCGCCTGGGTGGCTCAGTGGGTTAAGCCGCTGCCTTCGGCTCAGGTCATGATCTCAGGGTCCTGGGATCGAGTCCCGCATCGGGCTCTCTGCTCAGCAGGGAGCCTGCTTCCTCCTCTCTCTCTCTCTCTGCCTGCCTCTCTGCCTACTTGTGATCTCTCTCTGTCTAATAAATAAATAAAATCTTTAAAAAAAATTGGTATTTTTTTGGGTATATTTGGGTATACCCAAAAGTGGGTTGGCAAGAGGAGAGACAGACACAGAGAAAGAGAGAGAGGGACGGACAGAGGGAGAGAGACCATTATGGTTTGGGAAAGAGGTACATGGGTTTGACCTCATTTGATCATTTGATGTGCTGGAGAGATACCCAAGAGACATTTTGGAGGAACATGACCTTCACCAGTTATGATGCGTGCCCACTTGATACACTCTGGAGAGGAAGAAAACAATTTCTGAGACTTCTCTGGGCATCACAGATGGTCTCCATTGCCACGGGATGCCTAGCGGAGGTGGAAAAGAAGCTTGCCCAGCTTTACACCAGAGTGGCCTGATGGCTCGTCTGCCTTTTCACACCACGTGCCCATGAGCTGATGCCCAGAGAGTCTGCATTCAGCAAAAGGCTTTGGGTGTTCTCCCCGGAGATGCACCGACTTGTGAGTCCTAACGCTCTGACCTCCCCTTCTCCCTTGTCTCCCACTTGAGACTCTCCCCATTGTCATGGATCCTGGAAGGGGAAGAATGTCTCCTACAGCTTCAGCCTCAAGGTAGTGGCCTGCAAGGCCCGTTTAAATGTTAACAGCGACCGTCGGACGTATACACAGGTAGCACTATCTTTAGGAAGACCTACGGTGCCGTCTTTGTTCTCCCTCCCACGTCCCATCCTAGACTGGTGTATGTCACCAGGAACCGTTGCTTCACCACAGCGATGTTAAGGCCACGCTCTGAGGAAGGGTAAAGAGGAGACGTGCTGTTGCTCCTCTGGGCTCTTCCACTGATGAAAACGTGTTGTATCACCTTCGCCTGTCCCCAGATGCTAGCCAATGCAGCCACGCCAGTGGGTAACCCCAAGTGCCTAAAACCCAGCCCAGGGCTGCAGAGCTCTGGTCCCACCAGCTAGGACCCACCAGTGCAAAGTGGCCCAGGGCCATTCGGAGCAGGAGCCTGATGGGTTTTGGGAAACCACACACCATCCTACATGATGTATCTGGTGAGGTGGCCAACCCGGGCCTTCCTGGCTCCTCTCCTGACCTTCCACACATCGAGAAAATTCTCGAGTACACGGGGGTGCCCGATGAGGGTCTGAGGGCCTCCTGCTTCTGCCGCTGCCAGTAGTATGTCTCTTCTAGGTGCAAATGGTATTCTGCACCGGTAAGTGCTCTTGTGTTATCAAAGTAATACCCTGTCCTATATTTCAATGGCAGCTGTATGGAAATGTGAGTTTTGCTGTTACTGGTGCAAAGTCATGAGGCAGAACAGTGAGCGCGATGGGCCTCCTGCACTGGCATCTTACTGTTTAGAAAACTAGAAGTATAACTAGGTAGAAGGGTTTGTGTTACGGACTAGAAACCACCAAGGATGGGGCGCCTGGGTGGCCGTGTCGGTTAAACATCTGCATTCGGCTCAGGTCATGATGCTAGGGTCCAGGGAAGGAGCCCCATGTCAGGCTCCCTCCTCACTGGGGAGCCTGCTTCTCCCTCTCCCGCTGCTGTTTCCCCCATTTGTGGTCTCCAGTTCTCCGTGTGTGTGTGTCCAATAAGTAAATCTGAAAAGAGAAAAGGGAAAAAAAGAAAAGGGGGAAGGGAAGGGAAAGGAACAAAAGGGAAGGGAAGAAAAGAAAAGGAAAGGAATCCTCAAGGACCAACGACAAATTTAGTGCTTCCCCTCCATCGCCAAATATCTTTAAGCCCCTGTACTTCCTTATTTCTTATCATACTCCCATCCCACTGACTTAACAGTGCCAGGAAAGGTGTATTCTGTGTCATGAACCATTGGTGAACCCTTTGTGCCGGGAACACCTAGGGTAAACATGGGTTGCAAATTTGTTTAAGATTATACACACCCAATCTCTCATGGGTGGGGCTCTCAGCTACGTGTTTAACAATGTCTTTGTGATTTATTATTATGGACATCGGTTTTCTGCTCAGATAGCCAGAAATCTAGCTATAGAGGAAGACATGCATACCAGTGTTGAGGGCGTAAGTAGTAACAGCTGGGTAGGGTTTCAGAGACATTCACCACCATGCTACATGCACAAAAATGCCTGTAATGCTTCCTTTTTGATCCTTGCAAAGTCCTGAAAGGCAGTGAATAATAGGCTGTGCCCTCATTTTCTGGGCACTATAATGTGGCTGATCCTATGCAAACGTAATTGCAGAATTAAGGATTGCAGGATTCTCTGGGTTTTGTCATGCACCTGTAAAATCAGGTTCTCCCCTGCGTTTCCAGCATCCTTGGGTCTATCCTCATCACTCAAAATCCACGTCATCCACATCATGAACAAATTAAACTGGGGGCACAGTCTCATCAACTTTGGTATGGTATGTTCTTCTACCTTCCTTCTGTTGGTCCTGTGATAAAGAAGTTCCCCCTACTGCGTTATGAATGTTGGCTGAATTACATCTAGAAGGTAGAGACTTTAAGACATCTCAAAGTCTACAGATGTTTTATCCATACCCAGGGAAGTCCTGAGTGCAAAGGGGACACACGGTACGATTATTTTACAAGTCTCCCTGACGTTTCTGAGACACTGGAGATGTCGGCTGTCTGATTTCTCCCTCTTTTAAGCGAGGGTATCCAGTGGGCACTGTTTCTGGGGAATTAACAGGAGCAATGGAAGAACTTCCACTTCCACCTGAGAAACAATAACAAGCACTGGATGAACTGTCCCACCTAAAACCTCCAGAAAAACAAACAAAGGATATAAAACAGGGACTTTCCTGACCCTGGGTATCAGATACGGATGGATAGCGACTCCTGAGGGACAGAAACAAACGAGATGTGTGCTATGACCACTGAAGCTCACTGCCTTGATCTTGGAAGGGTTTCCAGTATGCAGAGCAGAGAGGGAAACTGAGGCAAGGGGCTTGAGCAAATCTCTGGGTGGAAGACAGGGACCTGAAAGTCCAGGGAGACCAAGGTGGTCACAGTCCATGCAGAGAGGAGGGAGCTGTATGAAAAGGGAGCACCCCAGAAATTTTCAGAGGGTCCCCTTGAGGATTCAGCAGTTCTGATCCATGCATACACGGTAGAACAGTACATGAAGCCAAGGGAAGAATCACCAGAAATGATTAAAGGAAGAGTTTGGTGCTCACTCACAGATGGGAAGACCGCCTGTTTCCACCAGCCACAAAAAGACTCACAATTCGTAAGGCATTGCATGCAGAAAGGTCCTACTTAGCCGCGGGGAATCATTAAACCGACACTGAGCCTTGGTCTGGAGCTTCCTACCAAACCTAAACGCAAGACCCTAAACTTGCAAATTGTTTCTACGGGACTTAATGGGAAATGATAGAACTCAAGAATATTTACAGGACGATAAAAATATCTAGTAGTATCTAAAAGGTTAAAATGATAATGTCTAGCATCCAATCATGAATTTCTAGGCATGTAAAGATGAAGGGAAAATGACACATGATTTAAAAAACAATAATTTGAAACTGACAATGACCAAAGTGTTTTGTTATTATGTTTTCACAAATGGGTCTTTGGTCCATTTTGAGTTAATACTAGCATGCATTTGTTCTATATGTGTTGTTTGCAGGCAAGGATCAAAGCTCATTTTTTAAAAAATTATGTCATGTTAGTCACCATACAGTACGTCATTAATTTTTGATGTAGTGCTCCATGATTCACTGTTTGTGTACAACACCCAGTGCTCCAAGCAATCCGTGCCCTCCTTAATACCCATCACCAGGTTCACCCATAACCTCTAACATTCCTTCCCTCCATTTTTTAATAGGGATATGTATTTTTTAATAGGGATATTTTTCAATAGAGATTTTTAATAGGGATATTTTAATAGGGATATCTATTTTTTAATAGGGATATTTTTTAAATAGGGTGTCATCTGTTGAAAAGGCTATTTTTTCCTCTGAATTGGTTTTGTATCTTTGCCAAAAGCAGTTGTCCATATATATATGTGAAAGCAGTTGTGCATATATATGTGGGTCTTTTCTGTTCTGTTCTACTCATCTTTCTTAACACCAGTATGACCTTCGCTTGACTATTACAACTTTTTAATACATCTTGAAGCCTGGTAGTGTCACTTTTCCAATGTTGTTTTTTTTGTTTTTCCAAGTGGTTTGGCTATTCTGGGTCTTTTCAATTTCCCTATGAGTTTAGGATCAGCTGGATAGGTTTTAGGAAAAATAAGCCAAAATTCTTTGGTTCTTAATAATTTTGACTGGGATTGTGTTGAATCTATAGAACCATTGGGGAGGATTGGCATTCTAACAATATCGAGTCTTCTAACTTAAGAACAACATAATCTCTTTATTTATTTAGTTCTTTTATTTCTCTCAAGAATGTTTTATGGTTTCAGTGTATAGCTTTTATGCATCTTTTCTCTGAGTATTTCATATTTTTGATGCTACTGTAAAATGGATTGATTTTTAATTTAAATTTTTACTTGTTCATTACTAATATATGTAGTTGATTTTTTTACATGGAGACCTCTGCTAATGTCATTTAACAGTTCTAGTAACTATTTGCATATTCCATTGGGGTTTTGCTCATGTCTCTATGCATAGAGACAGTTTTACTTCTTCCTTTATGACTAGATGCCTTTTATTTCTTTTTATTTTTTATTGCACTGGTTCAAATCTATAGCATGACACTGAATAGAAGAGGTAAAAAAGAAGACGCTCCTATTTTGTCCCAAAACTTAAGGGAGAAGTGTTCAGTTCTGCCATTTATCGTGATGTTAACTTTAGGTTTTTTCGAAGATGCCCTTTATCAGACTAAGAAAGTTCCTTTCAATTTCTAGTTTGCTGCAGGGTTTTAATCTGTACTGCATGTAGGGTTTTAAAAAAATTCAAATTCATTTCTACATCTACTAAGAAGGTCTATTTTTTTTTTTGGTCGTTTGATAATATTGTGGATTATACTGATTGCTTTCCCAATGTTTCCAAACAAGCAGGCTACAATATTATATTGTACAATATTATATTGTAGCCTGCTTCTGCGACATAAACTAGCATGCTCCGGCTGTGTGTGAATTATTAAACAATGACAACATTCTGTTCTGTTCTACTGTGACTCCTGTGATTGCATTATAGTCCCTCAGTACTGGGTAGCGCTGAAATCTAAGCCGTGCCCTCAGAAGCAGTTGACTAGAATGGAGTGAATTTGCCCACGTAAAACGGGTTCCTTCCATGCCTGTGTGATTGCAGTTGGTACGCTGGGGTGTTACTCACTAGGATGACTTCTTCAGATCCTGCTCCAAAGAGGAAGGCACTGGTCAGTGCTCGACTATTATAACTGTCCCTCTTGGTGGTTTTTTTTTCCCCCCTTATCAGCCATAAGTAGCCCATGGGAGATTGTCCTCATCTTTGGGGTGTACTCGGGATTCACTTACACACTGGTCCATGCACTCTGCTAGCTGCTAGGTTTCCCTTCATCTGCTCTATACATTAATGCCATTCACTGGAATTTCCTTTTTCCAAAATTCCATTTACAGCTGAAGTCTTTTCTAAGCAAGGCTTCTCTCTGCATTTTTCATGTACTGTTCAGTGACTGTAAAGGTATGCCAAGGTTCTGCCAGACTCTGAGTTTAATGTATGAAATTCAGAGGTATGAAAAGTGATTGTGGGAGCCAGCCAAGGGGTACCATCCCAGGAATGGAGTGACAACTCCCTGGACACATCACTTTATCCATCTGGGTCTGACTCTCCTGATCCTTAACTCCATGGTGAAAGGATGTCCTGTGGTTGGGATAAACCCTGAGCTTTTGGAGGTCTTCCAACCTTAAAATGTCCTCTTCTAAGAAAGAACTGATTCCTTAAACCCCAGGGGACACAAGCTTGTCAATGCAGCCTTCCCCTTATTTAAAAAGGTAATTTGTGCTAATTCTTCAGTGCACAGCACTTACGCCAATTCATCATAGAAAGACCATTAGGCATCAAGTGATAAATATACTATGTCAACTTCCAGAATTGATTTAGCATTTTTGACCATAAAAGCTTTAGATTTTTTAGGTAAGCCAATAGATGCTTTGGCTTAATTGTTTTACATCATCAGATATCAGTGTACATGATTGGGGGGGTGCATAGCATTTAGTCGAATGTGCAAGGCAGAGTAGACCAGGCACAACTCACTGAGCAATGTTTCTGGGACGTTCTAAACTAGTATGTGTCAGTGTCCCCCTTAAGCCTTTAGGGTCTTAGAGAACAGACTGGGTTTTTTTTTTTGTTTTTTTTTTTTTGTTTTTTTTTTTGGTACTGAATTGGGGATCTATACTACATAATCTCCCTGGACCGTAAGTCTGTATTTTTTCTGTCCAGCTAGACCTTCCAATGGCCCCAGCCTGCCCAGGCCATACTAGCCCCTGCATCGATCATGACAGCACAAGGAAAGGGAAACATCCGTAGGCTCAGTGTCTTCTATTTACAGGAAAAGGTGGTAAGTCCTATTGGAAAGTGGAGCCATGATCTGGGACTCAGAGAGTCACAGCATGCCTTCCCTGAGCTGCCAGGGTCCTGGAGTGACAAACAGAGGGCAGAAATACGACCATCTCTAACCCTTTGTTTCACTGGCACATCATTCATTGGTCATTCAGTTCTTTCCCACAAAGCCTGGCCCCAAACCCTTGTAATACAGGGTGTCAGAAACCAGCTCCATCATGACATTTTGGGACTTGGACACAGTACAGATACACGCTCCTTAGTCTCGCCCACGGTCCTGAGATTCTGTATGGAACCCATCCCTTCCATGATATCTCAGTGTTTCTTCATTGTGGATGATGGAGTCCTCCACGCTCTCTTTGGAGAATGTCTGGAGACACTTTTGGTCTCCACACCTGGGGATGAGCACAACCGGCTTGTTGGTAGTGGGTAGAGACCCAGGATATTGCCCAACATCCTGGGCATGCACAAGACATGCACAAGACAGCCCCCTACCCCCACCATGCAACAAAGAATGATCTTGTCCAAGTGTCACTAATGCCCAGGTTGGGAACTCCTCGTGTGCCTGACCTGGGAACCTGAGATTCTCTCTCCTCTAGGATTGAGCTGCGATCTAGAACTCTACTTACACAATGGAGATTTTGATACCTAAAACTTTCCAGCCTTTCCTTAGAAAACCTGATTAACTTGCCAGTGTCTACCAGCTGGATACTGACTTTGTGTTTTCATTGGTTTTCTGGAAACCCCTTCCTGCATTCCCTCAGGTATCCACATTGCCCCAACCATGCATCAGAGTGACATACTGTGTTTAGCTTGCAAAGATTCTCATGCCAGAACCGTCCCTGCAGACTCACTTCAGCTCATCCTCCCATGCCAGCCCTCCACCCGCATTCTTGGTTCCCAGCAGGTCTCCTTGCTTCAATGGGACGCAACTGCGGCCATGAGCCAACAACTAATAATGCCCATTTCAAAAGTTCTCTCAAATGCTGTGTCCCATCGATTGAGTAGACCACAGCTGTAGAAACAACCATATATGCAGGTGTCGGCGTCTAATATTGTTGCCGATTTGTCTGAGTCTACCTATCCTAAGAGAACTTTTTCACACCTCCTTTGCAAAGTGGGAGGACTATATACATCTTTCGAAGGAGGAGGATCTATAGCTCACTCTTTATCCAAGGTGAAATCCATAAACGTGTGTTACTGAGGAATGACACCTCAACAGGCACAAGAAGATTCAAATTATTGGCAATGTACTATACATGATTTTTTTTTTAAGTTGGATTTTTTACCCTCTTGTCAAATTGCTCTGACTAGTCACAACAACGAGAGGTTTCAAACTACTCAGGAGCAAGACAATGAATTCGGGACAGAGGACACCGGAATAGCTAGTCTGTGCAGAGATGCGAGGAGAAAGGTACGGGTCCGGACAGGAGGTCAGGGAGAATGGTAGTACAGAAATTCAGTTTTCTGGAGGAAACTGGCAGCAAGGGAGTTAACAGTGCTTATCTCTGTGGTCCCAGGACCGAATGGCAGTCAGCTTTTCTCATCCACCACATGGAATGGGCAAGAACAGACCCTTCAACTTACATGTTGGCCATGGATGAAACAACTCCATAAGTATCTGTAAGAGGCTGCTCAAGCTGTCGTAACAAAGTATCCCATGCTGGGGGGGGGGGTGCTTCAACAACAGAGATTTATTTGTCATAGTCCTGGAGGCTGGAAGTCCAAGATCCAGGTGTGGGCAGGGTTCACTTCTCCTGGGGCCTCTTTCCTCGGAGTGTAGATGCTGTGCTCTCCCCATGTCCTCATGGGGTCATCCCTCTGGATGTGTGCCTGAATCCTAATCTTCTCTTCTTATAGGGATTGGATTAGAGCCCACACTAATGAACTGACTTGACCACAGTCACCAGTTTAAAGACCCTGTCTCCAAATACAGTCCCATTCTGACATCTTAGGGCATAGAACTTCAACATACGAACTTTGTAGGGGAACACAATTTGGCCCATTTCAACATATTTTTAGCAGCAGTTCCATAATGTTGTTTTGTGGTAAGGGGACACCTGAATAACGATGAATGGAAAAGACACGATATAAAGTAATGGGAAGCTCCCAGGATAGTGGGTGCCTCCCAGGCACAAAATAATAGGGTGGGGAACAGAATCTATTAGTGCCTGTGAATATATGGCAGCTAGAGCTCAGATCTCAACCTTCTTCTGCCCATTACTAAGGAGAGGAGTTACCCAAAATACATGAAGCTGTCAACCACCCTTCCATCTGTCTTCTCCTCACTCTTAGAAAACTAGCAATGTGACCCCACTGAGATATTCCCTACCCCACGGCGAGCATGAAACATGGTGCTGCCCATGCAAGGCTTGTGAGTAAGGATGGGAGCCAACAAAGGTCAGGTTTGTGGGAGTGGGACGAGAAGAGGGAGATTGGATGGGAGCATGGGCTACGGGGGTGGTAGGGAGAAGCATGCGGGCATTCAGCGGAGGCTGAACACATGCAATTTTTACACAGCAGAAAGTATGTCCAGTTCTTTTTTGTTTGAAGTTTGGGTCTAGACAAACCATGTTGGAATTTCCCAGGGAAGCTTGTTCTTTTCTCTATCAATGTTAGAGAGAGAACAAAGAGCTTTTTATCAAGTTGTTACTGTTAATTGAGTATGTTTGCGTCAGGTGGGGAGTTACCAGCCTCCCAAATGGCAAGCAACAAAACGTCTTACACTACGTTAAATGAAGTAATTGTTCTTCTAAATGAGCTGGGTGGCTCAGTCAGTGAAGCATCTGCCTTCAGCTCGGGTCATGATCTCAGGGTCCTGGGATCGAGCCCTGCATCGGGCTCTCTGCTCAGCAGAGTCTCCTTCTCCCTCTCCCTGCCTCCTGCTCGTGCTCTCTCTCACTCTCTCTCCCTCAAAGAAATAAAATCTTTAAAAAAGATTTTAATAAAATGAGATGGAAAGGGCCAAAGTCTGCATGTGTTCAAGCTGGTGTGCTGCAATGGCTTCCAGATACCAGAACTGGGATGGCTGTGCACTTACATGGAACCTTTATACCTCTTGTGGGGGTGCTGAGAAGTTGGCATTATGTGAGTAAGAGATGGGGGACTAGGATAAGAAGCCATGGGTTGTGAGCTGGGAGCAGGGTGGAAACCGCACGGATTCTTTCCAACGTAGCATATGGGAAGAGAGGAGGAGCTGATCTGACTTGTGGAGGTGGAGGCTTCAGAGGAGCACGGACAAATGTTGGAACTCACGTCTCTCATTTGTCCTGTGACTCCTGAACTCTTTCCTCTGTTCCCATTAGTCTCCGTGTTGCTTCCTGGGGTCACAGTAGGGTAAGTTCCTACAGCTGAGTGTCTCCTAAATGCCCTGCAGGGAAGTACAGACCAGCTGTGGTTAGCAGCACCAGAGGAGGGGGGCATCTGGCCATCTTTGGGTTCTGATCTGTACCACTACTGCTATAACCTCACCAGCTGCACTTGGCACCATTCACGAAGGGTATGGTGGTCAAGCCAATGCAATCACGTACGTACACATCTCATGTTCCATACACCGCTCTGAACAGGCAATATGGCACTGGGCTGCCTACTGAGGACAAGGACTAGAGTGACCATGACATCAGTCTGCTGCGCATCCTTGTAGGGGAGAGCAGGCCTAGTCAATATCCACCGTCCCATCTCCCCTTCCTGCCTCTGATCAGAACCCCGGTTTGTTCAAACCGTCCTCAGTCCCACAAGTAGCCCTTGAGACTCAACAGTGACTGCACACATCTTGAACTCCTGACGAAGAATCTAGTGACTGAAGGCTAATCTGTGCATGTCCCTGGACCCACAGCTGTACACCTGACACAGAGGGCCATGTGTCTTCACGTGACTCCATCAGACTGATGAAAAGACCTGAAGTTTCCCTTTTCTCCTCCTGGAGGGAATAAGGAAACAGTGTGTTCTACGGCTGCCTCAGCCATCCTAACCTTTAGGGGAACCCAAAAATGTGAGGGCACCGGGGGAAAAGGAAAATCCTGCATCCCTTTGGACAGTACCGAGCTACTAAGCAACCAAGCAGGAAGCCAGCCCCACTTCTGATCTCTCTCTTCCGCCCATAGTACATGTGAGCAGTGTTTTACCCACGTAGAGTCAAGTACCATGTTACGTGAAATTGAACCTTCCCCACCCATAAGGAGTGGTGTTATCACGCCACTTAGCAGCATGAAAATGCTTTCCAGATTCACCTGTGTCACATTTTTTTGCATGAGAAGTTTGAATTTCTACTTGGAGATTTTTCAGTAGTACCCTAAAGAGATCATCGTCATGCAACGGTTTCTAGAAAATGTATTCGGAAGAGAAAAGAATGTCATTTCTAGCCCAGACTATGTAGACATACATTTCTTAGAGATCTGGGACCAATTACCGTTGTACAGTCAGGTGGCTATTTCCACTAGTTTCCCTTTATGCAAATAAACAAATGTAGATACACCTACACACTCCTATGCAAAACTGTAAAAATTATAGTCCTGGTCCATGATCTCCATGCCCTTATTTTTGATCTTCAAAATCAAGTTTCTGGATGCAGGGCTCCAGAACAGCTCAAACAAAAGGAAACAGCTCGTGTCCAATGGGCTGACACTCTGCAGCTTATGAAACCTGCAATGTCCAGCTGGGTTTTTCTTTCTTCCTCCCTCCCTCCCTCCCTCCCTCCCTCCCTCCCTCTCTCCCTCCCTCTCTCCCTCCCTTCCTTCCTTCTTTCCTTCCTTTCTTTCTTTCCAGCACCAGCTGTAATTCTCTTGCCATCAGAGAGGGCATTTTAATTTCATTATGAAATACTGTTTCCTGATTAGGGAGCGGTTAGATATCAAAATTTAATGATTTCTTGATGGATTTGATTAGGCAATGTCTATGGGCACAAGTATTTTCAACTCAAGGAAGGTAGTATTTTTGTTCCTTGTGCATTTGATAGTTTCAATTAAGGGATGCAAACCTCCTGAAGATCATGTAAACTCACAATTGAAAGCCATTCAGATAAATGTCCCAATTAAATACATTGAAAATAAAAGAGTGAATATTAATGCACATAAAATATAGTGTATGAAACCTTTCAATACACCACCATCATGTTTTGATTGCCATCAAAAAATCTTTGGCATATATAGTTTCCCTCTTCTTCAAATAAAAACTTATGCATACCTGACCTACTGTTTGTAATAAAAAATGAAAAAAAAAAAGTGGTAAGTTCCTTTCAGGCAAGGGGTGTATGAGCACATAACTCTTGCACAAGTGCATGAAAAATACATTTGAACATACAGACAATGCATGTTTCCATGAATGAATTGACATTCATCGATATTGCTTAAAATCAAGTGCTTTAGTGTTCAATGTCAGGAAGACTCAAGTGACCCCAATTTAAGGTAACATACAATTCCTGATTGTTATCAGTCTTTAACCCTAATGTTTATTTTGTTCTTAAAATCCTCAAAACCTTAAAAGCATACTGCTAAGTGAAAGAAGACCATCTGAAAAGGCTACAAGCTGTACATCCCAACTCTATGACATTTTGAAAAAGGCAAAACTATCAAGACAGTAAAAAACAAAACTCAACAACCAACCAACCAAGAACTACGCTTACCAGGCGTTACGTTGGAGGGCTGGATGAAGAGACAGAACACTGGACACTGGGTTTTTAGGACAGTGGAACTATTCTATCTGATACTACAATAGTAGACACATTCACTATCCATTTGTCAAAAGTCATCAAAGGTACAACACCAACAGTGAGCCCTAATAAAGGCTATGGCCTTGGTTACTAATAACATGAAAATACTGCCACATCATAGGCACCAAAGGAACACAAGATGTTAATATGAGGGGAAACTGTGAGGGCAGACATATATGAGGCTATCAGTACTTTCAGCAGTTTTTCTATAAACCTGAAACTTGTAAAAATGTTATAAAGTCTATTAGTACTACATAATCCTAAAGGAAACAATCCGACAGTAAGATATAACAATTGTAAAGATCTATGTGCCCACCATGGGAGCACCCAAACACATAAAGCAGCTATTAACAAACATAAAGGAAGAAATCGATAGTAATATAATAATAGGAGGGGACTTTACCGCCCCACTGACATCAATGAATAGATCATCCAAGCAGAAAATGAACAAGGAAAGAATGGTTTTGAATGACACACTGGATCAGATGGACATAACAGACATATTCAGAACATTCCATCCCAAAACTGTGCAAGTGTACATGGAACAGTCTCTGAAACAGATCACATAATAAGGCATAAAGCAAGTCTCAAAAAATTCAAAAAGGTCGACGTCTTATCCTGTATCTTTTTGAAACAAACCTAGGAAACCAAAAGTCAACCCCAAGAAAAATCTGTAAAGAACGCAAGTACATGGGAGATAAATAACATGTTACTAAACAATGAATCAGTCAGCCAAGTGATAAAAGAGGAAATAAAAAATACACATATATGGGCGCCTGGGTGGCTCAGTGGGTTAAGCCGCTGCCTTCGGCTCAGGTCATGATCTCAGGATCCTGGGATCGAGTCCTGCATCGGGCTCTCTGCTCAGCAGGGAGCCTGCTTCCTCCTCTCTCTCTCTGCCTGCCTCTCTGCCTACTTGTGATCTCTCTCTGTCAAATAAATAAATAAAATCTTTAAAAAAAATACACATATATAAATGAAAATGAAAAAGCAATGGTCCAAAATCTTTGGGGTGCAGCAAAAGCTATTCTAAGAGGAAAGATTATAGCAATACAGGTCGACCACAAGAAGCAAAACAAAAACAAAAAAACCCCAACTCCCCCCAAAACTCAACTAAACCATCGAACAACCTGACCTGACACTCAAAGGACCTAGAAAAAGGAGAATAAACAAAACCCCAAAACATTAGAAGGAAGGAGATAATAAAGATTAGAGCAGAAGTAAATGAAATAGAAACGAGAAAAGCAACAGAACAGAGAAATGAAACCAGGAACCAGTTCTTTGAAAAATATGCAAGACTGATAAGGCTTCCATTGGACTCACTGTAAGAGATGGAGAGAGGGAAGGAAAGTGGGAGAGACAGAGAGAGGGAGGGGGAAAGAGGGAGAACTCAAACAAAATCAGAAATGAAAGAGGAGAAAAAACAACCAAGACCACAAAAACACAAAGGATTATAAAAGCATATTATGAAAAACAATATGCCAACAAATTGGACTGCCTAGAAGAAATTCCTAAAAACATATAACTTCCTAAAGCTGAATCAAGAAGAAACAAAGTTGGAACAGACTGATTATCAGCAATAAGATTGAATCAGTCGTCAAAAAATTCCAACAAAAATAAGCCCAGGATCAATTGGCTTCACAAGTGAATTCTACCAACTATTAAAGAGGAGTTAATACTTATTCTTCTCAAACTATTCCAAAAAATAAAAGAAGATGAAAGACTTCTGTATTTAGTCTATGACGCCAACATTACTCTAATACCAAAACCAGATAAAGACACTACAGAAAAAAGAGAACTACCGGCCAGTATCTTGGACGAATGTAGATGCAAAAATCATGAACAAAATATAAACAAACCGAACCTAACAATACATTAAAAAAATCATTCACCACGATCAAGTGGGATTTATTCCCAGGATGCAAGTGTGATTCAGCACGCATGAACTAATCAATGTGATTCACCACATCAAGAAGAGAAACGATAAAAATCATCTGACCATTCCATAGATGCAGAAAAAGCATTTCACAAAATACAACCTGCATTCGTGATAAAAACCCTCAAAAAACCAAGTTTAGAGGGAATGTGCCTCAACAGAATAAATGCCATAGACGAAAAACCCACAGCTAATATCCTTGTCAATGGAGAAAAACTGAGAGCTTTTCCCCCAAGATCAGGAGTAAGACACGGAGGTCCACTCTCACTATTGTTATTTGACATAGTACTGGACGTCATGGCCACAGCAATTAGATAACAAAAAGAAATAAAAGGCATCCAAGTTGGTAAGGAAGTAGTCAAACTTTCTTGCAGATGACATGATACTAATATAGAGACTCCACCAAAAAAAAAAAAAAGACTACTAGAACTGAGAAATGAATTCAGTGAAGTCACAGGATACAAAATCAATATACAGAAATCTGCAGCACTATGGGACGCCTGGGTGGCACCATCGGTTCAGCGTCTAACTCTTGATTTCGGCTCAGGTCATGATCTCAGGGTCATGAGACCAAGCCCTGCAGTGGCCTCCACGCTCAGTAGGGACTCTGCTTGAGACTCTCTCTCTCTCTCTCTCTCCTTCTGGCCCTCCCCTCATTCTCTCTCTCTCTCAAAAAAAAAAAAATTTAAAAAGAAAGAAAAGAAATCTGTGGCATTTCCATCCACTAATAATAAAGTAGCACAAAGGGAAATAAAAACTATAAAACACTACTGAAAGAAATTGAAGACATCACAAGCAAATGGAAAGATATTCCATACTCATGATCGGAAGGACACATTGAGCTAAAATGTCCATAGTACCCAAAGTGATCTACAGAGTTAGTGCAATCTGTCTCAACATACCACCAGAATTTTTCATAGACCAGAAGAAATAATTCTAAAATTTGTATGGAACCCCAAAAAACCCTGAATAGCAACAATGGTTTGGAAAACAACAAAACTGGACGCATCACAATCCCAGATTTCAAGATCTACTGCAAAGCTATTGTGATCCAAACAGTATGGTAGTAGAACAAAAACAGACATATAGATCAATAGAACAAAATAGCCCAGAAATAAATGCATGATTATGTAGTCAGTTAATCCATGATCAAGGAGGGAAAAATACACAATGGGAAAAAGACAGTCTCTGTCTTACTTTGAGGTTATATTTATGGTATCATTGGGGAAAGTGGACAAGCTACATGCAAAGGAATGAAACTGGACCGCTTTCTGATACCATGCTCAAAAATAAACTCAAAATAAAAAGTTTCTGCACAGCAAAGGAAACAGTCGACAAAATTAAAGAAATGCTTACTGAATGGGAGAAGATATCGGCAAATGGCATATCCAACAGAGGGTTAGTATGCAACATACATAAAGAATTTATACAACTGAAAAGTAAAAAACCAACAAATGATCCAATTAGAAATGAGCAGAAAAAGAAAAAGAATGGGCAGAAATCACAAACAGATATTTATGCAAAGAAGATACACAGCTGGTCAACAGGTACATGAGAAGATGGTCAACAGCATTAATCACCCAGGAAAATGCAAATCAAAACCACAACAAGGTGTCATCTCACATCTGTCAGAATGGCTAAAATCAAACACCCGAGAGACAACAAGTGTTGGCGAGGATGTGGAGCAAAAGGAACAGTCATGCACTGGTGGTGGGGATGCAGACTGGTGCAGCCGCTGTGGAAAACAGTATGGAGGTTCCTCAAAAAATTAAAAATAGAATGACCCTATGTTCCAGCAATTCCATTATTGGGTGTTTACCCCAAGAATACAAAAACAGTAGTTTGAGAAGATATATGGACCCTGATGTTTACTGTAGCAGTATTTGCTACAGCCAAGATATGGAAGCAACCCAAGATTCCATCAATAGATGAATGAATAAAGGTGTGTGTGTGTGTGTGTGTGTGTGTGTGTGTGTATCAGGATATTACTCAGCGATAGAAAAGAATGATATCTTCCCATATACAACAAAATGGATTGCACGTTTATCATACAAAGTGAAATAAATCAGAGAAAGACTAATACCACGATTTTGCTCATATGAGGCATTTAACGAAACAAAGGGACAAGGAAAAAAAAGAGAGAAATGAGAAACACAGTCTCAACTGTAGAGAACACACTGATGGTCACCAGCGGGCAGGTGGGTGGGGGACGGGGGGAATACGTGAAGGGGATTTAGAGCACACGGGTCATGATGAGCCCTGAGGGATGTAGAGAATCACGGATTCACTATATTGTATACCTGAAACTAATAGGACACTGTATGTCTACTGTTTTTTTAATTTAAAAATACAAAGACCATTGATTTTTGAACAAATTCCTCAGCTCTTTATGATGGGTCTTCAGTGGCAACAAACTAATGCTCAGAAACGCTTCTCCCCATTTACAGATGACGTTTTGGTCACGACGCCATAGACATCCCAGGGCTTCTCCAAGAGACCTTAACGCCACTTGACCAGAACTTTTAACGTAGGTTCAGGAAGCAGGATAGCACTTGGAGTTAACATCATTGGGTTTCCAGAATCTTCTATGCAAACTAATCTTTGTAATAATTGGATTTTACCCATTAGCAGCTGAAAACCCTCCACAGGTTCTTCCTTGTCTACCAAGGAAGGTCCAAACTCTTCGGGGCAGAAGGAATACGGTGCTGTTCACTGTATTCAAATGAAACCTACTGAAGCTTTTCTACACAATGGATATTTGGTCGAGAATGGATAACATGCGTCACTATTCTTATTTTGAGGTGATTCGCATAGTCTCCAAAAACCGGTTTTACGGTGTCCTAGGTCCTTATGCAATTATTTCCAAAAAGTGAATAAGCATGGTATATATTTGGTTTGAACTACTGGATTTTCTTTTAAACAATTTTGGAAGAATAGGGGTGCCTGGGTGGCTCAGTCGATTCAGCGCGTGACCCTTGATTTTGGCTCAGGTCATGATCTCAGGGTCGGGACATGGAGTCCCCCATCAGGCTTCACACTGGGCATGGAGCCTGCTTCAGATTCTCTCTCTCTCCCTTACGACCTTCTGTCCCTCTACCTCCTCACCCATGTGCCTGAGCTAGCAACTCTCTCTTAAAAAAAAAAATTAAGATTAAAAAAATAAATCAAAAGACTGTTAGTCTCCCTTTAGTTTTGGGGGTTACCTATATCCACTGAAATATGCTTATATATATATTTTTGTTTGATGCAAGTTTTAAAACAAAGTCTGGATGGAAAAATGAGAAAAACCAGCATCTCACTTTGCGTACATCTTGTTCTCGCTTCCAAATCATACCTGCTGGTATGATTTCTTTTTTAATTATTTTAAATAAAAATATGATTATTTGATTAGTTGATGATGATTATTTGAAAGTTGGTACATGATTCTCTTCATCTAGGCATGGCTGCTGGGATCCTTTCCCTCCCCGTGACCATCATTTGCACAGGCTTTTGGTCGTTCCACACTCGAATGCAACTTTCACGTTTGCGGGGAAATGTCTCCCATGGCTGCTCTTGGCTGGGGAGGATTTGACCTCTCTCCCTGCCTGTTGTCTTCAGAAACACACCTTCCCTGAACTGGTGTGCGTTGGCGCACCGTGGGACCCTTTAAAACTTACGGACGGTTTTATGAGGTGGTTGGACCTCGTCTTCTCCCTTTGGGGATTTTTCGTACATCGTTCCACTGTCTTCTATAACCTCATGTCTGACACATGACACACTAAGAATTCCTAGATTTTCTCCCCGGATTTCCACTGAATTCTTTCCAAAACGTAAAATACCATTAATTTACAGGAATGTCTGTTCATTCATCTATATAACCAGAGACTTGCGTTTCACTGTGCAATTTTATTTTTTTATGGCAGATTCAAATTTCCATGTATTCCAGAAAATTTTACCTTGAATCCTATATTTGAATTCTTTTCCTGTTTTACTCATGCTTCATATTGGCAGGGGACCAGTTTTACTCATGTTCCATCTGTTCTATCTTTCTGTCTCTGTGTCTGTGTCTTTCTCTCTCTCTGTCTTGGTTCTACTCACTTTTCATTGTCTTTTTTTTTAAAGATTTTATTTATGTATCTGACACAGAGAGAAATCATATGTAGGCAGAGAAGCAGGCAGAGAGAGGGAAGGAAGCAAGTTCCCTACTTAGGGGACAGTCGGATGTGGGGCTCCATCCCAGGACCCTGAGATCATGACCTGAGCCAAAGGTGGACATTAAACTGACAGAGCCCTCCAGGCACTCAGCATCGTTTTAATGGCTTCTGGTTGGCTACCACATTTTAAAGAAGTTTTGTTTCTCATGTTGGAAGGAGGGAATGTCCGTATGGATGACCTCGTCCATATTGGTACCTGGGGGAATGCACAGAAGGAGCAGTATGATGGGCAGCTTGGGTTCCAGGCTGTGTCTTGGGGTTTTTTTTAACTGGAGATGCCCAGTCTTCTCCAGCCTGACAGCACCTTATCTGGGGTCACCATGAGTGTCTGAGTATGAATGTTGCTCTGATGACTTTATCTTCATTACAGTTGAGTAGAGTACAGATTAGGCTATGTGACACCTCCTGATTTCTGGTTCCGTTGCTAAACCCGAACCCACAGTCTGCTCTGGGCAAAGAATGCCTCCTGTTGTTTCGTTTGTTTTCTTAATAACTACCCCTACTTCCTGTCCTAGGCCATGACGGAAACATGAGGGAAGAAGGCTTCCCAAAGCAGCCCATGGATGGTGACCTGGGTCCTGTATCCCAAGAATCACAGCTTTTCCTTTCAATGGATGCCAAGCACTTTGGATAACTCTGAGTCAGGCAGAAAAAGACATCTTGTCTCGGTGTCCTCTGTCATTGTCAACCAATTTCTCACACACCTGGCCATCCTTCTGGGCCGGCTGTGATCCAGGGCTCTAGGGGACCTCTAGTTTCATCAAAGGTAATGTTGGAGTTTGGTCGTTTCTCCGTCTCGGGGCTGTCTTGGGTTGGGTTCATAGAAGACACAAGACAGACATGTATGTAAATGACCATTCGGAATTGGAATAGACGTTCCTTTCTGGCAATCGGCCTTCTTTTTCTTGTCCCCCATGAATTCCATACCAGGGAGAGAAGACTTGAAGAAAACAGGGAACAACATAATTGCAAATCATCACAGATAGAGGGCATTGGGGCACTCTGAGAGCAATGATGAGCTTTTTGAGGCTACTGTGGACCGTCTAGAAAATATCATTACGGAGGATGAAGAGCTGTAGGAACAACTCTGAAAGAGAATTTTAACTCTACCAGACGTAATGTTTCTCTTTAATTCCAACCAATTCGATGGTCTATAGAGATCGCCACGTTTGATTTTTTTTTTTTTTCCTAAGCTATTTGGATCCAAACGTACCTAAGGATACATTTTTCTCCCTCTCGTTTTTAACCTTAATTTCTATTTTCTCCGTTGCCTTCTGATTTTGCCCAGAGAGTGTATTTTCTCTGTTGGAGCTCAGTGCGCTGTTGTGCAAAAAGTCTGTTGGCCCAGATGAGCACAGTAGATATTTATATGAAATAGCAGGGAAGGCTCCATCTGGGGTGATGTTGGCAATACAGGAAAAAGCATTCTAATTTGTTATATAAATCTCCCTGAGAGCCCCCAAGAGCGCACACGTAGGGGCTTCTCCTCATTTTCACGGTGATTAGGACCACCTTTTCCACAGAGTTCAAATGAGGTAATGTGTGATTTCGGAAAGAGGATTCAACAAAGATAAGAGTTTTGAGGTCTCTGGCCTGTACCGGCTGACGTATAGCCACAAAACAGAAGGTGTAAAAGGAGGAGGTTTCTTCCCACGACCAGTGCCCCGTGCCTACGGAAAATAATCGAAACTGAGCAACAGACCCGAGGTGATTCTCAAACTTCATCCCATCATTGTTGGGTGGAAATTAACATTATGTCGTAATTTCACATAATGCGACTTTGGGCGGAAAAAAATCATATGCTTAAAGGAGGAAGATATCCCGTGTTTAACTCAGAGGTGCATACCCCATTGGGATGAATAGTTTTCTTTCCTCTGTTTATTCCTGTTTTCTAATGCAGGCAGGTTTTCTGTTCTGTTTTGTTCTGTTTTTAAAGATGGCCAATTTGAGTTCGCCATTACCAAGGTTTATTGGAGAATGAATCTGATATTTATGAACTTACTCTGAAACAGGACTTTCTTAAAATACACTTCATGAGGGGCGCCTGGGTGGCTCAGTGGCTTAAAGCCTCTGCCTTCGGCTCAGGTCATGATCTCAGGGTCCTGGGATCAAGCCTCGCATCAGGCTCTATGCTTGGCAGGGAGCCTGCCTCCCCCTCTCTCTCTGCCTGCCTCTCTGCCTACTTGTGATCTCTATAAAATAAATAAATAAAATCTTTAAAATAAAATAAGCTTCATGATGTCAGATTGGAAATGACTTCCCAGTAAAACTCCAAACACATTATCTTTATGAAGCTGCTGTGGGTAAGTGTATACCTTGGGGGTATAATATTGGCATTCTTGGGAAATTCTGACTCTGGTAAGTGGAGAAAATAGCACAGGATGGTGCTTCTTGTTTGACATTTTCTCCAAGCCACCATGACTGGGAAGACCAAGCATTCCAATCCTAAATGCTATATGGGGATTTCTTTCTGTCCATGCAGTGCCTCTGAAATTCACAGGCAGGGACAGGGTTGGAGGCCAGCAAGAACATCACACAGACATCTCCTATCTTCATATTTTGTCCAAATGAGTTTGCACACTCAGCATGGAGGCGATCTCATGGCAATGACTGCCCGCTCTCTGTGTAACAACCTTACCCGTTTGCACGGGTCTGCAGAATCAGCCCTATCTCTCCTTTCCAGGAACACTGGGCCAGTGTGGAAACACCCCCCTCTCTAGAGCCCCAGTTCTGGGCCTCTGGGCCACCCCAGAGCGTGGAGCCTGCTGTAAGACACGGTTCAGGACACAACATCCCAACCCAGTCTATGCCCACCATTGAGTCCATGGCTTGGACAGAAATAGAAACCGTGCCCTGGGACCCAAGCCCACAAAAAGGCTCTCTCATGTCTCGGAACCTGGTCTTGCTGTGTCAGTGCTGCCCACGATGGGAGCTTTGCTGAGTTTTCAAAGGAGAGAGCAAGCTCTGAGCTTTCCAGGAAAAGCGAGTGCTTGAACAAACAGCAGCAGGCATGCACGGCTAGACTACACAGACCATTACGAGGCGCCTCTGATGTTCAGGAAAGGCCCCGGGCAGCTCGGATGAACGTTTCCTAACGACGCGCCCCTACGTGCCCCCTTACCTCCTGCACCCAACGATGAAATCAGAGGAGCTAGCGCTAGCGAGATGGTGGGTGCCCCGCCTGTGTCCCTCCCCTACCTTGTGGCATCCCTCTTGTCCGCTTTCCCAGCCGGACTTCTGTTCCCCTCAACCTCTCCAGCACCCTGGGAAGTGCCCACTCAAACCGACTTCTCTGCTTCCAAGCTTCCTACTCCAAAGTCCTTCACTCTCCCCCCAACTGCACCAACATCTGAAGCTCTGTGGTGAGCCGTTCTCAGCCAAGAATGAGGAGGAAGCAATCTGATGAAGGAGGTTAGAGGGGACCCACTTTCTTAGGCGTATTTGCATTTCCACAAGGGGGCTGGACGCTGTCGGCACGGCATCTTGCGTGGAGTGCTGAGCCCTGGAGAGCGGGAACGAGCTCCTGCCCGTGCTAGAAGTGAGAATGGGGAGGTGGGAAGTATTTGAGGGGGCTTCGGTTGGGCGAGTGTGCGGCTGCTTCCTCGGCGGAGCTGGGAACACACATCGCTTCTGCTGAGCGCCGTCTCAAGAGCTCGGGAGCGGGGCCGTGGGACAGAAGTGTCGTTGGTGGGCTGTGTTGGATCTGTGGGATTAAATGGATTTGAGGAGAAAATGCCACCGTGACTCATGGAGCGTTCTCTCCTCTGTGCCTCGTCTCTGCCAGGCTAGACTCTCAGCCTCCTCTCTCCTTCCCTGTGTCCTGGAGGGCTCATGTCTTCAAAGAGGAATGGAAGGTGTGTGCATCTCGGATGGGTCCTCATTCCCTTTAGGATAAAGCTAAGGTTCCTTCACAAGAATCTGCACTATTGGGAGCTGAGAAGCTCTGCCCCTTTCTGCTTTCATACTTGCATTCCTGACCGAACTCCCCCAAATGTAGAGCATTCCCGCCTGGATTCCCCGTGCCCTGTACGGACAGCCCCATTTCTTCGCTCCCTGTAGTCTCCGTTGGTGGTCTCTGCTTCACGTCACTCTCCTGCATTCTGCTCCTGACTCCCACCAGTCCCGCGGGCTGATCACCCCGAGGACAGATAACCAAACCGCACGTCTGTCCTCCGCCCCGGGCTTTCCCGGTCTTTTAGCAACAATGGAAAGTTGACCTCCCCTTTGATGAAAGGCTCCTTAGGCTTCTCCTAGGAGTCACCCCACCAATGCCCTCCCATCTGTTTTCACGGGGCACCTTCTACTGATTACGGCCGAGGCTCTCCAAAAGGTACGCAGATGCCTCCACGCTGGGTATCGCCGTAGCTTGCCAAGTTTCAGAACCGCAATGACAACAGGAAGATGATAGGAAGCACACACTGAGTTGAGCTCCTTCTTCCCACGACCTGTCCGTTCTTCTCGGCAACATCACGCACAGCTAAACCTGCAAAGGACATTTAAAAGTGCACATGGATTGTATGTGAAAATCGACCGAGTCTGTTGATGCACTGGGCCCCCTCTGACCGCCCCGTGGAGGAGATCTTCATCGATCCTCTGTCCAAATGACATGACTGCTTAGAAATACAGGAAGACGCTTTTATACAAGCTGATTAGAACAGTCTGTGGGTGTTGGTGAACAGGGCCAACAACATTGGAATCTGTGGGACTTCATCAAAGAGGCAACTTTAACCAAGACCTTCTCTGATGGCTGCTGGACTTCCCTCCTTTGGCGGTTACAAAAAATGACGCTATGAACTCTCGTGTACCAAGTTTCCGTGTGGGCACACATTGTCCTTTCTCTGAGGCAGACACCTAGGAGTGGATCGCGGGGTTGTATGGACGATTCTCTGTTAGAAGCTGTCCAGGTGCTCAGTGCCGCCACTGGTACGGGGCCCCCTCCTTGACGCGGCAAGCCCCCGAATGAAATTAGGGACCCGCTGCTGTTTTCAGATCCTGCTCTCAGTCTGCAGTGTGAGAGACAATTTACGGTCTCCTGGGTGAGGCTCCTTACTGCGTCTCCTACAGCGGAGGACACGTTGGTCGGGGCACATCCATCTCGCTTACAGATGGGAACCAAAACAGGGGAACTGGAGGCACTTTTTCTCTCCCCTCAAACTCGTGGGATACGTGTTGAGCTGTTCCTTCAAGGACGTTCTGGCTGGAGAAAGGCAGGTGAGTGTCCTCGTGAACACGAAGGACTAGACAGCACGCAGGTCAGGAGACACCGTCACCATGATCTGCCTGTCTCGGGGGCCATCCCAGGGACCCTGGGAACAATGCAGGCAATAGGCCCGAGGCTGACTTCCATCATCCTGATGGGGAGTTCTCCCTGGACGTGGGGAGGTGTGGTGGTGATGGTGCGATGGGCCATTTGCCCACAGCGGTTTGGAGGAAAGAAATCAGGGTAGAGAAGTAAAACTGGTGTTGGAAATAGTCTGGGAGGGGAGGGATGGGTGCAAAGCCCCGGTCTTCACCCTTGAGAGGCCTTAACGACACCCTCCCTAGGAATCACCGCACGCCATTCCTGAGGAACTGGGAGTGTGGGGAAGGGACGAGTTTCAGAGACCACCCGTGTGGCTGGAAACACCTGCCAACTCTGTTGACTCAGTTCCGGTCTCGAAGGGGTGAACGTGCTTCATCCGTAGGACCATGCATCGGTAAGGACATCGGCAGAGAGTAAACAGCTCGTCACACGCGGGCCCGAGAAGAACTTGCAGAGAGAGGGCCCTTGAGAAGGACATTTCGCAGGGTTCTCCGGAGGTAGGTTGGGATTACCAAAGACCACAGTAATGAGGGAGCTGTCTCCTGCGTGGACAGCGGTGGCGTCCCAAGACCTTTAATATTCTCCCAATGAGAAAGCACCTCAAGCTTGTTGAAAGAAAAGGATTTTTCTTGGTAAAAATGGCGAGTGCAGCTAAGGCAGGCAGGGGCTCTGTGCGGCCCGAGTGTGAGGAGATGGCTATTTAAATGTAGGATCCACTGCTCCCCGGCAGCACCCCTGGGGGCCAAGTCTACACCAGGAAGGTGACCACAAGACTTCAAACATTCTTTTGTGACTCTAACTACCAAGTGGTTTTCTTTAGATGTCACAGAGGGGAAGCTGGGCGCAGACCCAGCCCCCTCACGGAGCACACCGGAACAGAAAGAGCAACCCGGAAGGCAAGGACGTACGTGCATCCGTAAAAAGTGCCAGCTCACATGAGCCCTCTCCACAACTGCTAGACGACCTGGTTTATGCAGACATTGAGTGTTTTGCAATTTCCAAGTGATCTGCATATGTGAATAGTTTATCTTAATTAAACTGTTTTCCATGGGTTTTTCCATCTTTCAGCAACTGTCTGGCTCTCTGCCTTTCTTCTCAAGGTAAGCACTTTTGTATGGGGTCCCAGAGGGTCTTTGGTGTGCCGTCAGAGAAGACGCAGGGCATGTACCCACAGAGCAGAGGCGAAGGAAGGAAGGAAGGGTTCCCTCCAGGGACACGGGCTCTGCTGCTGCTCTGTCCAAGGCATCTGTAGATCCCTGGCTCTTGGCTGTCTTGGTTCTCTGGAATCCTGACAGCTGGTCCATTTGACTCTGGGTGGCTGACTTCTCCTGGCTGCTCTCACCGTGCCTGGCCTCCGGGCTACATTAGAATCCCAATCCTGTTTAGGTGTGTGTGTTCTGATTCCAAGTCATCCCTAAGGCCCAGCTGGCACTGGTTCCTCACCTATCCTGCCAGCTCTCTCAAGCTGTGTTGTGGTCCCTGAGCCCACTCCCTGGTGGCACAACCCAGGCTTGGGCATGACTCACGAACGACAGGCACTGCCAAGACTTCGCCCTCTGTCTTTGGTTACATGGAAGGGATCCCAAGAGGCGAGCCTGGGTGATGACGGAGAAGTTTTGTGATATTTCAGGCAAGCCACAGAGTCAGGGTGATGTACGGCGTTCGCACAAGATCAAAACAAAGCAAGCCATTGCTCGGAAGGCCGAAGACCATGAACAAAATCTTGGCAGCAGCGGAACAAAGGAGACAGATGGCTTTTCAGACGTAGGTAATTTAGTCAAAACGATGTCAGATAACAGAAACTATCTTTGAAGGGGAAGAGGAAATTACAATTACAAACCACAATTCAATATCCAGTGAAGACACCCTTAAAAAGTCACAAGACAGACGTGTTTAGACCAATAACTGGGATAACGTGTCATCATCAAATAAACCCATGTAAACACTCGACATGGCTATTCGTTGACTGGGATTTCTAGAACAATGATACAAGTTTACTTAGAAGTTGGATTTCCTTCTTTGTGTCTGACTTTTACATGGAATATGCTTTTCACCACCAACTATGGAACTGACATGACTTTCAGAAAAGTAACGATTGTCTAGTTAAATATCTACCCATAACTTAGTAAGACTTTGAGTAACAAATGCATACCCTCTCTTTCTTAGAGTGGATTTTGAAAATATGCCATTTCCAGTGACTTTGTGAAACATATGAATTCCCCATCTCTTTGACAAGGATTTTTGCAACTTGATGTTGTGAAGAAACTGGAAAACATTAGGATATTTAAATAGTTCTTTAAGATTTTTATGCCCTAGAGAAATATATCATTGACATTGTGGTAAATAAGTGCCAGTAGTTTAATGTAAAATACACATTTCATATGCGATGCTGGAGAGACACATGTAGAATTCAGCAGTCATGGGTTTTGGTCCACGAAAAGCAATGCTTTCATGCAATGTCTTAATACTAATGGGATAGTCTGACAGTCTCCAGAACAAGTTTGTGTCAGGCACCTGCTGTTCTGTGCAGAACCGGGAAAAGTACCTATTAAGTCCTTCGGAAACCACGTGGGTCAAAAGATGCAGAGAAAACGTTGGTTGATTCAAGGGTCAGTCAAACCAGGTGAGGCCACACAATGATCTGGGTGCGAGCCTCCCTTTTCTACCTCCCCCCTTCTGCAGACGTGTTAATACCCTCAGATAGGGTCTTACTTGGTTCTGCATTAACAGAGGAGTTTTTCTGATGAAACGGTACAACCAGTAAACATTATCCTGTGGCTAATGGAGGACATAAAAGTGCTAATGGATGTGCACAAGATACTATGAAAGAGAGTCAGAGGGAACCAGAATCGTTCTAGGTGTCCTGACGATCTGGTTTTCAGGTCCTCTGTAAACCAGGTATCTCCAAACCACGGAAACTACGGGAGAGTAACACATGCCCTGTAACCATGACTGCCAAGTGCCATTCGTGAAACCATCCCTTCTGTGTGCAGGGCTCTCAGCCCACGTGGGACGTCAGTCCATTCTTCAAACCAACACCCCAGAGCGGGCATGACCTGCATTTCACAGGTCGGGAATCTGAGGTCGACATGAAGCAAGACGAGGCCACACAATATTTTAGTGGTACAGCTGGGATCTGAACCCAACTCTGTGTGATCTGAAATCCTTTGTTTTGCCGGGGAGAGACTTGGGTCAGAAGGCCGCCATGTGAGGCCAAAGGGGTTGGGATTGTATCCTGTGGAATAGGAGCAGGCACACGGCATAAAACAGAGGAGTTAATGCATGTATCTGTTATGATAAAACTGGGTTATGATGTAAAAATTTGTTTTCAAAAATCAGTAACACCAGCCAGAGCATGGCCAACTTAAGAGTCTGATCAATATAATCAAAGGAACAGGAACCTCAGTAGCTAATCACGGACCACTGTTTGCAGGACAGTGAGGATCCGTATGTCTTGACAAGGCAAGTCTCCTCGGGATAAAGCAGGGGTCTTCCAGACCTCCCCTCTCCCTGTTAGCTCACTGAACTCCAACAGAGGGAGCATCGGGTGGAAAAACCCTCATACGGAGTCATTGGTACGTTCTTAAAATTGTGCATGTTTCCCTGATGAGGAATTAAGAAGAGACTGACTGTACCACATCTCAGGGTCTGTTGTCAATACCAAACGCTTCCAGAGGAAGTGGAGGAGATGGGCACACGCTAGCTGCCCGCTAGGGCAACACCGAGCATCCGCCACTCATCCCCGCATGTCCCCGAGAAAGCACACTGTTAATGCAGGGACAAAGTAGAGCGACTCTCCAAACTGCCTTGGCGGGAGTCATTGTGGTCTAAATTGGCATTCTTATTTTTCCTCTGTGAAATGGATGGGCTGCTAGCGGGAGGTCATCACAAAGAGGCACTGGGGCAATGACGCTCATGTAGAAGAATAAGAAAGACCACATGTATCTTGGCTAACCGCCAGTACTTTCCTTTGTTCAAAAAAGTAAGCGTTTCACCTCAGTTGTAACAACAAGAGAACAACGTTCTTGAGATCAAATTTACCCGACGGGGAAGCGTGCACCAATCTACAGCTACGTGTCTGTGAGAAGCATGGGAGCGCTTTCTGTTCTTAATGCAAAACGGCTTAAAGATAAGAAAACAGACATATTTTGGAAGAAGGGGATATCAAATCCAACCAGTGCTCATTTCACAAAGATCTTTTGTTTGCTGCACACGAAGACACTCATGTTTCCCTTACGGTATTTTACGGTGTGAGTGCTGTTTGGCTTGAAAAAAAAAAAAAAAAAACAGGTCACACAGTCACACTTAGGTTGTACATTTGTTGAAAGATAATTTTCTTAAGAAGAAGGTAAAATCAAACGCCCACACGTAACGTGAACTGATGTCAAGGATTTTATTCAACTCAAATAACTGGTGAGGGACCCGGTAAGATGTTACAGCAGGTCTGAGGGGGAAATGAGAACAGATGCATACTCTGACAATCAATAATGCCGAAATGAATTTGCTGAACAGATATAAAACTGATCAACTGCCAGAGGAACCATCAGCAGAGAACCAACACTGGGCACACCTGGATCCATTACCATGACTTTGCTACCACTCCTAGTTGGAAATTAGCTCCATTGACAATGACACATCAGCTGGCAGGTGCTCCCAGGGACAGCTTTTCCCATATTCTAATGCCTTTCTCCACGTTCCCACCACAAAAGGTCGAGTAAATCTAGTAAAAAAAGGGGTTCACTGCCAAAGTGTAACATTGTTGGGTAAACGATCCCAGAGATGTGCTAATAAGGCTCTTGGTCACACTAGGTATGTATTCTGAATTCAAATTACATTTGGGTCAAAGGCTATGTTAGACAACCGTCTGTTTTTCGAGGAGGGGGATGGTTTTTTGTGAGATAGAAACCGTATCCTCAAATGTGCACATGCACCTAGGTGAAGGTAAGATACAGCCCACAGTAATCTTCCTACTGAAAATAAAGTACCGACGGCACAGTGCAAAATGGACCTCTAAGTGGAGGTCCACCGAGAGGTTCAGAGGGCACGGCCTCTGAGCAGAGGTCCACCGAGAGGTTCTAGGGGTACGGCCTCTGAGCGGAGGTCCACCGAGAGGTTCTAGGGGCACAGCCTCTGAGCAGAGGTCCACCGAGAGGTTCTAGGGGTACGGCCTCTGAGCGGAGGTCCACCAAGAGGTTCTAGGGGCACGGCCTCTGAGCGGAGGTCCACTGAGAGGTTCTGAGTGCACAGACTCTGAGCGGGGGTCCACCGAGAGGTTCTAGGGGCACAGCCTCTGAGCGGAGGTCCACCGAGAGGTTCTAGGGGCACAGCCTCTGAGCGGAGGTCCACCGAGAGGTTCTGGGGCACGGCCTCTGAGCGGAGGTCCACCAGAGGTTCTGAGCACACAGCCTCTGAGGAGGTCCACCAAGAGGTTCTGGGGCACGGCCTCTGAGCGGAGGTCCACCGAGAGGTTCTGAGTGCACAGCCTCTGAGCGGAGGTCCACCGAGAGGTTCTGGGGCACGGCCTCTGAGCGGAGGTCCACCAAGAGGTTCTAGGGGCACGGCCTCTGAGCGGAGGTCCACCGAGAGGTTCTAGGGGCACGGCCTCTGAGCGGAGGTCCACCGAGAGGTTCTGAGGGCACCGCCTCTGAGCGGAGGTCCACCGAGAGGTTCTAGGGGCACAGCCTCTGAGCGGAGGTCCACCGAGAGGTTCTGAGGGCACCACCTCTGAGCGGAGGTCCACCGAGAAGTCTTGAGGGCACAGAAGATGGTCAATTTTGCTAATAAGGAGAAGGACTTCTCCGTGTCCGTTCCTGACACGGCGTTTCCACTCAGATCACAAATGAAATGCAGCGATGAGCTCCCTTCGGTCAGCCGCTATGGCACATTAAGACCCGCACTTTAAAAAGCGACGTTGTAAAGGAAGGATATAAATGTAACGTATATGTACCTACGTCCATATGCACACACCCGTATGTGTAAGCATACACATGTATCTTACGTTTTCCAGCCAGGGTTTAGAAAAACCGAAAATGAAAATAAAGAAACACAGAGAGGATTTAGTTTGGTCTTGGAAAAGGATGTATTTTACACAAACGTGCCTTCGTGTAAGTACGTGTACATACGCAGGCACACGTACACACACATGCACGAGCACGGTCACGCAAGCGTGTGTCCTGGCCGTAGCGGACTCTTCCATGACCAGTGCGAGGCCACGACACCGTACGGTCACCGCCCAGGGTGTATGATTATGGAAATGAGCGTTTCGGTCCCTGTCCTGGGCCGTGTCTGCTGGGCTGTGTCTCAGCTGGGACGTGGCTTGTCAGTGCGGGTCCACCATGCCGAGGCCACGGGGGATAGAAGGTCGAGTTCACGGGCTGGAAGGACCGGTCACGTGGCGATCTCCTGGGTGCCGGGGTTCAGCCGAGGGGGCGCCGTGCGGCCGGGAGGCAGGGCGGGCCGCTCACGCGTAGGGCGGCAAACCGAACAGCTCGGGCTGGAAGTCCTGCAGGGAATCCAGCACCAGGGTGGCCTTGGACGTCAGGTGTCGCTGCAGGTTCCGATCCGGAACCATGACCACCTGCATGCCAGCTGCAAGGGCCGCGTCCACGCCGTTGGGAGCGTCTTCAAACACGAGGCACTGTGGGGTAGGAAGAGAGACAAGGTTGAGACGGCCTTTCCCCGAACCAGGCAGCTAGACTAGGTTCTCACGGTTTCTATGACGGACGTGCTCACCGGCGCTGCCGCAGTGTCCACGGACACAGAGACGACGGCGGACACACGGTCCCGCAGGCTTCCCACCGGCCCGACGATACGGGGGACAGCGTTCCGTCCTGCCGACAGGGCGCTCGCCCCTCGTGCTGTAGCTGGGTGGCAAGACGGGATGGTACGTTTGTGTCCTCTTGGAATCGTACAAATCTGTGCCACCAATAAGGGGACACTCAGAGCACAAGGGTCAAGTGTGTGTGTGGGGGGGCACGTGATTTGAACATGAAGTCACTGCAGACCTCAGACGGTTTGGGAACCGCAGCGTGGAAAGGCAGTGGTTAAGGTGTCGGAGCGAAAGCCTGGCCTGTGTGTGCACAAGGCGACGACCTCCAGCACCAAGACCAGCGCCCAGGAGCGGAATCTCCTTCGGCTGAGCACGCAAACCCACCCCAGTAAAGCCCCGACACTGCCACCCCGTCAGACACGCATATCTACAAGCGGGTTTCTGGGCACGGTGGTTATCAGGAAGCTCTGAAATGCACCACCCCGGGAAGAATGCCCCGAGACTCTCCAGCCGAGAGAGCCCAAGTCCGTGCCTGGGGAGAGGAGCCCGTGTCCTATGTCACTGCATCCAGGGCAGACAGGCACCCAGCAAGTCCCCTCCGTGTCTACAGACAGCCTCACTGATTCGGTCAGTGAAGGTTCTTCTCTGTAGGGACTCGACACGCGTAAAGCTGGGAGAAGCTCCCCCGTCGATCCCGTACTGTTCACTGGGATCCCCAGCTGCCAGGAGATGCCCAGGTCACACCTTTCCACCTTCCTGAGCCCCGTTCCCCTCCGTCACAAGAACTCTGCCATGGGTGGGCAGCGGCACCCACTGACCCAGCGAGGCGCACGAACGCCACTCGGGGTGCGGTGCGGCACGGCAAGTTCTGCCTGCCCTGGGGCCTGCAGGTCCTGGCAAACACGTACATGTTCACACGCACTCACACGTGCACACATCAGACTCGCACACAGAAGACGCCGGTACTCTGGCACACGTGAGCACACACACACACACACATTCACAGACGCACATACACACCGGCACTCAGGTACACGTGTAACACAAACACACACACCGGGACAAAAGTGCACACTCACAAACATTGATGGACGTTCAAACAGAGACAGAGCGAGGTTCTTTCACGGTGGAGAGGTCGGGAGCAGTACACGGACCCTTTCCTTTTCTCTTACCCCCTCTCCCTCTGCCTGGGCTAGGAGACGTGAACCGCCTCCCCTGTGAGGCCGAGGTGAGGGCCGGACGCACAGGCAGGGACAGCTCAGGGCCAGCAGCGGGCTGTGCTCACAATGGAGGCCGCTCTGCCCGGGGAGTGGGCCTCTGAGCTCTGAAAACAAGGCAGATTCGGAGAAACGGTGCGCTCTGTCCCTCTGCCTCCGTTCTGAGAACTCAGGAAGGCGCGCGGGCTCTTTTCCAAGCTGTGGGCGTCCACCCGGAGTCAATGGTGTCCATGGAGTGGGACTGAGTCTCCTCAGAACCGGCACCTTCGCTCTTCATCTGGCACTTGCAGGTGCGTCTTTACACAGAGTCAGCACCGCACTCTCCGCGTCCTCCACTGCCGCAGGTGGGACCACGAGGGGCACTTACACGTCCCGGGGCTCCGGGGAATGGACGGACGCCCCACGTTCCACGAGGGTCTGGCGCTTTGTGCCAGCACCGGCGAAAGGTCAGCGGGAAGAGAGGAGGAGGGTTTGTCCGTCCGTCCGTCGGGGCAACGGTGCTCGGCGGAGGTCATGAAAAGCAGCTTTTGTTTTCCTTGTGCGGCCCCTGCCAAGGGCCATGGGAAGGAGACGCGGAGCCTCAGAGACCCGCACAGACGCCGAAAGGAGGGCCCGGAACTCGGCGGAGGGTGTGCGCAGCGGAGCGCTCCTTCCGGACGCGCCGACCGCACACCAGCATGGGCCGCAAGGGACAGAGAGGGACGCGCAGGACCCTGCGAGCATTTACGGCCACGGCGCACAGCACCCGGCAACCCTCTCCGGAGGTCAGCCGTCCCCTCACGTGCGCTCATCGAGCCGGTTTGTTTCCCATTTGCAATGCGTCCGCACCAGTGGCCGACGGCACCGCGCACACGCGCCCTGGGACGGACCCGTCGGGGCTGTGATGCGCACGCGAGCGCGCGGGGCCTCCGAGGCACAAGGAGGCGCGGAAAGGCGGGGCGCGCGGCGGAGGTGGCGGAACAGACCACGCCACGGACAGGCCGCCTGCAACGCTGTCCCTGTGCACAAGCGCCGCAGCCCTGCCACACCAGAGCGCGCGGGGCAAAGCCGGGGACCCGGGCTGCGGTGTGGCGTCCTGCAGCGGCGCGACGCTGTGGCTGGGACGGCGCCGAGCACCCGCGGCCCGGGACGCGGACGCAGCCCCACGAAGAGTCATAGCATAGCGCATCTCCCTACAGAAACCCAACAGCCAAGGAACGAACCGGGCCAGAGCCGGCTTTGTGCATCGCAGTCCACTTGGCTCCCGCGCACACGGCAGGAAGAAGGGGATCTAGTCAAAGACCCAAACGTCTCCGTGGGGCTTCTGCCCGCCGCGCCGGCTCACGGACAGGGAGTCTCACCCCGCTGAGCTCCGCGTCCTTCTGTGAAGGACTCTGTGTTCCCCGAGCTCTGACCTGGCCCTTCCCACCCTGCGCTGACGCATGACACCGGGGCATAAACCCCTCCACAGACACCTGCAAAATGTGAGTTATTTACATACACTTGGCTCTTTGCAGGAAGGAGGACGGGGGCAGCAGACACCTCTGTCCGTCCCTGACCCCGCATCCCGGCCCTCTGCCATGAGATTCACGTGAGCACCTATGTGGACGCGTGTGGGGCGTGCTGTGATTAACGTGTGATTTTTGGTAGCGTGCCACAGGCGGTGGGCTCTCCAGGACACGCTCCCACGACCTTGAGGAAGCTGCTGGGCAGGGGAGCACCGTCCTTTGGCCCATGTGCACAGGACAGGGATGGCCTCTGGTCATGAGGTGGGGGGCTGGAGCGTCCTGGGGCGTCCTGGCTAATGGTGAGCATCTGCTGACCTCCTGCTGGTTCAGTGGAGACGCCGGAGCCGTCCTGGCCCAGGACACAGTGAGACCAAGGGGCTGCGGGGCTGGAGCCCAGCGGGTGACCCGGCCCTGTCCGTGTTACAGGGAAGGGCTCTGGCCACAGGAAGTTCGGGAGGAAACGAGCGTTCACACGGGCACACAGGCGGCAGACATTAAGACCGGAGCCCAGGTCTGCACGATGTCATGTTCTTGTCACGGTGCATGCTGACGGTCAAAGTTAATCCGAATTCCGTCTCTACAGCTGGAGACGGGCTTAATTCCGGGGTAGCCTGAGGGGCTGGATTCACAAGGACCGACGCCTGCAAGCATCCGGGAGGTGAAGCGTTTCAGGGGCTGCCGGCCCAGACGTACCGAAAGCACTCGTCTGCACACGTGTGCGCGGAGCGGAGCCCGGCCCGCGGCGTCCGTGCGCGCCTCCTCACCGCCTGGTCCGCAGCAGCAGCCGGGGCCTCCCCGGGTCCTCGCGCTTGAGTCCTTGAAAGACAGGCACCGCCTCACGACGACGCGCCATCCTGGGACGCACCGGTCCGGCGTGAGACGCTCTTGTGTGACCTCGGTGGGATGCACGGAAATGCGTGGGATTCCGCAACTACTTCAGCAAAGGGCAGTGTGACGGTGGAGGCGTGGGACAGGAAGCAAAGGTCGTCCCAACCTTTCTGACCCGGTGGGCGCGGGGGCCACGGTCTCGGTGGAAGGCAGCTTGGTTTTGTGACAGGTTCGGCAGAGAAGGAGCCTGTGTGGCCAGACGCCCTGCCGTGACGGCGATGAGCCACGGGGAGAGCGGGCAGGGCCGCGGCAGCCCTCGGCTCCTGTAAGGTAAGCTCAGGAGCCACGAGGGACCGGAGCAGGGCTAGGAGACTCTGATGCGGAGGGAGGGACGGCCACCCAGCGGTGTCCTGTCCATCTTCCCCCTCTGCTGTGACGCCAGGGTCATGCTTCCTGCTCGGCCCCCCACCCTGTGCCTTTGGGTCACGAGGGAGTCCGTGTCCCCACTGTGCCCTCTGGTCATGTGTCCTCACCAGCTCCGGTCGGCAGAGCGAGGACAGGCTGGCAGGGGCCCCAGAGGGAGGGGACCGACTGGACGAGGGCCCGTCTTCAACTCTGGCCCCGTGTTCCCACGGGACAGAAGGGACCAGACTGACCAGAGGGTTCACGCGGTGTCGAATCCTGTGTTTCCAGCAGTCACCACGGTGCCTTTTAAGGAACCGGCACACGTTTCACACGTGACTACATGGTCTCGAGGGAACAGACGGCTTCTCCCTTGTTGGTGGAGCAAAGTCGGAGAGGAACTCACTTCAGGTTCACTCCCCAAATGCCCCGAAGCAGATCAGGGGTTGCCCGTGTGCCCACGTGAAACACGCCCGCGGGCGTGCCCGTCACGGCTCAGCAGGGATGGACAGACTAACCCCTGGAAGCAGAGCTGACGAAGCCACGGTTTCTAAGGGAAAACTGTGCATCGGTTTTTGCAGATGTTATGCCCTGCGTTCATTTCGTCATACCCGGTTCGGGTCTTACACTGTGAGGCATCAAATCCCGAAGGAGGCCGTCAGCTTCGTTTCTGAGGGGTTCTCCGTCGGCAGGGCTCCTAGCGAAGGTTGGTTGTACTCATCTCCATGTTCTGGACAGACGGCGCATTCGGGTAAGTTCCACGGTACTGTGAGCACGCGTCTGGATACCCTTCGTCAGGGCTCCAGTGAAATAATAAACCTTTAAGTAAGATTAAAATGCCAGAAGCTCGCGTGTATTTTACTATTAATTAGTACTTTTGTTTATACTGTTTGTCCATCTACCTATGCATCCATCCATCCGTCACCTGTGTATCCGTCCGTCCCTCTCTCCCTCCCTGTGCTAACTATCATCTATCTGCTGACTGACCTACCTCCCTCCTGACTGTGCACCCATCCCCCTACCTGCAGTTGGAGATCCCAGCTCCGAGCTGTGCTGTGGTCCCCTACGGAACCGTGTCTGACTTCGACACACTCGACATGTGCTTTGGTAATGTGACAAGTAGCTTGCACGTCGCACAGCTACTGTCTTCCTGAGTTCCTTCTGGTCTGGAAATCAAAGAACAAAACGGGCAGTGACATAAAGATATTCACAACCAAATCCTCTGGAGTGCCACGCCACATACATGAACGAACGGCCCCACTCAATGGATCCCTATTCCTTTCGGGAAAAGCCTTTGAAGGAGTGTAGGATTTAACAACCTGGTGGTCGTGGGCACGTGTGGAAGGCTTCCTGGGAAATCCTGCCTCATTTTATTCACGAAAACTACATTGTGGGGCTCTGAGTGCATTTTAAGGCATTTCCATGCCAATCAGCTGCTGAGCAAGGGACCTGCACAGAGCTCAGAAACCTTTGTCCAATGTCCTTTTAATAATATACATTCTGTGTCCACCAAATTGGTCAGGAGCCACGGAGAAGCCCGACAAAGCTCTCAAAGGCACTGGGGATTTGAAAGATTCATAAAACACGTCTTGGCAGTTTCCGGACAGTCAACACAACCCTTCTGTTCCTCTTCCAACTTTACGCACGCACGTAAATGTGCAAAATCAAACCGGCCTTCGCCAGCGTTCCGCTCGACACTCCTGGTACACAGGTGTGACCCGAGGTCCCTGTCGGCTGGTGTGTTAGGAGCTCAGCTACGACATCGACCCCCCCCCCCGCCCCGGAGATTATCCGTGAACGTAATTACTACACCTGCACGTGCCATGCACAGGCGGAACTGAGCTCCCCCCAAATCCACGCTGAACACCCACTCCCGCGGTGTGACTGTGTTTGCAGACAGGTGTTTAGGGGGATTTTCAGGTTCAATGGGCCCTGGCGCGGGGGGGTGGGGGGAGGCAGTCAGACAGGCCTGGAGTCCTCACAGGAGAGGCCGAGCGACACTGCTCTGCTCCGCACTCCCACGGCCTGAGGAAGAGCCACGGCAGGACAAAGGCACGTGAGGACGCAAACCAACCGCACGGGCACCCTGACGTTGGGCTCCCCGCGTCCTGCGGAACGGCGAGAGCATACGCGTCCGTCGTCCAGGCCGCCCGGTGTGCGGGGTCTACACCACATGCAGAGCATTAACTTGTATGTAACGGTCGACGACCACCTTCTTGGCAGAAGAACTGCCTTGAGACGGGTCAGGGTAAAGGGAATAAGGGTTTCCTCCGTGGCCCAGCTCCCCACGTCCCCAGAGGAGCGAAGGCACAGCCAGGCGGGGCTGTCTCTGGGAGGGCCGGCTGCAGAGGCTCAGGCACACGGAATGGTCACGGGCGAGCAGAGTGTCTTTGCTGCCCTGAGGACGGACGTTTTCTGAGCTGTCTCCAAAGCTCCCGTGCAGGAAAGGTTGGCAAGGCCAGAGAACGTGGTCTGCGCACAGGGAGAGCCGCCGTAGGCCACTGGGCGTCGAGGGCCTTCCCCTCTCCGTCCCCAAGCTAGGGGAGGTGCGCGTGTCCCGGCCCCCAATGCAGCAGCTTCAGGTGTCTGGGTCCCGGCCCGTTGCGGCCGACTCAGCCACCTGCTTCCCGGCCAGGGGAGCTCCGTGAACGGACCTGCACGGCGGTGTTCCGGGGAGGCTCCTGCCCTCAAACTCCCGAGATGCCCTCACGGAAGGGGAGCCCGTTGTCACGCCGCGCCCTAGCAGACCCAGCATTTCCAGAAAGGAGGGTGTGCGGGTTGTCAGGGGAACGTGTGACTGTCTCGTCTTGTCTCCCGAGCCCCGTGCTGACGTTGGATTCTAAGCTGTCCACTAGCATGCCGTCATGGGCAGGGTTTCTGGAATGCTCTGCGATGCACCCGTCCAGGGAGACTGTCTCCAGAAAGCAGATTCCGTGGGCTCCAGGGTGGACGGTGGGTCTGTGATGGACAAGGAGCACAGCCATGACCCTGGAGATCCGCTTGTGCTTCAGTCTACTGAGTCGGCGTTGCTTACGGAGCTCCCCCAAGGTAGAAGCTTGTTTTCAGAGGAAGGCGCTGAACGTCCCCTAGACATTTTAGGGAGAAGTACTGGGGGGGAAGTTTTCCACGACATACGCCGTGCCGTGGCAGAAGTCCTGTTGACACAGATACATTCATCTTGTTTCCGTAGACGTCCTCCACTTTCCTTCCAAAATCCGTTAAGGGACTCACAATCAAGAGAACAGACAACACCAACTTTCCCTCTCCATGTCTACAGGGCTGCAAGGCTGTGGTTCTGTTTGCATCGCATTAGCCATGAAAGTGAGTAAAAAGGTAAAGAACCCTGGGACCCCTGCCCTTCCCTCCCCTGCCTGGTCAGCTGTGGGCTCTGCAGAGTGTCCGGGACGCCTGCCCTTCCCTCCCTGCCTGGTCAGCTGTGGGCTCTGCAGAGTGTCCGGGACCCCTGCCCTTCCCTCCCCCGCCTGGTCAGCTGTGGGCTCTGCAGAGTGTCCGGGACCCCTGCCCTTCCCTCCCCTGCCTGGTCAGCTGTGGGCTCTGCAGAGTGTCCGGGACCCCTGCCCTTCCCTCCCCTGCCTGGTCAGCTGTGGGCTCTGCAGAGTGTCCGGGACCCCTGCCCTTCCCTCCCCCGCCTGGTCAGCTGTGGGCTCTGCAGAGTGTCCAGGAGAAAATGTGCCAAGGGGACAGAAGGTCAGGTCACCAGGAGGGTGTCCCGCCCACCATCCCCTTCCTTTAGACAAGGGGAAGGCAAACGTCACCTCTTGGGATGCAGACGGGCATCTCTCTTCCCGTCTGGACTCAACGGTTCAGAAGACGTGCTGGCACAAGGAGCGTGCGAGCAGGACGAGAATGGTGTCCTGGACCCTGGCAGCGGGGGATGGGAAGGGGGCACTGCCGGGCAGAGCCAGGCAATGCTGTGGGGACGGCGCCCGAGCCCTGAAGCCGGGTGGGGAACCGTGCGGAAGGTGTCGTGGGTCCCAACGGGCTTGGAGCTTCTGTCAGGAGCATTAAGGACAGGCCTCGCGTTTCCAAGGCTGTTCTTGGGGTTTGCAAATGGAAAGAGCGTTGTAATTGGTTGCTAAGATTCTGAGTGGAACCCAGTCCTGTCCAGAGTCCTATGCGTGATCTCAGAACCGCATTCCGGTCTTCTTTTCTGGGACGGCAGCCAGCTGACGCCGTACCATCCGCCGGCTTTCCCGCTCTGCCCGGGGAGCACGGAGGAGGAGGACGCTTGGACCGCCCATGGGTTTATGCCGGAGAGTTCAATGTCTTCACTGTGCAGCGCACTCTCTCCCTTTAGAAACGGAGCAGCAGTGAGGAGCTCTGACCCACGCGCAGACACGGCGTCCCCATCGGGTGTGGCACCAGCCTCCTCCCGACCCGGGCACCCCAGGACCGGGGGGGAGTCGCTGCGGGTCAGCAACAGGATCCTGAAGAATGAGAAGCCGAACCCCTGGATGACGGTGGAGAACCAGCGGAGGAGGGTCCCCGGACGGAAGCCCCGGGCGGGGTGGCCGGGAGCAGCTTGACTCCTGCAGCAAATGTCATGCAAACACACCGTGACCGTCTTCTGTGCATTCTGGAAGTGCGGGAAACTGAAACGGGGAGCAAGCACGGAAGTGGGCAGCACGGGCCCCCAAGATGTCCACGCCTCACTGACCAGAACCTGGGACGGCGGTCCCTCACGTGGTGAAGGGGCTTTGTGGGTGGCATTCAGGTCACGGACCTCCAGGCAGGGCGGGTGTCCCAGACAGAAGGCGGGGTGGGGGGGTGGGGGGAGGGGTTCTCATCGGATCAGGTGCTCCCAGAAAAGCTGCACACGTGCTCTGGCTGGACTGGCGAGGACGCTGCAGAGGCAGAGACTTCGAGGGGAGGAAGGGTTCGAAGCAGCTTCCTCCTAAGTTCTGGGAGACAGGACCAGAGGAGGCCTGCAGGACCGGAGGGCACAGCCCCAGGGACAGCCAGCCGGGAAGGCGGACCATGCTCCTACCCCGCAAGGAACTCGATTCTGGCCACTCACGACCTGATGGCCTGCGACACGGGCTCTTCCGCAGCCTCTGGAGAGCAGCCCGGCCGGCCCGGTAGGTCTTGACGCCACACCCCAGTCCGGCGAAGGGACACTGGTAGGCCACACCCCGAATCCTGACCCTACAGCAGCGGTCAGGCCTGCCTGGGAGGGACTCGTCCAGGGCGAGCCTCCGAGTGCACAGGTAACACGCATCCAAGATACTTACTTACGGATTTTATAAATCACGGTGGAAAAAGATAAAAACAACCAACACAGCCTCTGGCTGCGCTCCGAGGTCTGTAGCCAATAAGACAGACCCCTTCGTCCTCCCTACAGTAGGAAGAAGAACGTGTGCTGATTCACTGATGGCTGAGAACGGCGACGTCGGCAACAAATTCCCGTCCCAGTGGCCAACCTGCCTCCCTCGTGCAAGATCCACACCCCAACACCTCATGCGTTCATCCGGGCGACAAACCTGTGCGTAGGAGACAACGAGAGTTTCCACTTTAAAATCCTGTTGACAGGATGAGGCGTGGGATGGGGCTTTTCAGAATTCGGACAGTGTTCAAGACAGATGCATCCGAGGCCCCCAGCACCCCCAGAGATTTGGAACCTCTCGCAAACACTTGGGACAAAGCTGCGGCCAAGTGTGGGCCGAAGCGGGTGTCCACAGGTCCCCGTCGGCCTGGGGTGGAGCTTCCAGGGCACAGATTTGGGGCACACATGAACACTCCCCAACCCCCTGAGGTGACCTCCGTGCTGCAGCTTCAACACACAAAGCAATGCGGATGTGTCCCGCTTTGGAGAGGCCTTTGCAAAAGAACCAGAGAACCACTCCAGATTTGTTAAATGCCGTCCTTGGAAATCGCCGGACGTATGCACCGAGTATTGACTTAGCCCAGATGGTGACGACACCCGTGCTTCCCGACCGTGGCCCCCATTCTGTCATCCCCACGGAGCGTCGGCAGACACAGCCCGCACAAAAGGCTGCGTGCCTGGCTCGCTCGCAACGCAGGGGAGCCAGCGAAGACGCAGTGCGGGAGGAAGCAGTGAGGGATGGGGCGACCCGGCCGAGGGGTCTGCGCACCGTGAGGTGGACGGGAGGCGGGGAGAGTCACACGGAGCACTCTACCCCACCGGCTTTACAAACCCCGGGACGGCAGAAGCACGGACTGACGGAGAAACCCACGGGGGCCCTGGCGGGCTGTCCCCGCTCTGCCACTGTGGCAAGACTGCTCCTGCCGGGGAGGAGTTACTGGCGTGCACAGCCGCTTAGTGAACATCCGAATTCCTAGCTACAGGTCCTCCGTCTCAATGTCTGACGCCCGTCCCACGTCCCCTGGGAGCGTGCTGGCTTGACCCAGAGAGCTCCTACCGTGCGTGCCGTTGCGACGGCCCGACGAGCCCATGTTCTCGGCAACGGCTGGACGCGGTTGTCACCAGCCCGGGCCCAAGTGCTCGCAGAGCGGAGAAACCGCACGGCCCTTGTGCCGCGGCAAGCACAGTACGAGCCTCACTTGGGAAGGCGCCTCTCCAGTGGTCACAAACGTCGCCGCTGGCCTCCTGTTTCAGCACTTTACGTCACGTGTGACGTACGCGTCTGTGTGAAGTACGTGCGTAGCACGTGTGTGTGTGAAGCTCTAGCACGGGCGGGAGAAACAGGCGTCCCGTGGTGAACGGCTTCACCGGGCCTTGCCGCGAGTCACCCTGAACAGAGCTGAGCAGTTGCCCGCGCCGTCGTCTTCGCTCAAGGGCACTGCCAGCAGGGGAGGGTGCTGCCGCCGGAGGTCTGCAGAGATGGCAGGGGCGCTGCGGAGGTCCCCAGCATGGAGCAGGTCTCTGGGCAGGATGGCAGGACCGAATCCACAGGGCAAGGGAGCCACTTGGGCAGGAAGGGAGGACCTGGAGGAGAGCAGCAGGTCCCAGGCGAGGCCGCGACGGGCTGGACGCAGATGCACCAGAAGGCAGGACGGACCAGGCAAAGATGGGGGCAGACGGGACCACCGCGCCTGGGGTGGGTGGAGGTGTGAGATGAGGCCAGCGTAGGAGAAGCAGAGACAAGCTCGTTCCAGCGAGGAGGGAGGCCGAGGGAGCTCTGCAAACAAAGGGCGCTGAGTCGGGCCTGCGAGAGGCTGAGCACAGGAGACAGCACAGAAGGGACAAAGGGCTGCTGGAAACGGAAAAGAGGACATTTCGGGGTCAGGGAGTCCAGAACACACTCCAGTGGCTCGAGGATGACACTGCACAGAGGACAATGGAGAATCAAGAGCTGCAGAAAGAGGGTTTTTGTGATTCCTCCTTGTCTTCCACAAGGCACAGGCTCCTGAAGAATTCAACTGCCGGAAGGGCTCTCCCTGGGAGTTTTCCAGCGGGAGAAAGTGGAGTCTTAGCTGCTGCACAGAGGCCAGCAGCGGGCAGTACCTGCGTTACGAAGTCACCTAAACATTACGGCATTGTCGTCAACCTACCACGTCTCCCACCTGCTCTAAGAGCCCATTTAGTTTTCCTGACAGTCCCTGGTCCTCCTGACGGGTTCCTCGGTCTTTCTCCAGCCTCTATTAAGATGGTATATAGGCCCCATATGCCAACGGCCTCCGTGAATCACATTTTTTCTGTGAACTGCCACATCCATAAGTAAATAAAAATATGTCTTGTCTCTTACTCAGACCTTTTGTTGGTTTAATTTACAGGCACCCGATACGGCACCTAAGAGAGAGTATAGGACACGTTTTTCCTCCCTGATGGGAATTTGGAAAAGCCAGCAATCTCGTTCGTGGAAACTGCAAGGAAATCAAGCATAACAGGTAGGTTCCGTAATAGAAGACACAAAAGGGTAGTAACGGAAGATAATATTCACGATAGTTGACTTTTTTTTTTTTTTAATGCAATAAGGGAGGTAAGCCACGTTGCAGGAGACATTAAGTAATCCTGAAACCGCTGTGTTTTGCTCAGTGATTATGAGAGACAGGAGGACAAAGTGTCCATGAGGCCTGGCCAGCAATGCGGACTCTGCTGGGTCCCTTAGGGCCCTGGGGAAGGCAGACCACGAGGGCACCGTGACACCCCTCACCCGCAGAAGCTGCTGCAGCACCGCTGTGCCCGGACCAGGGTGCTGGCAGTGGGAGGCTACCTCAGCAACGTGCACTCACGCAAAAGCCCAAGGGCACCGCACAGCTCCCCTGGCCACCGACCTAACCCCAAATCTGACCCAGCAATGCACGTGCTGGCTTCCCATCGTTCTGGGAGGTAAAGACGTTCTTCCCAGAGAGCCAAAGATGGCAGGAGCCCACTGACAGCCAAGAGATCAGGGACAACATATTAACTGCCCTTTTCCTACCCTGGAAAGTCAGCTCAGGAGATTCTTTTTGTCACTGACAGGATGGTCTCAGGTCAGCCAGGGGGACGTTATGCAATTAGAACTCACCAACCATGATGTGTTTCTTTTTTTTTTTAACTCTTTAGGTATAGAAATGCTTAATGTGCAGAACTTTCTTGAAAAGAAAGCAAAGTACCGAGGAATAAAACACAAAGCACCCTGGAACTCAGTTCTTAACATTAGCACGAAAACCCAAATATGCAGAGTAATTGCGGCGACGCTTCTTGGAACGGAGGTGGGGATCTACTGCTACTACGTGTCAACCCAAGCAATCCCGAGTCCGCAGCCATCATCCTTTCCATTTTGCACAGACGCGTGCACAGCCGGGGGCCAGGAACTAGAACGGAAGCTCACAGCGCCCGAGGACCTGGGGGTGACGCCCGGCTTGTGTCCCTCGACCCGCCTCGCGGTGTGGGGCCGGCCGCTCCGTCTGTAAGGCTGCAGGAGCGCGTGTGCTGCGGGAACCCGAGCTCGGGTGACCCCGCCCCTCGGGGCCTCGACCGTCCGCGCGGCTCCCACCCGCTGCGTGCCCTGTGACGGGCTGGGGGGACTTTCTGAGATGGGACCACTTTGGCTTCTCTTTAGCACAAAAGGAGGACACGTGCATAGTTCAGAAATAATCATTTCCGTGAGCACATGGTTCATGCCCGCTCTGGGGGCACTTCTCCTGGTAGAATGGTAAGTAGCATGTTAACGTAATCTCTGCCTCTGACACCGCTCGTTGGTCCCTCCTTCCTAGCAGTGCCACGGCACCTAATTAATTGGACGACACCCACAGCATAATGAATGCCCGCCGGCGACGGTGAATCTCTCCAGCGACTTAGGAATCGTGGCAAATGCCCTTGAACGTGGCAGGCACGGTGCTGCCTCAAACAGAAAGCATTGGGACGTGGTCGAAGAACCTTTGCCTATTCCAACAACCCTCTGTGCAAGTGCTTCGCGTACGAGGCAGGAGAAAGAACCCGAGTACAAAGTTAAGGCTGTGCCCACAAGAAGGGGCCTGTCCAAACCTCCCTGCAGTGTTAGCTCGCGCAGGTCACCCGACGAGAAAGCCCCAAAGCCTGGACCCTCTTTGCCTAAGAAATACGACCAGAAAGGTTGCACTTCTGCGAGACAAACACACACGCGTCAATAAACACAGATTAGCAACAAGGGTGATGCCTAGCACAGTTTAGGAGCTAAATTACCGTGAAGATATGCAAGTGCTCGTTTCCCTCCGACAAGTCTGAAACAAATACTGTCGGGAGACGAACACGGGGACACGGCGGTACGGAGCCCTGTGTTCACACAGCCGCGGCGTCCTCGCTCGCCACGGTATCGCCGCGAACGTTTTCCTGCGAGGCGAGCAGGAGAGCGAGCGTGCACTTTCCCTAGAAACCCTGCTTCCTCACCCACGGTCAAACGTGGAAGTGCCACGTTTCCACGGACACCCTGCCTTGCGAAGGAGGGACAGGGATCGCGGGAAGACACGGAGCTCCTTTACCCCGCTCACGGCCTCCGCCGCACCGGCGGCTCCGCGGACGGCCAGTGTCCTAGGGAGCTCTCATCAGCTCCGCAGACCCCACTGAAAGCAGGGGCCGCAGTCTCTGAACGGCTCTGCGAACCCGTCTGTCCAGCACACGTGGCAGCTGCACGACACTTGTGAATCAACAGCAACGTGTGCCCGACAAGACAAGGGGCTCTTCTCGCGGGGGGACTTGGTCCTCTGAAGGTAGAGAGCCCACCAGGAAGCGAGGTTCTTGGGGAAAAGAAGACACGGCCGTGGAATTTGTGGGATGCCAAGCACGCAGGTGTCGCGATGCCCCGAGACATGGAGCCGACACAGGCTGCGCCCCGGGTCTGTCTGGCCAGCCCTGAAGGGGCCCCTCTTTCTGTCCATGGCTTCAGGACCCAGCCACGGTGGGCTCGCCCCCATCCAGAACCACTGAACTGGACTCGGTAGTGAGATCCGAACCCGCCCGCGTCCATGTATTGTACGTATCTTACCGTGGCTGGGTCCACAGTGAGTGAGCCCTGACTCACTCATAATTACTGCCATCGCAGGTCAAGCTAGTCAGCGGACCTGGAGCCAAACAAAACAGAACACGACACACACGCAACGGATCGACGAAATGTGCCCCAGCCCCCCAGCTTCAGTGCAAGCAGGCTGTGAGTCCTTCTTGTCAACTGAGTGGCACCCGGGATTCGTGTCAGAAAAGGGCCTGCCTCCATCTCGGGCTCTCTGGGGAGCGAGAAAAGAATGACCATGAAGTGTTCTTCCCTGAAGTGACGAAGTAAGGAACTCACCAACTCCAGCCCAACGTCCCGCAAACCAGGAGCCAACAGAAACACGGTCACCTGAGCAGTGATCTCCCTGCCGCCAGCACACAAACAAGAGAAACCAGCCTCTCCATCAGTCCCCGCGTCCTCCTGGAATCAGCAGGGGCGCACAGTCAAACCTCCGCCCGCTCCCTCTTCACACTGTCTCCCATGTTCTGGAATCTGCAGGGGTGTACAGTCAGCCCTCCACCCACCCCCTCTGCACACCGTCTCCCATGTTCTGGAATCTACAGGCGCACAGTCAGACCTCAGCCCGCCCCCTCCCCACACCATCTCCCATGTTCTGGAATCTAGAGGTGCACAGTCAGACCTCAGCCCCCCCCCCCACTGTCTCCCTGTGTTCTGGAATCTGCAGGCGCACAGTTAGATCTCAGCCCGCCCCCTCCCCACACCATCTCCCATGTTCTGGAATCTAGAGGCGCACAGTCAGACCTCAGCCCCCCCTCCACACTGTCTCCCTATGTTCTGGAATCTACAGGCACACAGTCAGACCTCAGCCCGCCCCCCCACACCGTCTCCCGTGTTCTGGAATCTACAGGTGCACAGTCAGACCTCAGCCCGCCCCCTTCCAACACCGTCTCCCTGTGTTCTGGAATCTACAGGCGCACAGTCAGACCTCAGCCCGCTCCCTCTCCACACCGTTTCCCTGTGTTCTGGAATCCGCAGGGGCGCACAGTCAGACCTCAGCCCACCCCCTCCCCACACCGTCTCCCTGTGTTCTGGAATCTGCAGGTGCACAGTCAGACCTCAGCCCGCCCCCTCCCCACACCATCTCCCATGTTCTGGAATCTAGAGGCGCACAGTCAGACCTCAGCCCCCCCTCCACACTGTCTCCCTATGTTCTGGAATCTACAGGCACACAGTCAGACCTCAACCCGCCCCCTTCCCACACCGTCTCCCTGTGTTCTGGAATCTACAGGCGCACAGTCAGACCTCAGCCCGCCCCCTCCCCACACCGTCTCCCTGTGTTCTGGAATCTACAGGCGCACAGTCAGACCTCAGCCCCCCCCACTGTCTCCCTATGTTCTGGAATCTACAGGCACACAGTCAGACCTCAGCCCGCCCACCCACACCGTCTCCCGTGTTCTGGAATCTACAGGCGCACAGTCAGACCTCAACCCGCCCCCTTACCACACCATCTCCCTGTGTTCTGGAATCTACAGGCACACAGTCAGACCTCAGCCCGCCCCCTTCCCACACCGTCTCCCTGTGTTCTGGAATCTACAGGCGCACAGTCAGACCTCAACCCGCCCCCTCCTCACACCATCTCCCTGTGTTCTGGAATCTGTAGGCGCACAGTCAGACCTCAACCTGCCCTCTCCCCACACCATCTCCCATGTTCTGGAATCTAAAGGCGCACAGTCAGACCTCAGCCCGCCCCCTCCCCACACCATCTCCCTGTTCTGGAATCTATAGGCGCACAGTCAGACCTCAGCCCACCCCCTCCCCACACCGTCTCCCTGTGTTCTGGAATCTGCAGGCGCACAGTTAGATCTCAGCCCGCCCCCTCCCCACACCATCTCCCATGTTCTGGAATCTAGAGGCGCACAGTCAGACCTCAGCCCCCCCTCCACACTGTCTCCCTATGTTCTGGAATCTACAGGCACATAGTCAGACCTCAGCCCGCCCCCTCCCCACACCGTCTCCCTGTGTTCTGGAATCTGTAGGCGCACAGTCAGACCTCAGCTCACCCCCTCCCCACACCATCTCCCGTGTTCTGGAATCTACAGGCACACAGTCAGACCTCAGCCCGCCCCCCCTCACACCGTCTCCCGTGTTCTGGAATCTACAGGCACACAGTCAGACCTCAGCCCGCCCCCTCCCCACACCATCTCCCATGTTCTGGAATCTAGAGGCGCACAGTCAGACCTCAGCCCCCCCTCCACACTGTCTCCCTATGTTCTGGAATCTACAGGCACATAGTCAGACCTCAGCCCGCCCCCTCCCCACACCGTCTCCCTGTGTTCTGGAATCTGTAGGCGCACAGTCAGACCTCAGCTCACCCCCTCCCCACACCATCTCCCGTGTTCTGGAATCTACAGGCACACAGTCAGACCTCAGCCCGCCCCCCCTCACACCATCTCCCGTGTTCTGGAATCTACAGGCACACAGTCAGACCTCAGCCCGCCCGCCCACACCGTCTCCCGTGTTCTGGAATCTATAGGCGCACAGTCAGACCTCAGCCCGCTCCCTCTCCACACCGTTTCCCTGTGTTCTGGAATCCGCAGGGGCGCACAGTCAGACCTCAGCCCACCCCCTCCCCACACTGACTCCCTGTGTTCTGGAATCTGCAGGCGCACAGTTAGATCTCAGCCCGCCCCCTCCCCACACCATCTCCCGTGTTCTGGAATCTACAGGCACACAGTCAGACCTCAGCCCGCCCCCTTCCCACACCGTCTCCCTGTGTTCTGGAATCTACAGGCGCACAGTCAGACCTCAGCCCGCCCCCTCCCCACACCGTCTCCCTGTGTTCTGGAATCTACAGGCGCACAGTCAGACCTCAGCCCCCCCCACTGTCTCCCTATGTTCTGGAATCTACAGGCACACAGTCAGACCTCAGCCCGCCCACCCACACCGTCTCCCGTGTTCTGGAATCTACAGGCGCACAGTCAGACCTCAACCCGCCCCCTTACCACACCATCTCCCTGTGTTCTGGAATCTACAGGCACACAGTCAGACCTCAGCCCGCCCCCTTCCCACACCGTCTCCCTGTGTTCTGGAATCTACAGGCGCACAGTCAGACCTCAACCCGCCCCCTCCTCACACCATCTCCCTGTGTTCTGGAATCTGTAGGCGCACAGTCAGACCTCAACCTGCCCTCTCCCCACACCATCTCCCATGTTCTGGAATCTAAAGGCGCACAGTCAGACCTCAGCCCGCCCCCTCCCCACACCATCTCCCTGTTCTGGAATCTATAGGCGCACAGTCAGACCTCAGCCCACCCCCTCCCCACACCGTCTCCCTGTGTTCTGGAATCTGCAGGCGCACAGTTAGATCTCAGCCCGCCCCCTCCCCACACCATCTCCCATGTTCTGGAATCTAGAGGCGCACAGTCAGACCTCAGCCCCCCCTCCACACTGTCTCCCTATGTTCTGGAATCTACAGGCACATAGTCAGACCTCAGCCCGCCCCCTCCCCACACCGTCTCCCTGTGTTCTGGAATCTGTAGGCGCACAGTCAGACCTCAGCTCACCCCCTCCCCACACCATCTCCCGTGTTCTGGAATCTACAGGCACACAGTCAGACCTCAGCCCGCCCCCCCTCACACCGTCTCCCGTGTTCTGGAATCTACAGGCACACAGTCAGACCTCAGCCCGCCCCCTCCCCACACCATCTCCCATGTTCTGGAATCTAGAGGCGCACAGTCAGACCTCAGCCCCCCCTCCACACTGTCTCCCTATGTTCTGGAATCTACAGGCACATAGTCAGACCTCAGCCCGCCCCCTCCCCACACCGTCTCCCTGTGTTCTGGAATCTGTAGGCGCACAGTCAGACCTCAGCTCACCCCCTCCCCACACCATCTCCCGTGTTCTGGAATCTACAGGCACACAGTCAGACCTCAGCCCGCCCCCCCTCACACCATCTCCCGTGTTCTGGAATCTACAGGCACACAGTCAGACCTCAGCCCGCCCGCCCACACCGTCTCCCGTGTTCTGGAATCTATAGGCGCACAGTCAGACCTCAGCCCGCTCCCTCTCCACACCGTTTCCCTGTGTTCTGGAATCCGCAGGGGCGCACAGTCAGACCTCAGCCCACCCCCTCCCCACACTGACTCCCTGTGTTCTGGAATCTGCAGGCGCACAGTTAGATCTCAGCCCGCCCCCTCCCCACACCATCTCCCGTGTTCTGGAATCTACAGGCACACAGTCAGACCTCAGCCCGCCCCCCCTCACACCGTCTCCCGTGTTCTGGAATCTACAGGCACACAGTCAGACCTCAGCCCGCCCGCCCACACCGTCTCCCGTGTTCTGGAATCTATAGGCGCACAGTCAGACCTCAGCCCGCTCCCTCTCCACACCGTTTCCCTGTGTTCTGGAATCCGCAGGGGCGCACAGTCAGACCTCAGCCCACCCCCTCCCCACACTGACTCCCTGTGTTCTGGAATCTGCAGGCGCACAGTTAGATCTCAGCCCGCCCCCTCCCCACACCATCTCCCATGTTCTGGAATCTAGAGGCGCACAGTCAGACCTCAGCCCCCCCTCCACACTGTCTCCCTATGTTCTGGAATCTACAGGCACATAGTCAGACCTCAGCCCGCCCCCTCCCCACACCATCTCCCTGTGTTCTGGAATCTGTAGGCGCACAGTCAGACCTCAGCTCACCCCCTCCCCACACCATCTCCCGTGTTCTGGAATCTACAGGCACACAGTCAGACCTCAGCCCGCCCGCCCACACCGTCTCCCGTGTTCTGGAATCTATAGGCGCACAGTCAGACCTCAGCCCGCTCCCTCTCCACACCGTTTCCCTGTGTTTTGGAATCTGAATGCGCACAGTCAGACCTCAGCCCGCCCCCTCCCCACACCGTCTCCCTGTGTTTTGGAATCTGAAGGCGCACAGTCAGACCTCAACCCGCCCTCTCCCCACACCGTCTCCCATGTTCTGGAATCTACAGGCGCACAGTCAGACCTCAGCCCACCCGCCCACACTGTCTCCCGTGTTCTGGAATCTACAGGCGCACAGTCAGACCTCAGCCCGCCCCCTCCCCACACCATCTCCCTGTTCTGGAATCTATAGGCGCACAGTCAGACCTCAACCCGCCCTCTCCCCACACCGTCTCCCCTGTTCTGGAATTTAAAGGCGCACAGTCAGACCTCAGCCCGCCCCCTCCCCACACCATCTCCCCTGTTCTGGAATCTGCAGGGGCGCACAGTCAGACCTCAGCCCACCCCCCTCCCCACACCGACTCCCTGTGTTCTGGAATCTGCAGGCGCACAGTCAGACCTCAGCCCGCCACCCCCCCCCCACCGTCTCCCATGTTCTGGAATCTGCAGGGCACACAAGGAGGCTCAGCTCCCCGCGCCAACAGGAACAGTGCAGGGAGGAGAATCTGAGGCAGAGCTGCACCCACACTGTCCAGCGGCTGGACACGTGCTTCCCGGTGGCTGACACCCCTGCCCCATCCCACTGTGCACCTGCATGATGCAGTACTGTGCACAGACAGGCGAGAGGGCCCTGGACCACCAACCCCACCCGTCCCCTCGGCCTGCAGACAAACAGAAGCCTGGAGAGGTCACCACAAAGCCCAAGGTCACTGTGAGCAGACACCCTGCAGGAACAACCCCTCCGGGACAAGCACCTGTGGGGGCGGGGCGGGGGCTGCTGTGAGCACTGATGAGTCCCCTCGCTGTCCCAACCAGCACGCTCCTTGAAGGCTGCTCCTGGCCAGTCCGGGTGCAGTCCTGCCCCATGCAGAGCCCCTTCCCTCCAGCACGTCCACCGGGCCGTCCCACACGAGCTGTCTAACGTCCCGTCCGCGCATCCCGGATCACTGGCCCGCTGACCCCTCCTGCCAAGCTGATGGGATCTGATGGTGTCCTGTCCGTGGGCCGCCCCCTCTCCCTGGCCCCCTCTCATGGTGGCTCTCCCCCAGCGGACACAAGGCGCTCCAGTCGTGGACAAACCCTGCTCGGGGGGATGCACCAGGCCACGTTTCTCCTCACTGGGGGCCTTACCTTCTCCACGGGAGGCGGAGGAGAAAATCTCTTCGCACAGGCTAGGAAGATGTCGGGGTCCGGTTTCCCACTCTTCACTTCGGGGTCATCACCCAAAACGATGTGGTCGAACAGGCTGAAGAACTCCCTGTGTCGGCTGGTCTTCATCTCAAAGGACGCGCAGCCGGAGCTGGTGGCCACGGCCACGGGCACGCCATGCTCTCGCAGGTGGTGGATCAGCTTCTCCACGCCTGGGGAGGAGAAGGGAGAGCCTTCTTCAGCGAGGTGGAGGAGGGCAGGACCATACCCTCCCCCCCCTCCGCCCCCGGGGACGTGGTACCAGCTCTGGGACCTTGAGTCTTTGCTGCCCGTTCTGAGGGACGATCTGATAGGACACGGACTATCTGAACGGGGTTCAGGGCGCTGCAACACACCTATTCAAACCAAACCTCAGAAAGCCATTCGGGGCTTCGCTATAGCATCTCCCAAAGTAACCGAAGGCGATTTTACTGGAAAGCAACACCGCCTTGTTTGTGGGTCCTGTTTTGTTGCAAGGTGGAAAGCAGGCCAAGTGAGCCCAGGGAGGCACCTCTGCACCTGGTGGATCAGGTTTGGTTTGGTTTTGTTTCCTGAAGCAACGAGTTAGCAGTGATTATGCTGCTGGTATTTTCGGGGAACACTCGTGTGCTACTGAAGGCATTTCAGTCATTCGTCACCCAGCTGGGGAGAGGGAACCCTGGAAGGGCTCCTTCCGGAGGCCCAGGACGACAGCTGTAGGGCTACCCCATAAGGCCACGGAGGAGGAAACACCGCGGAGCCACAACAGGAGGGCACGACAGGGCAGGATCCTTGCCACACTCTCAGCAACGGCGAGCCTCCCGTGCGGGGACGCGGGGCCGAATACCATTGGAGAGAGGGCTGGTTATCAGACCCATGTCCCACACAGCAGTACTGGCCACCTGGAAACCTTTGCTGAGTGTGCCGGGAGCGTCTACACCCACACAGGGCACTAATGACCTGAGACCGTCTCTTGAACAGTCGTGTAATCATCACTGCTGGAGGAACTGCACCAGGCCATGTCCCTACATCCTTAATTGCTACAGAAAACACGGGCACACCCATTTCTTGCTCTCACGCCTACAGCAAACACTGTGAGTGCCTGACCTTTAAGAGAAATGCTCCTGCCACGGTCAAAGGAAGGTGTGGCTCTTAAGTCGGCACCAGGACGACATTAAAACTTCTTTAGAAAGAAAGCGAAACCTAGCACTGTGCCGGATGTGAAACTCGCCGTGTCTGATGTCCCGTCGAGCCTCCACGCCACCGCAGGGCAGACGGATACACTGTAGGGCCAGGAGGAAACACCCATCAACAGAAATGAACACAGACAGGGCCGAGATGAAGGAATTAGCGGGTCAGGACCTTCTGGAAGCTTTATAGACACTACTAATACGAGCGTGTTAGAGACTATCAGAATGGAAAAAAAAAAGTGATATCCTATTACATACTATCGACAGAAAACTGAAATTTAATATTCGGGCACGTTAAAAATAAATGGATGTTTATGTCTATAAATAAAACCCATGTATTTTGTAACTACTATCAAAAGCAGGGTGAGCTATATGACTAGCAAAAAATCATGCTTTAAAACAAGGAATGATGGAGCGCTTGGGTGGCTACGTCTGTTAAGCATCTGCCTTCAGCTCAGGTCATGATCCCAGGGTCCTGGGACTGAGCCCTGCATTGGGCTCCCTGCTCAGCGGGAAGCCTGCTTCTCCCTCTGCCATCACCCCTCTGCCTGTGTCCCCTGTCTTACTGTCTGTCTGTCAAATAAAAATAAATAAAGTCTTAAAAAAAAAGAACAAGACATGACAAGTCTCAGAGATAACCAAGTACCCTTCATAATGGCACGTGGGTCAACGGATCAGCAAGACGTCATTCTCAATGTGTATGCATCTGATAACACAGCTGCAAAACACGGAAAGCAAAAACTAATGCACTGACTGGAGAAAAAGACCGAAGTTTCATACTCCCGTCAGTAACGGGCAAAACAAGTGGACAGAAAGGAGGACACAGCAGACTTCAAAAACACTACCCGGCAACGTAACTGAATTGACGTTTATGTACTACGTCACCCAAAACAGCTGAATGCAAACGATTTTCGAGGGCACCTAGAACGTTCAACAAGATAGAATGTGAGTCCATATGCTGTAAAAAATTCTAAAATGTTTTACAATAATTGAAATCATTCAAAATATGTGTCCTGACCATGAAAGAATTAAAACAGTTATTGGTAACTGAAAGGTAGGTGGGAAAAAATATTTGGACATTAAGCAACACATTTCTTTGTAAGACATGAGTCAAAGATGGCGTGACAAAGGGAAATTAGATAATCTGGGGTAGAGAACAAAAAGCGAACATCTCAACATTTGTGGGAAGTGGATAAAACATTGTGTAGAGGAAAACTGATGGCAGTAAAGGCTTATACTCCGAAGAAGATGATGTAAAATCAGCAATCTAAGTTGTCCCATTAAAAAAACTAGAAGAGGGGGACCTGGGTGGCTCAGTGGGTTAAACCTCTGCCTTCGGCTCAGGTCACGGTCTCAGGGTCCTGGGATCGAGCTCCGCATCGGGCTCTCTGCTCAATGGGGAGTCGGCTTCCCTCCTTCTCTTTGCCTGCCTCTTTGCCTACTTGTGATCTCTCTCTGTGTCAAATAAATAAAAAAGTAACTCATATTTTTTAAAGATTAAAAAAAAAAAGGAAAAGACAATGGAAGGAAGATCCAAATTTAACAGTGCTAGTAATCAAACAGAGGACATTACTACAGATCCTTAAATCCATCAAAAGGATTGAAAAATATGAGACAAACCATGAGAGACTGTGGACTCTGAGAAACAAACTGAGGGTTTTGGAGGGGAGGGGGTAAGGGGATGGGAGGGCCTGGTGGTGGGTATTAAGGAGGGCATGGATCGCATGGAGCCCTGGGTGGGGTGCGTACACAGTGGATCTTGGAACCCTGAGAAAAATCAAATTAAATTTAAAAAAATGGGATCATGAGAAAATGGAAGCCAATACCTTTAACAGCTTAGAGAAAATGGACAGATTCTTTGAAAGATAGAAAGGTCCCTCAAAAAGACCGTAAGAGTTCCACAGTCCTAGACCTCCGAGACAATGTGCAGTTAACAAACCTTTCTCCCGTCCAGGATCGGATGGCCTCAGTGGTGAACTGAGAACGACCATTTGAGAAACAACACCAATTCTGAGCAGGCTTTCCAGAAAATAGGAGTGAAGGCGTTCTAACTCCTCCTTGATACCGATGTTTCTCTGCTACCAGAGCTGAACAGAAGCCAGGGGAGAAAACTGCAAATTCCTGCATCTCGTACACTAACCCCCTCGCACGTAAGAACACTCCAACCCGTGCCAGTCTGGTGCAGAACCCAGTCAGCTTCCATGTCCTCGGAATGCACGGCGGGAAGGAGGAAGATGCCAAAACACTCCATTTGTTTGCAGCGACCACTGGTGAAAACCATGGATTCCATCTATGGGCCACATTTCAGTTAAAAACCTTTAGTTCCCTAGTGGGTGGCGGGAAAGAACGCCTAGGACAGAAAAACAGCCAATGGCAGAACTGTGTCTGGATACAGGCATGCCAGGTGAGGACTGTGAACCTTAAAAATAAAACCGCCAGGTGCTCACGCAGCAAACATGGTAGGGTTCGGGACACACGGAGCAGCGCAAGCCAGGACAGGAGGGTTACAGCAACACGGCGGGCAGGTCCCACACAGAGAAAAGAAGGACATTATTTCACAGAGGAGGAGGAGGACGGGGGAGCGGTTGTTCCGAACGCAAATGTGCTGGAGAAACTCAGGAGTCCAGTATGATGATGGCTTCTCATTGGCTGGATCCTAGGGGAGGCAGGTTTCTAACGGAAAGTGCCGAGGACATCTTCCCCTATTGGGGCCTGTCCCCGATGACTGTTTCTTGTGCAGGATTCTTCTGTTCAGGCTGCAACGGACCATTCTCTCTGTGACGGATAGTGAGTGGGACGGCTTCGCTTTATTTTTTTTTTTTTAAGATTATTTATTTTAAAGATTTTTTTTTAAGATTGTATTTATTTATTTGACAGAGATCACAGGTAGGCAGAGAAGCAGACAGAGAGACAGGGGGAAGCATGCTCCCTGCGGAGCAGCGAGCCCGATGCGGGGCTCGATCCCAGGACCCTGAGATCATAACCTGAGCTGAAGGCAGAGGCTTAACCCACTTAGCCACCCAGGAGTCCCCACAATGATATAAATTTAAAACAAGTTTCAAGTTACTACATTACAAGAGGACAAACCAAGATAAAACAAAACAAAACAAAATAAAACAACAACAAAAAAACAACAAAGCATGAACCCTGGGCTCTCTCTAAAACACAAGGGAAAAGAAAGTTTTGCTGAAAATGTTCTTTTATGCTATTTATTAAAAAAAAAAAATACAACTTCTATCATGGGAGGTAATCCCGTCCACACTGCTAGCTCTGTGTTTTGTTCTGCATGTCACGTAATGGAAGAGGCGTACACAGACCCAAGGTCTCAGCAACAAGCCTACGTGGGAGGGGGTAGGTTCGACGTCTGTATCAATACGGGAATGAAGCACAGGGGAGGTTCTGCTGGACTGTTTTCCAACGAGCCCCAGCATCTGGAGCGTCCCGACCGTGGCGGAGACCAGGGTGAACAGGAAACCCGGGCGAAGGATGTGACCGCAGTCCTGTGCGGGGACATCGGGCAAACGTGCACCGAATCTTCACGCTCAGGATTATCGTCCACCCAACAGCCGTGACCGGGTTTGCTCGCGGAGCTGCTGCCTGCGGATGCCAGGACACGGTCCCGCACGTAAGACCACCTCGGTGATCTACTCCCGGACAGGCAGGACGGTAAGCCCCAGACAGATGCTGGCCACTGTCAGGACAACTTTTGCATTTTTAAACGACTGGACATCAGCCTTCTCTTCTGTAGTCACTGCCCCCGAGCCGTAAAAGACTAAAACCCTAAGTGCAGTTCTGCCCTGCAGAGAAGCTGGTTAATTAAGTGTATAAATGAAACCCGGCTAAGAGCTTCCGGCCCTTGGTGTGCTGAAGTCGTTGAAGGGAAGGGCAGGAAGACAGCTACTGCTACAGTCAGCTCTCGGGCGATTCATCTACAGGGGAAGAAACACGAAATGTGGAGAATCAGCGGTCTTAATGGGAAGAATGCTGTCCTCTTCCTCCTAAAGACCTAAGATTGATGAGAGGGAACACGGACGCTGCCACTAACACGGACCTGGAGAAGGAAAACTGTGGAAAAGATCGAGAGCTGACAGGTGTTTTGAGAATGGAGGTATTTCTTGGGAATTCGTGCACTGAGTGGAGAGATCCGTGCACATCCTACTAGCTCGGGCATCGTGTTCAGAACCTCATCCTAAACACAGACCTACGGCGGTGAGGAGGTACGATCAGGGGGAGATGAAAGTCATAGAGACATGTGCACACCAGGAGGAACGGGGGAGTGGGCGCGGAGTCTGGAATTCTGTAGAGTTAGACCCAGGAAGGCCGTGTTGTGAGCTGTGAATGCCCCCAGCTCCCTATAACCAGACACGGATGCTGTCCTGGGACCACAAACACTGTGCAGGACTCGGCCCAGCCCAGACCTTCTACACATGCATCCTGGGGACAAGGTTTGGCCCTCTTGACCCGGTCCCAGCCACGAGTAAGGGGCTGGGGCAGACCGCCTCTCCTGGAAGGTGGCTTTCACAGTCACGGGGAGGGCAAGCAGGCTAACACTCGGATATAAGAGATTCAGCCTGGTGGGCTGACTGGTGGCCCTCAACAACCATTCGGGGGAAGCCCCCTGAGATCATTAGTGTAATGATCTTATTGGGAAAGAGACATGATTAAGCACCTGGAGAAACAGATCATCCTGGATTTAGGGTGGGCTTAAATGCAGCGGCTCGCGCCCAACCCCCAGACCGGGTGGCTTTGGGATTCAGCTATGAATTTTGTGGGGAGCACAAACATTCAGATCATGGCAACTGTGTCCCCCTAGGAGGAGAGACAAAGAGATGGCCCTGTGCGGACAGATGCAAAAGACGGAGAGTTGTAGCCACAGGTCAGTGACGGCCTCGGGCCCTGAGAAGCTGGGACGGACGAGACGGACCCTCCCCTGAGTTTCAGGACGGGTGCATGGCCCTGCCAAGGTCTCCAGAACCGTAAGAACGTAAATCTCTGCTGTCCTAAGGCACCACGTTTGAAGTCACTCATTACAGCAGCTGCAGGAAGTTAATACACGGCCTTCGGGTGGCAGAACTCCTGCAGGAGACCAGAAACGACGCCTAGACTCAGACCAGAGAGTGAAATTCATGACCGTAAGGGAAGCGGTGCACCGGCGACAATCTGACAATTGTTGGCAGTCGAGGAAGGACAAAGCTGGGGACGGGAAACGGCAAAGGAACAAACAGCCTCACAGATGTTCTCTCCACTGGAGGAGCACGAGGCGCCAGGAGTCCCTAGCTCCCGACTCCAAGACCCAGAGAGCGGGCAGGGGGCAGTCCGTCCCTTGGGGTCAACAGCGGGGAGGCGTGGAGGGTCCCGGGAGGTGGCGGAGCCGTGGTTCTCAGCAGGGGTATGTTGGCACCTGTCCTCACTCCGAGGACACACACGGCCGTGCCTGCACTTTGAGGGGACGGATTTCTTGTCGGGGTCTGGACGCGGAAGGCCCAGGGGCGGTGAGTGCAGAGTCCCGGGACAGCAACGGACTCCACGTGTGCACTCTAATTCCTTCTGCCCTAGGCGCGGGGACGGGGACGCAGACGACGGCACGTTCTACCCTTGTGCCGGGATGCAGGATTTGAAGGGCAAGCCCTTGTTCCGTGACGGCAACGCAGGTGAAGGGCTCCCCTTCCAGAACCGATGCTTCACTATGAACACGGCCCAGGAGCATGGACCTTTCCACCCGCCTCCTACCACATCCAAGGGCCCGCGACAGTGATTTCCTGACCTACCGTTTCCTTTGAGGCCCTGGTTCTCAAGCAAGAGAGGGGTATGTGCCCCCAGCCCTGCTGGGGCACGTTCGGCAATGTCTGGAGATTTCTGGTTTGGGTTGTCACAACGGGGGACGGGACCGGTCCAGACACGTGGTGGGAAGCGAGCAAGGAGGCTGGTCAGTGTCCATCCTACGGCGGACAGGACGCCCCCCACAGAATGACGCATGTGGCCCCCAGTGTCAGTACTGCTGAGGCTGAGAAGCCCTGTCTTGGCAATTCCTGCTTCGAAGAGGAAGCTGGGCTGCTCCTGTGTGTCCAGCATCAGAGCACGCCTGGCGGTACGAGAAGGAAGCAGAGCGGTGCTGTCCGTGCTCCTCTGGTCCACAGTCCCCAGCCTGGAGAGGGGTCTGCGTGCCAGCAAATCCCACTGTGATAATCACAGTGTTTTATATCTGCCCCCCCCTTTCCTGTAACCAGCCACCGTCTGAGGTCACAGAGACCTGGCCTGAGCTCCCGTTTCCCAGGTCCGGCGCTGCTTTCGGTTTCTTCCACGGCAGACAGAACGCCGGATCATTTATAAAATGGGATGGGGTGGGCTGTCCTCTTCACATGGTCCCAGGCAAGAGACTGTCACTAGTGTGGACTGGATCCCCCTGAAATTCCCCACGTCGGAGCCCTGAGCCCCGGTGGGGTGGTGCTGGATGGGGAGACTTTGGGAGGTGAGTGGGGTCCTGTGAGGCCATGAGGAGGAGCCCCCGAATGAGATCGGTGCCCTTATCAGAAGAGGCAGGCACAGCTCAGCACAGGCTAACCGTGCCGGCACCCGGATCTCACACCTCCAGCCTCCAAGACGGTGAGAGATGCGTGTCTGTGACGGATGCCATCGGTCCGCAGGACATCAGCCCGGCGGCTCAGACACAAAGGTGAAAACGTTATGCCCCGGCTGCACCCCCAGTCCTGGAAGATGCTGGATACAGTTAATGTCCTTCCTCTATTAACCTCGGCAGAGGAGGGAGCTGCCCTCCCTTCGGGGGCTCAGATGCACATCCTCAGGGGACCCAAAGCAGCAGGCTTCTCACACGCACCATTTACAACCTTCTCACCCCACAGTGAAGCCCACGAGGCAACCAGGTCTGCAGAGAGGACCCCCATCAGGATTCTGGGGCATACAGAGTATACGCCCCAAATTCACGTCTACCCACAGCCTCATAATATGACCCTATTTGGAAACAGGATCTTTGCAAGTATAACTGGTTAAGAATCTGGAGACAAAGTCACGTTGGGTGGACAGGGGGAGCGCCAGGTCCAGCAGCTGGTGTCCGGAGAAGCAGAGGACGCAGAGATGTGGGGAGGAAGCCACGTGAAGACAGAGGTAGAGATGGGAGGGACGTGGCCACAAGCCCAGGGACGCCCAGTGTCCCAGCACTAGGAAGGGGCAGGAAGGACCGTTCCCTAGTGCTGGCTTGGGCACTGGTGGGAGCCTTCCTAAGCGAAAGCTATTGTCGGCTGCAGGGCTCTCCTTGGTGGGCCTCGCTATGTCGGAGTTTGTATCTTTGTCACAGGGTGACTCGCATCTCCGGAGAACAGTGGTCTGGGGTCTTCCTGGTTATTGAGGGGAAGGGGCCACGGGGAACAGATGTTCCCTTCATTCCCAGTGGTCTCTGCACCCGTGCTCGCTTCGGCAGCACATATACCAGTGGTCTCTGCACCCTCCAGGAGACGTCCTATTTGCCGTACGAAGCCTCTGTGGCTCGGCGTCTGAACAGAATCCTGTGTTCTGCTGGGGAGGGGGAGGGTGGCATCTGGGATCCTGAAAACGGGGCAGAGGACCCCGGGGCCCAGCTCCCTGGCATCCAGGATTTCTACCTGCCCTACAGGGCTACTTGCCCTGTTTCGTCCTGCCTTCTGGGAAACACGCACCCAGCCTACCACCCGTTTTTAAATGGAAACAGTCAAAGAGGAGTGTATTGTGACCCACGAAAATGATCTGAGATTCCAATGCCAGTGTCCACACAGAAAGCTTTGTGGGAGCACGGCCACCCCCATTCACATCTGTGTGGACTGGGGCTGCTTTCACCTCCAAAGGTAGAGCAGTCAGTGGTCGAGACAACTCTCATGCGTGGTCTATAAAGCCAAAAAAGCAGAAAAACTTTGCCAACCACTGCTACGTAGCAAACAGACCTCGCATGTGCACCAGAGGAAAAAAATCAGGAAGGATGGACAAAAAGAGGGCCGTTGCGTCGGGAAGGAAGCCAGCCGGGCCCTGGGATCTAAGCCTTCCACGTCTCAGGGACGCTCAGGAGAAGCGTCCCAGTTCACAGGGGCTCTCCCAGAGGCCTGACCAGGGAATTCCCATTTTAGAAAATGATTGCACAACCCCAATGCCTTTTTCCAGCCCACGTTTAACTACACCTTTTCAGTGCAACTAAGAAGGGGCAGAATTTTTACATCTGCAAAGTTATTTTCTTCATCGTATGAAATTTAGTCTGTAGACATCGCTGCTGGGCAACAATCGTGTGTATAAAAATGCAATCACTCTGCAGCCTGTTGAAATCTCCTCCTTAAACTGCCGTTGAATGCGCGTAGACAAAGACAATCAGTCAAGTAAGAACCGTACGACCCAGAGACCATCTGGGTTGGTTGCACATCATTTTCTGAAATGTGGGACATTCAGAAAAGGGCCATTTCGGGCAAGTTAGGTAGTAAAGTGACGCTTTGATGACATGCACTGTTCTGCATTTGGACTGTCGACTCACAAAGGCACTGGGTTTCCAGACAAGGAGATCGTCTGTTCCAGGAGGATCTGGAGACATCCTGGAGGTCCTGTTCTCTGCCCTGAGTGCCAGTCCCAAGCTCTACCCACCTTGGCACACGGTCGTCTCTTCCATCCAAGGGACACACGTTGCCCTTCCTAACTTCTGACGTCACCTGGAAAACTCAGAATCGGCGGTCTCTGCTTCCCAAACCGAGTCAAGACCACTGTTTTGTGTCCCTTAAAGGGGGAGACAACGGGAGAGCAAGTCTGGTCCTCGCTTTGCTTCTTCCGCCCAAAAGAAATGGCCCTGAGTGGTTGTCAAGCGCCTTGGGAGACTCCAGTAAACGCTGGAGGGTCAGGAGCCCAGTCCTTACACGGCCAGCCACGGGGATCCTTCCAGAGACCCCGACAGGTGTGGCTGGCTGTCGGGGGCCACCGGACCTCGCAAAGGAACGCGGGTCAGGCTGCTCTCTCTGGCGCACCTCATCACCTGACTGGAGAACCTTGGGTCTCCTAGGTTTGCAGGGATTCCAGAAAGACAGAGACACTCTTTTAAGAAAAGCATATTGAATTTTGATGTTTTCTTCCATCTGTCTTGTTAGTAAGTGAAGAGACTGGCCAACTACCCTTCACTCTTCCACGACGTGGGGGGCGTACTGAGCCTCACACAGTTCCAAACGCACGCAGGGGGCGTCTGGGGGGCTCAGTCGGTGAAGCCTCTGCCTGCGGCTCAGGTCACGATTCCGGGGTCCTGGGATCGAGTCCTGAGTCAGACTCCCTGCTCAGTGCGGAGCCTGCTTCTCCCTCTGCCTTTATCCCTCCCCCACCCCCCGACTTGTTCCCTTTCTCTCAAATAAAAGCTTTAGGGGAACAAAAAAAAAAAACCACGTATAACTCTGGACTCCTCCCAAAATGAACTCCAAAGAGCCTGCTGACAACAAAGTCATACTGTGTTCTTACATTACAGTAAGCTGGAGACAAGAAAAGTGAGTAAGAAAATCATAAACGATACAGTTAAAGTACTATACTGTATTTGCAGGGGAAAAAAAAAAAATCCACATTTAAGTGGACCCGTGCAGGTCAAGGCTCAAACGTATTTCAAAACATTGACAATTGTGGAGAAAAATTTCATTCTGTGCCTTTGTTTATTTGATTGAAAGCTGCTTAAAGTCTTAATTTTATTTACTATGAACCAGTCTTAAGGTTGCTGCTTTTAAGGACTTGTCGCTACAAAATCAATGTACAGCACAGCTATTTAAATAGTCTTTTGTTTATAGCCCAAGAGAAAAATATCCCAGGAAGCGCTGATGGCTCACTTTGTGAGTCTTTGTGAGTCTCTATTATAGCTCTGAATAATGAGATAAAACTCTGTAAGTTCCCTTACACGAGGAAGCGCTAGGAACATTATAAAATGATGCTTAAAGTGAGGCGTCTGGTCCCCTTCAAAGCCGGCGAACCCCGCGTTCTCCATCACACTCGTGAGCTCACGGCCGGCGAGTGCACAGGCCCAGAGCTCACTGTTGCCTCGGCTTCTCCAAAGCCGTGCTCTGCCCTCACGGAGCCCGGTGCTGCCGACGTCACGGAAGGAGCGTTGAGCTGCAAAGGACACAGACAGACGTCCAGGACACGCTTGGGTTTCCAACGTCTGCACACGGATGTGGTAACGGAAAAGACAGGTGGGCACCTTCCAGACAGCTCCCATCAGCAGCGGATTCCTTCTGCCTGCCTCGTGCATCCAAAAATGCGACCAAAACAATGGCAGACCCTATCCTGGTGACCCCCGGATAATGCAAAAGTGACTCGCCCGATTTGCAGGGAGCATGGTATTAAAACAGGATCGTTTCCATCCTCGACTGTTCCTCCTTGCTGGCTCTTTGCATGGATTTCAACTGTGTGGCCCAAGTTTCCGTCGTGATGACTGGGTTGATGCCCTTTTCTGTGAATCATTTCAAATATAAAATTCCTGGGGTGCCTGGGTGGCTCCGTGGGTTAAAGTCTCTGCCTTCGGGTCAGGTCATGATTTTGGGGTCCTGGGATCGAACCCCAGATTGGGCTCTGCTCAGCTCCCTTTTCCCCTCTCTGCTTGCCTCTGCCTACTTGTGATATCTCTCTGTCAAATAAATACATAAATAAAATCTTCCAATACAAAATTCTTGCCGTTTGAGTCTGTGCTGCGTGGAATGTCGCAGGAGGAGAGGAGGCATCGAGGGCTCCTGTGGGTTCCGGTGTCTGGCGCGCTGGGCAGACGCGGAGAAAGGCACCAGGGCTGGAAAGCGATGCAGGAACCCCACGCTGAGGGCTGTCTGCTTTCTAGTGGGAAGTCGGCCACGACGGGCCTGGTGCCGTGGTCGAGAGTTCACGAGACCCCGCTCCCGACAGCGGGACTATTCGGCACCACGTGGCTGCTTCGGGGGACACGAAGGAAGGGTTTCCGGCCGAGCACACTGTGTAATCCGGCCTGGGGCTGAGGAGGCGTGCGCCCCGTCAGTGATGGGAACATGCTCTGCAGTGCACCGTCACAACGCCTTTCCACCTCGCCTGCCCGGGAGTTTCAGCAAAATACAACTACGTCTTCCTCGCAGGACTTCTGACATTTTAGAAAACAAACGTAATTTTTCTTTTTTGTGCTAAAGTACATGCGACATACAATTAACCGTATTTTTTTTTTTTTAAGATTTAATTTATTTGTCAGAGAGAGAGAGCAGAAGCAGGGGGATAGATAGACAGAAGGGGAGGCAGACCCCTGGCTGAACAGAGAGCCTGATGCAGGACTCGATTCCTGGACCCTGAGATCAAGATCTGAGCCAAGGGCAGATGCCCAACAGACAGAGCCACCCAGGCGCCCCTAAAATTGACTGTGTTGAAGTGGACAGTGCAGTGGCCTTAAGTACATTCTCATCTTGTTCAAGACACCGTTAGCTAGTTCCCAGAACGTCGCATTTCCAAACCGAAAGGCTGCCCCTGGTAAAGGCTAAGGCCGCATTCCCCCTGCCCAGGCGGTGGCGTCCACACTCCTCCCTTCTGTCTCTGTGATAGGACGGCTGTCCCTGCCCCCGGGGCCAGAAGCCCTCCGCGTCTGCCCTTTTCGGCCCGGCTCAGTGCCCTCGAGGCTCGTCTGTGCCGCAGCAGGTGTCAGAACTCGTTTCCAAGGCTGAAGAGCACCCCTTGTTCGCATCCGCAACACGTGCTTCTCCATTCACCCACCAACGGACCTTGGGCTGCTCCCACCTTTGCTGTAACCAACCCTTGCTCTCCATTTCTTTAAACAAGAAATGTCATTTTTTTTATTTCTTGAGCAACCGGCATGGAGCCCCCGTGGAAGTATTGTGCCCGTGGTGAGCTGGATCCGTGAGACAAGGCGGAAAACTAGTAACATGTATCCGCTCGTGGTCTCTGCATACAATGTATCCCCGTGCGTGCGCTGGCATGGGGCTGTGCAGGAGCGGGCACAGCAGGCAGCCATCCGGAGCCGCCGCACATCGGCACGACACGTCGCTCCGCACGTCCAGCAGGTGCTACCCAGTGCGCACTCTGCAGCCGTGAGCAGAGCACCTGCTCGCAACACACCCAGAGCCTGTCCGTGGGCCTCGAAGCTCCTCTCCCAGGCCGTAGGCGGCCCAGCCGGTCCCAGTCTCTTAGCTCTGTCCATGAGAACCGTTCCTTTTCTCCCGTGTCGAGTAGACAAGTCTTTGAGGCAAGGATTTCTTGTATCCTCGTATCCTTCCGAGTACTTAAAAGTCTGTGGGAAAACCACCACACGTTTTACAACAGAAACTGCATTTCTTTTTTTGTTTTAAGATGTTATTTCTTTAGAGACAGAGCAAGAGCGAGCGCACACAAGCAGGGCGAGAGCCAGGCGGAGGGAGAAGCAGGCTCTCCGCGGAGCAGGGAACCTGACACGGAACTCGATCCCAGGACCCTGGGGTCAGGACCTGAGCTGAAGGCAGATGCTTCACCGACGGAGCCCCCCCCCACCCACAGGTGTCGCGGAAATGGTAATTCTCTGAGAAAAACATTTACGACCACAGGCATGTAATGTCTAGGATCCTAGAGAGTAAAGACATTTATCTCATTTTCCTTAGTCTAGAATGTCTCCATTATTCGTTAGTAACTAACCGTGAAAGCAGTTAGCAGCCTTTCAACATGGAAATTTTAAACCCAGAAAGAGATCAGGTCCGTACACAGCATCAAAGAAGGTGGCGTATTTAAGGAAAGGGGGAGAAGAAGTTCCGAGGTTTGCCATTCCATCTGACCAGCAAGTAATCCCTTTCTACGGCTCCTTCCCACACCCTGCAACGACCATTTTCCTGGGTATGTGCCTGACGTCCTTTCTTTTCATTTTTTTTTTTTAGATTTTATTTATTTATTTGACAGAGAGAGATCACATGTAAGCAGAGAGGCAGGCAGAGAGAGAGAGAGAAGCAGGCTCCCTGCTGAGCAGACAGCCCGATGCGGGGCTCCATCCCAGGACCCTGGGATCATGACCTGAGCCGAAGACGGCGACTTAACCCATTGAGCCACCCAGGCGCCCCCTAAGGTCCTTTCTAGAAGAGAAAAGCAGGGCGGGGGTCAGCTAGACGGATTATCACGGCTGTTGGCAGATGATTTCTCTCGTCACCTGTCACGTGTGTCCTTTAATTGTGCAAGGTCAGTGAACACAGTGAGCGTCATTACAAGGAGCAGGCTCCGGTCTAAGCCTGGAAGGCTTCTCCAGGGCGGCAGAATCAGCCTGGGGTCCAGGGCTGCCGCTGAGAAAGGCCAAGTCCCTGAGCAGCTGGGACTTGTCGGCATGCGTTCTGCATGGACTTGGCAAGGACCAAGCCACGTGGACAGCAGCCCACGACAGGCTGTCACGTTTCCACGTTACTGCAGGTCGCCGACCTCCTCCACGTGAGGCCGCTGCCACGTTGTGGGAGCAGCTGCGTGCCGCAGCCAGAGCTCCACATTCTGGACTTTGTGCCGGGCCCTAAGGCCACCCTCCGCGGCCTCGGGGCAAGGAGCTGAAGTCCTGCAGGGCCCGAGGCCACCCTGGTGCACGACACACTCAGTGTGCTCTGGGGTTTCCCAGGCTCTGTGTTACTGAGACAGGCAGACCCCGGAACAGGCACGGGACTGGCTCATGTCTTCTTCCAACTGCACTCAGCCCGGGAAGCCCTGCTCCCCAGCACCTCGTGAGCAAGGGGCGGCCTGCAGATCTTGGGATCGCCAAGGACGCTCACCTAGCCTCCCGGGAAGAGCACAGTCCTCACTGCCTTCATATCTCTCTCGGTGTAAAGGCTGTGTCGGATGATCAGTTTAAAGAATTCAAAAAGCTTTCATGCAAGGCGCCTCGGTGGCTCAGTGGGTTAAAGCTTCTGCCTTTGGCTCAGGTCATAATCTCGGGGTCCTGGGATCGAGTCCCATGTTGGGCTCTCTGCTCAGCAGGGTGCCTGCTTCCCCCTTTCTCTCTGCTTCTCTGCGTACTTGTGATCTCTGTGAAATTAATACATAACATCTTAAAAAAAAAAAAGTTTTCACGCCATGAATCCTGTCCGTAGTTTCTACATATGTGCATGAATGGTTCTACTCTTTCACGGAGCGTGTGAGTGCATGTGTATGTGTGTGTCCACAGAAACACAGAGGCCGAGTGAGGGGTCTGGAAGGACACCCCCTCACAGGTGATGAAGGAGTAAGGAACGGTTACATCCACGGAGGAAGAGTTACGGGGTTTCCAAAGTCCCCCCTTTTGTATTACGTGAAGCAGGCGTCATTTCTGTAATTACAGAAACGTTCCAAGAAGGGACATTGTGGTAGAGAAGGGACGTTGTGGTAGTGACTTGTTACCATGAAGGGACAGTTTCCAGACTTAGGACTGTCCTTTCCTGCCACGGCGATAAACCTCACGTGTGAGCAACCTTCCTGAGACTCGCCGACCGTCCTCATACACTGCCGTGGACTGCTCTAAGACTCTTCCCCGGGCAGCCGTACACCCTCCAGCCTTCAAGTACCCGCTGGTCGTTCAGTTCCAGCCTCGATTCTCAGGCGAGCATTAACTGGTGCCGGGACACGGGGCCAGTGGTCCACTGAGGCCGTCAGACTCCCCCTGAGCTGAAGTCCTAATACCCCGGCCCCCCTCTAGCCCACCTTGCCCCCCACCTCCTCACCAGGTGCCATAAACCCACAGGAACAGCCCCCGCCCCAGCAGGCTTTCATTCTGGCACAACTCTTCTTCCAAATCCCACCGGTTCCCCAGTCTTCAACTCGGGAAACAGAGGAGCTCCGGACCCAGGACCTTCCCGAACGGAGCTGAGAGCCCGGCCCATGTCCTCCTCAAGCACACCAGCGACGAGAGGCCGGCTTCCAGGGGTCACAGAAGCAAGTCCCTTGCTGCCTGAAATAAGTCCACACCCTCCCCTTTGCACCTGGAATTGCCATGCCCTCCCTGCTCACCTGCCCATCCCCTACGCGTTGTCCTCAGTTTACCCCATGTCTAGCACCTGTGAAAAAGCTGCCACTGCGCCAGGAATTCAATTTCTGTTTGGCAGGAACTATGCTCCTGCGGGGTTTCACTCGCGTGGCTACACACGTCCCCTCTACGGACTACACACCCCACGGGGAAGGTCCCCCGGAGCACCGCTTCGGCACTAGACGCACGGAAGGGCTGAGGGAGTAAAGACAAATGTGACGGGACGATGCCCAGGGACCAAAAGCCTTCCTGCCCACCTGCATGGTGGCGAGTGTGGGCACAAGAGGAGGGAGGCTGTCGCCAGCCCTGCTGATGGCCTCCAGGGGCTGAGGCTGTAAGAAACACAAACAAGGAAGCCGGGAGGAAAAGAACAGGCGCACGCCTTGCGTCGCATGGAAGCCCACAGGATGAGACGGGCTGGCACACACACGGACCCCGGGAGCCACGGGACGAGGGCCCCCACGGTGCTGAGTCAGGCGGCTACAGGAATGGGCGCTGTCTGTCCATGAGGCTGAGCAGAGACAGAGAAGAGATGACGCACTTCTCAGCCCTGGTGAGGGCTGGATGCGACCTGGGAAAGGATCCATAGACACTCCACCGTGTACCTGCACTTTCCTGGGGAGACCTGAGCCAGGACCCGAGCTCCAGGAACACTCGGAAGAGCTCAGTGGACAGTGGGGACTGATCCGCCACACACATCCTGACCTCAGAGGCCAGGACACCTGCCAGCTCCCTTCCCTCAGTCGCCCCTCCCTGCAGAGAAGGCCTGGGCGCCACACCGTTGGCTGTCCAGGGGACCAAGGTTCCCCTCGGGGTGATCTCGTCAAGCACAAGGAGGCAGGGGACCCAGAGATGCCCATGTGTGAGGACCTGGCCTTGTCACACTCCTCTGAACTTGGCCAGAGCCCATACCTGAGGCTTTCACTTGGGAAATCCTACAGCCAGTGGAAAAACAGAACAGGGAAGCCTTCCGGACGATTCTGTACCATGAAAGGTACCTCCTTCTTGTTACCGGCTTTCTAGGCCAAATTACCACACTGACTAAATTATGCAAAAATACATTACTATACCGATCTCGAAGAATCCATGGACGAAGGAAGTGGTCGGAAACGGAATGTAGGTAACCCACACCTCTCACATGGGGAATACTACTGAGAAGGTTTTCCTGTGTGCCAAGTCAAGCATGCATCTCAGCATGTAAAACTACATCTGTTAAAGCCCCAGAAAACAGACAGTAGACGAACCAGGTTCAGATAGTTTTCTACATTGTTGCCACAGTTTAAAAGAGCTCTGTTTCCATAAAACAAACCCTTCACTAACAGGTGGTTCCCCGTGGCCTATGAAGTAGCGTACAAAATGCCTACAGCGTGCACTGCTCCGAAGTATTTCCTGCTGGGGACGTCCATGGCCCACTCCTCCGGAAGGGACCCTTTCTACACCATTTATCGATGCAGTCCTACTGACCTGAGAAGGAACCTTGACAGTTCCCCCTTTGTCTTTAAGCCCAGTGGTTTTCACCAGGCAGGCACAGATACTCCCCTGCATCATAATAGGGGGCTGTTGCCTGTGGTGATGCGCCCAGGGAAGGACACACCCCGCACCATACTGGGGGGGGAGGGGTCCTGTCCCTGGTGATGGGCCAGCGAAGGACGCACCCCTGCATCGTAATCAGATGCTGCTACCCCTGGTGATGGGCCCAAAGAAGGATGCACCCCTGCATCATACTTAGGGGCTGGCCCCCTGGTGATGGCCCCGGGGAAGGACACAGCCCTACATCACCAGTGGGGGCTGCTTTCCCTGGCAAACTGCCATCCATTCCTCCAATTTAACTTGCTAAATACCTGCGTGGGCCTCAGCTCTCACCTTGAAAGCAGGAAGTAATGAATGCCCGTGAATGAATAATACAGCCTCCCGACAGGCAGCCTTCTCATCTAATAAACCCAAGGTGACTTCCAGGACCACAAACACCCCAGCAGCCAGTACCTTCAGAAAGAGAAGGGATGAAAGTCGTCAGGGGTTACGGGATCATCCCCAGTTTAATAATGGGAACGAAGCAGGGAGTGAAGCCAATGAACACCCAGATCTAGAAAGAGGACGGTGGCCACTCTTTCCGAATACTGTTCCTGCACCAGGGCTCTTGGAGGTCACCTTTGCGGTGGATTTCAGGTTCGGCTCAGGCACTGAGACGACAGGTGGGGTGCGGAATGGGCGGAATGGGAGGGAGACAGGCCAAAGCATGTGTTTCAGGGTAGAAAGCTTTCCCCTACTTTCTGCAGGGCTCATCAGAATCGAGAAAGGTATCTTGTGCTTCCTATTGTAATTGTACCAGCCTCACCAACGGCAGGAGAGGTACAAGCGATCGAGAGAGAAATCAGCTAGGGGACTTCTGCAGGGCTCAACTCTTCCAAGGACTAGCCCCTGCCTCACTTTCAAGGCAGAAATGTCTGGATTTGGGGATCTTCTGTGATTATCTCTGAGTGCAGAGGATACCTAAGTCATTGTGAAAGTCACACGGGAACACCGCGATTCAATTCGCCACGGAGAGGTCAGGACATAGACGTCTTAGTGTTGTAGGCCATGCTAGCTGCAAGTTGGGGCTTGCATTTTCTGGGTCCCGCCGTGAAGAACAACTCAAGGATTTCTTAGAATACAGGACAAAAATGCAAGAAGGAAAAGCACTTCAGAGGCCTGGGTAGATAAGAAAGCAAAAAGGCACTTGCATACCTAATACATGATGGGTGCTCTGGTGTTCAACAATCAAAGATAATCCAGGTCAAATGTTAACTGTTTGGACAAATCCTTGGCTAGATTAACTAAGAAAAAAACAAGAGAAGGCTCAAATAACTAAAATCAGAGATGAAAAAGAGGGGACATTAAAACCAGTGCCACAGGAATTTAAAAAAAAAAAAGATTTAGGAGAACAGTATAAAAAAGTGAATGCCACGAAATTAGATAATCAAGAAATGGATAAACTGCTAGGAACATACGCCTCTGTATCAGGATCGAATTAAGACACAGAGAGCCTGACTGCATATGAAAGAGTAAGGACATGTGTTCAGCCATCAGAAACCTCCCAACAAAGAAAAAGGCATTACCCATGACACGTACCACACAACCGAAGAGGAACGAACACCAACACTGCGCAGACTCTTCCAAAAACTTGAAGGGGAAGGTATGTTTGCTCATTCTGTGAGGCCAACATTACCCTCCTATGAAAAGCAGACAAAAACACTACAAGGAACCTGAGAATATTGAATACTGAATATTGAATATTGAACTGAATATTGCATATTGCGTATTGCATACTGAATACTGCATATTTAATATTGAATATTGGGGCAGAAACACTCGATCGAACACTAGCATTCTGATCTCAGCCGCACCAGGACTACACACCGTCACCAAAGGGGAGCTATTCCTGGAATGCACAGATGGTTCGCGACACACAAAAACCCACGTGATGCCCGTTAACAAAATGAAGGACGAAAACGACATCCCCTGACATGGAAAAAGCAGCAGACAAAACGCATCACCTTCTCATCACACTTAACACTGAAGCTGGGAAAAAGAAAAGCAGGGACAATAAACTGCATCGACATAACAAAGTCCGCCCGTGAAGAGCCCGCAGCTCACACCACATTCACACCATCCTTAACAGAAGAAGGTGGAAAGTGCTTCTTCGTAGATCAGGAACAGTTGTATGCGTCGTACTGGAAGAGCTAGCCAGAGCAATCAGGCACGAACGACAAGTAAGAGGCATCCGAGGTGTCAATGAAATGTGTCGTGATTCCCGCTCGCACATGACCATGACCTTACACCTAAGAAACCCTGAAGGTTCCAAACACACCCAGACTGTGAGAACTGAAAAACAAATTCAGCAACATTTCAGGACACAAAAATCAGCACGCAAACATCGGTTGCGTTTCTGTATAGTGACCGCGAACAATCTGAGAAGAAAGTTAAAACAATTCTGTTTATAATACATCAAAAATAAACACAGAAGACGGTAAAGGCCTTGCACACGGAAGCTACAAATCACGGCTGAGAGTCATTTAAAAACATGATACAAATAAACGGAAAACATCCCCACGTTCGTGAACGGGAAAGTCTGACACCGTTAGAATGTCCACGCTCCCCAAAGCGATAGATACGCAGATTCAAAGCTATCCCTACCAAAATCCCGGGTTTTTTTTTTGTTTGTTTGTTTGTTTGTTTTGCATAAATTCAGAAATTCATCCTAAAATGTATGCAGACCCTCAAGGGACTCTGAACAGCCATAAACATAGCAGCAAGGACTACTAGAAGTCGGACGTCTGAAACTCCCTGAAGGTACATTCCAGAGCTGCAGGGGTCCAAGCAACGCGGTGCTGGTACGAAAACGAACAGAACAGAACGGAAAGCCCGACGTGAACCTTCCCATGCGCGGTGGAAGGATCTTCCACAAAGACGCCGAGACCACTCCAATGGAAAGGACGGCCTCTTCCGCAAAGTCCCACCCAAGCGGGACTGCGGGGTATCCACATGCCAACAAATGATGTTCAGCCCTTAGAGGACACACAAAGATGAACCAGAAGTTAACGAAACACCTAAAACTATCCCATTCCTAGAAGAAAATGGGGGAGAGCTTTACGAAAATGGACTTTGTGATGATGTGTTGGACCCGACAGCAGAAGCACAGGCGAGGAGAGCAAACATAGACAAATGGGACCGCGTCCAGCCTAAAAAATTCTGCACATCCAGGGTCACCATCAAGAGGGTGAAAACGTAACCCATGAAAAAGGAAGAAAAAAAAATCTGCACACCATGTATCTGATAACGGGTCTATCCAGAACTTCACAACAGCCTGCTTACAACTTAACAACAACCAAAAATTAACCCTATTTTTTATTTTTTTTTTTTAAAGATTTTTTATTTATTTATTTGAGAGAGAGAGACAGTGAGAGAGAGCATGAGCGAGGAGAAGGTCAGAGAGCGAAGCAGACTCCCCATGGAGCTGGGAGCCTGATGTGGGACTCGATCCGGGGACTCCAGGATCACGCCCTGAGCTGAAGGCAGTCGTCCAACCAACTGCGCCACCCAGGCGTCCCAACCCTATTTTTTAAAAATGGGCAAAGGACTTAAAAAGATATTTCTCCAAAGAAAATAGAGAAACAGCCAAAAGGAAGTGGACTGATGCTCCACATCATGTATCATTTGAGAAACGCACATCAAATGACAATGCAGGGCACCTGGGTGGCTCAGTGGGTTAAAGCCCCTGCCTTCGGCTCAGGTCATGATCTCAGGGTCCTGGGATCGAGTCCCGCATTGGACTCTCTGCTCAGTGGGGAGCCTGCTTCCCCCCCTTTCTCTATGTCTCCCTCTCTGCCTGCTTGTGATCTATGTCAAATAAATAAAATCTTTAAAAAAAAAAAAAAAAGAATGAGTTGTCACTTCACACACTTTAGAATGGGCCGTAAGGACACCAAAGACCCACAGAAAATCTTTAAGTGTTGGTGAAAACGCAGAGAAACTGGAACACTTGTGGACGGGGAGAGAGAAGAGCAGACGGTGCCGCCAGCGTGGAAAACATTACGTTGGCTGCTCACGAGACTGAGCACAGAACCACCACGTACAGCAAGAAGCCCCCTTCGGGGCACAGAAGCACGGAAGCCGAATGCGTGGTCTCAGGACCGGGTCTGCATTCCCACGCTCACAGGAGCCCAGATGAGGAAACGGCTCCAGTGAGTTTCCGCAGACGAAGGGACAAGCAGTGTGCCTAGCGGGACAACGGGCAGTAAAGGGAGAGCATCGTGTCTCGTGCTGCAGCGTGAGAAAGCCTTGAGGACAGGACGCCACGTTCCAAAAGGCCGCCGGGAAAGGACAAACCCTGGAGGACCCCACCCCACCCCATGTGAGGTTTCTGGAACAGTGCAGTACACACGGACAGGATGTGGACTCGTGCTGCCAGAGGGAGCCTGAACGGAGAGTCAGTGCTTGATGGGGACAGACTCTCTGTTTTGTTTTACAAGACGAACACGTTTCAGAGATGGAAGGTGGGCACCGTCACCCTCGCAATGGCTAACTGGACACATCAAGGTGTATGAGACATTAAGTTTTACTGCGTCTGCTTTTAACCGTGGTTTAAAAAATGAGCTGTACGGGTCAAGGTCCCAGGGTCCTGGGATAGAGCCCTGCGCCAGGTCGGGCTCCCTGCTCAGGGGGAGGTCTGCGTCTCCTTCTGCCTCTGACCTTCCCCTGTCAGTCTCTCTCGGATGCATAAATTTAAGAACAAAATCTTCAGAAAGGAGCTGCGTGGATGTGTTTGCATCAGGAAGGGTGATGAGGCCATGAGCGTGTGCAAAGGGCACAGGACGGGAGCCGAGGCGTGCGGCGTGCAGCACAGAGCCTGTACCCACGGACACGCGGCTAGGCCTGGCTTCCAGCACAGCCCACAAAATTTGTGTGTCACGGGCACTGGCGTTCGCCGGGCCTTTCCAGGAAATTCTCCACTTCCAGCCCTATCCAATGTGCACTCTGGGATGCATGGATAAGTATTTCTAAAAAACACACACGTTTCAAAATCGACTCGGGATCACTTTAACAGAACTGTAAATCCCCAAATCACTGCTGTAACTGCAGATTTTTTTTTTTCCTCTCTCTTTCTCCTCGCTTTAGGAATTCCAAGATGGAGAATTCACCTGTCTTCCTGAAGATTCTTAAAACCGCACTCCGTTTCCAAGCATCTTTCGGCCCTGCCATCTAGAAAACCCCGGACCTTCTCACTTCTACAATGAAAGAGCAGACCATTCAGTTCTGAACGATCTTGAGTGAACAAGCGCCACAAAACGATGAAAAGTCCTCTCTGCTTTCAAAGGAAAATAAGGTAAGGGAGGGGTGAAGGGCTCACAGACAGGTTGCAAATGAATGGTGCCCTAACGGTACAAAAAAATAAAACAAAAAAGAAAAATGAAAAACGAAAAAAATTAAGCTTCTTTGGGGAGACGCAGGGACGGGCTCATCACGCATGGGCTGAAGTTTCCACAGTCGCTGAGATAAATCTGTCCCTGATTCTGAACAGGAAGAGGCAAAGCCACGTATTAGATCTTAAAGCACTCCCCCCCATGGATACGTTGTTCAGATACTACCGGAACAAGCAGGGTTCAAATGATTTTGGATCTCGGGATGCAGTGGAAGGAATACGTATTATGCTGAAAAGCCCAGACGGAATCACAGCAGAGGGTCAGCCCGACTGTCTCTGGGGTGCCTGGGAGCCTCCCACAAGACGAGATTTTGCGGGGACGGGATCGAGACCAAAGACGACACAAAGCCAGCGCGTTCACGGGCGCTGGCCCTCTGCCGTGCTTTTGAAGGACGCCGCGGAAGCTCCCGAGTGGGATCCCGTCGGCGGGAGGGCACGGTACCTGGCATCAGACCCGCGGTGGGGAACACGTCCTTCAGCTTCACCTGGCTTTCTTCCACCAGCTCCTCTTTGGACATGGGGAGCTGCAGGACGTCTATGACGATCTGCGCTGCCTCTAGCGCCTTTTTCCCCATGACCAGGGACTTGATCTCCCAGCTGTATTTCTTTCCGTAGCGGTCACATATTTCCTGGAACACCACTGAATAGAGCCGCTCGGTATCTGCAGGGAGAGAGATACGGCGATGGTGAGGGAGCGTGCTGTGTGAAGGCGGACCCCTGGCCCATTTTCCCGGGAAGCAGGCTTTGCTTCCAACTCGGTGTGTCTGGACCAGGCGTGCTGAAGGCCATCCCGTGAGGCCATCAGCTACAACTGAAGCGGCTGCGAGCAGGCAGCACCCGGGGTTGGGCGGGCCACCGTGCGCTGGCGGGGACACCTCCCTGCCTCCCGGCAGTGAGCACAGCGGGCGTGTGGGTGAGGCCGTGGGACCCGGGAGCCTCCGTCGTGGGAACGGGGCACGTCTGTCCAGCCTCGCGTTGCTGTGCCGCGCGCTCCCCGAACTTCCCTCACAGCCCTTCTCACGCCCGCGGTGTGCTGCGGGCGGGGGCTCTCCCACACCAAGACGTGCGGAGCACCAGCCAGGTACCCGACGATCCAGCTCACGTCCGACACAGGTCCCACGGCCGAAGGGCTGCCCCAAACTGTAACGAGATGTCAGTGCACACCACTCCGAGGGGCTGCGACCGAAAACGTGAGCAGAACCAGCGCCGGTGAGCCTGGGGAGGAAAAGGAGCCCTCGTGCACGGGGGCGGGGAATGCCAACGGGGGCAGACGCTCTGCGCAACAGCACAAACTTCAGGACAGAGTGACGACACGGTCCAGCTACTTCTGGTATTTACCTGCAGGAAACAGCGACGCTGACTCAAACACACACATGTTATAGGCACCGGGCTCCCCGGTGGCTCAGTCGGGGAAGCATCTGCCTTTGGCTCAGGTCGTGATCCCAGAGTCCAGGATTGAGCTCCGCATCGGGCTCCTTGGTCAGCGGGGAGTCTGCTTCTCCCTCTCCCTCTCCTGCTCCGCCTGCTTGTGCTCTCTCTCTCTCTAATAAATAAAAATCTTAGGGAAAAAAAGGGCCTGTGCACCCCATGTTCACGGAGCATTATGTACAACAGCCAAGATATGGAAGCATCCCCCGTGTTCATGCATAGACGGACGGATAAGGACGGAGCACAGAAGAAAGCACTGCTTAGAAGAAAGGAAATCTGGCCCTTTTGGACAACATGGACAGAGCTCCACGGTGATCTGCAAAGTCAGAGAGACAAAGGAGGTTGTATGGTTTTGTTCCCTTGCGAAATCTCAAGGATGGAACCAAGAGGGTAAACAGAGTCTTCAACACGGAGAACGCAGCAGTGGGCACCGGAGGGGACGGGGGAGTGCGGGATGGGTGGGGTAGGCAAAGGGGACCTGGGGGGTCACAGTGCACGGACGAAGTAAGTGACAGGGATGGGGGACACAGTCCATACTTGGTGACAGGTCTGCGTGCGGCACACAGGCTGACTGGGCTGACTATGGACACGGTTTTGTAATGCACAGAAATGCACGATCCCGACGACATAAGCCGGAAAGTTAACCGGGTAGTGTGTATCGGTCATACTGGGAACAGCCGGCGCTCAGCCCCCCAGGACTGCCCCAAGCCCCCGGCAATGCCACCTTCAAGCTCCGGCCGTCCCCTGTGACACAGGTGGGAGATCCCAGGACCCCGTCTTGGGCGCCGCGGCGGTGCTGGAGAGGCTCCCAGCGGTCAGGAAATGCTGACTCACTGTCCCCTGGTGTATCACGCAGGGTACGTGCGACGATGCAGGGGCGCGTGCGCAGGGAAGACGGGCCGAGGGCGAGCGGCACGGGCAAAGACGCGGTGCGCCTTCTTCCCGGCACCTGCACGCCCATGTCTGCCAGCAGGGAAGCTCTCGGGACGCCCGTACTCTTGGGGTTTCCATGAAGGCTTCGCCACGGACGCATGAGGCATGACCCACCCCTCCTGCAGCCCTGCACGCCTGTCCGCAGGACACGGAAAATGGAAAGGGCCAAGGTTCCCAACACACCTTGCTCGGCCGTTGCAGGAGCCCACCGGGGAGGGCCTCTGCACCACTGAAGACGGGCCCGTTGCTCCCGAAGTACGAGGGCTTCAGGAGCTCGGTTTCGGGAACCAGGGTCCGACGACAAACATTACAGCAAGGACGTGCCCAGGGATGCTATTATCCCTTGGGACCTTTGGCGGGTTCAGGGAGCTCTGTGCCAGCAACAGGGAGCCCAGGCGAACACATGTATGGTTTCTATGATTTCACAGGGCTGGATCGTGTCCCCAAAAAAGGCCAGTCTGGGAACTGGATCCCAGCTGGAGACTTTCGAGACAGTAAAGCTTCAGACACACCTCAGGGCGCATCCCGGGGTCTTTTCGGGTTAACAAGCGTCCCAGGGCACGCCCTGTAGTAATTGGCAGCATCACGGCTCCCACGCAGCTCAGGACATCAGATGCGCCACCGTATTTACCTCTGTTTACGCTGACTGTCCCTACATTTAACACATAAGCGGCGTTATCAGTGACGCGAGCCACGACCAGCGCCGTGAGCCGGGACAGGTCCTCGAGTAGTTAGTACAGAAAGAAGGTTCACAGCAGGGACGCTCGCACGGCAACCCCCAGGAGCGACGGTACTCCCAGGCAAGGACCGAACACCGGGACATTCGCAGGGCGTACATCCGCGTCTCAGGGAAGGCTCGTGCGCCCTCGCTGTGGCTGTGACGGGCTTCCCTGCGTCCACCCTGGACCCCGGCAGAAAGGTCCGTTCACTGAGAATCCACGTGGGAGGGAAGGTGCCCGAGGAGCGACCGATGTCTCCGCAGAGCAAGCGTCTCCAGACCAGGGAAGCCGCAGGGGGTGAGTGTGTGCTGGTGACCCCGAGCCCTGGAACCCAGAAAGGCTCTGTCAGGAGGGGTCTCGCTGACCTCGCTGTTGGCTGTGGCAGCCACAGACACTCGGGGAGGCCTGGGGGTGACGGACGGGGTCACCACGCAGAGTCCAGGTTCCGACAAGTTCAGGACACAGACCGCCCTGCTGGCATTTCCGCAGGAAGGCCGATGCGGGGCAGGAAGCAACGGAACGGTGCCCCTTCTCGACTGCATGTGGAGAGGAGACCACCGCTGCTGCGCGGGCGTGCACACAGGCGTGCGTGCTCTCTGGGACGGCCTGAAGTTGGCACGCTGTGACCCGTGCCCGGCCGCTGTCACCCGCAAACCTCCGCTCCTTCCCGACGCCCTGTCCGGCGGCCGCCCGGCACACGGGGCAGCAACCCCGGGCCCGTGGATGGCAGGAGGCGTGGGGCTGTGCCCGTGAGCCACGGCTGCGGCGGTGTCACCGATGTGTCCCTGTGCATCTCCCGCACGGGGGTGTCCAGGGATGCCTCCACGGGACAGCACACCTGCCACGTGTCTGCTGCTGGCTTGACGGATGTCACTGTTCACAAGTCCCTGTCCCTGGGCTCGCTGCACCTGCTAGGGGATCTCTGGTTCTTCCGGGTCGCACTGGGGCTCGGCAGGCACTCTGGACGCCTGTCCCGGGGGCTCTCAGGGTCAGCACCAGCGGCTCCGTGGGAGCCCACTCTTCTTTCAATGTTCAGGGTGGGCTGCCTCCCCTCTGGCCCCCACACCTGCTACCCATAGTGGCTGACCCTGTTCTTCCTGCCATCGTCCCCTGAATGCGTTCTGCCAGGACCTCGCTGCGGCCTCGGTCCCCTGGACCACCCCGGACCCGCCGCCCCGTGGTGGGATGCCGAACACACAGGTCTCAGCCGCCCCCACCCCAGGCATTCGGGACGGCTCACACGTCACCTCTGCACGGGGGAAAGCCTGTTTGGGTCTGGTTTGGTTTACCTGGCACAGAACATGGTGAGGCTTCAGGAAAAGTCTCCTGGGGTCGTCTGCAGACCAAGCCACAGCTGGGGCAGCCGCCGGAGTGACTGGAGTTTTTCGGAACGCACGGTGCCCCCTCCACGTACTGTTTCTGAAGAAGGCAGACAACGGAAGGGCAGCTGGCTTGTCCCCGTCATCAACAGCAGAAAGGCCTTCCCCAGCCTTCTGGGGCCAACGGGCTCCGGGGACAAACACTCCTTTTCGGTGCGCCCCCGTGAGGGGGTCGGAGGAGTGGGAAAGAGAAGGACAGACACGCAGTGATGCTGGGCCTTTTGACCTTCTTCCCTCGCACATCCTCCTCTAGGACTTGAGACAGGTCCGCGGCAGAAGGAAACTCCAGGCACCGAATGACAAAGAAACGACTGTGGGGCCTTAAAAGCAAAGTCTAGCATGCAGGGAGAGGCAGCCGAGGCCCGGCGGAAGACGGACATAGCCATCGGGGACTCCTGCTAACGCCAGCAGACAACAGAGAAGAAAGGGTGCGACAGAAATACTGATCCCCAAGACAGAAACACGGTGATGGCCTTTAAATGCTTTAAACAGAGGCGCCTGGATGGCTCAGCCAGTTAAAGCCTCTGCCTTCAGCTCAGGTCATGATCTCAGGGTCCTGGGATCGAGCCCCGCATCGGGCTCTCTGCTCCGCGGGGAGCCTGCTTCCGCCTCTCTCTCTGCCTGCCTCTCTGCCTACTTGTGATCTCTCTCTGTCAAATAAATGAATAAATAAAATCTTAAAAACTAGAACTACATGAAATGCTTTAAACAGTGTTTATTTAAAGCTCCGTGTCACAGCTTTTAATTTAACAGACACTGGACGGTGGGATTATCAATGTGCAGGGACTGTGCAGACGGCGTTTCTTCAGAATGTCGATCACGCTCCCCCCAGACCCTCGGTGCGTAAGCGAGGATGTGAACGGGTCATTCCACTCCTTGGATCCAAGGATGTGTGTGCCAACACGTGACGGCACCCTCACACACTCAAGGGACCACGGTTGGAGAGGAATCCGTTCCAAAGACCTACTTTTCATCGGGGGTACAGGGTCCCCCCGTTCAGAAGCGAGGGAGCGAGTCCCAAGCTCTGCAACTCGGGTCTGCGTTACTGTTCAGCAGAACATCATCGCAGCATGTTACAGCGACGAAACTGCCGCCGTCCTCAGGTGTGTTCGGAGAACGTTCCTCGCAAAAGCCAGCCTCCCTCTGGGCCGTAAGAGGGAGACCGTGCAGCACCGGGGGGCCGCCGCAGGTGCGCTGATCACATAAGCGGGCACAGGAGGGCGCCCAACGGGAGACGGGACCCTGGCAAGCTGGGCAAGGTGGCCGCAAGCCAGGTGTGGCCGTGGGCGGCACGCTGCCCTCCTGGGTGGGGAAATGAGACACTGAGGTTTAAAGTCCCTGAACCAATGCCAAAGGGTAACCCAGTCCTATACCTGGACAACGGCTGCCTATGCACGGTGACCTTGACGGCCTGCGCTGCGGTCTCCGAGGCGGAGGTTCTAGAAAGTTACCATCTTCTTCTCATTGCGAACGGACCGACATGCTGGCCGAGCCCATCCCTGCCTCCCGGAGCCAGCCTGCGTCTCACCCCGTGAGGACAGGAGCGGGGAGGCTGTTTCCCCACGTCTCCCTTGCAGGAAGCTGGAGCGTACAAGCAGGTGCCTAATTCCGCTGTAAAAACAAGCAGTCCCACGGCTTCACAGCCAGAGTCCTTCATCCGCGTGTCGCTGACAAGCACGTGTGACAAGGCCTGATTTCTCGAGGCGCCTGGGTGGCTCGGTCGGCTCAGCGTCTGCCTTCCGCTCAAGTCATGACCCCGAGACCCACATCTGGCCCCCTGCTTAGCGGGAAGCCTGCTTCTCCGTCTCCTTCTGCCTGCTGCTCCCCCTGCCTGTGCCCTCTATCTCAAGAAAAGAAGAGAAATTGAGAGAAAAGACCCGATTTCTCTGCTCATCCGCATTTTGCTCCCAGAGGAGACCTGAATGCAATGAGGTCTGGGGAGAAAGTGTGGACATCAGTAACATGAAAGCTGAACGGTCAACTCCCAGCTCGACCACTGCTTAGCGGACAGTCCTGGTTAAGGTTCTTAAGCTTCATAACTTGGAGTTTCTGCCCTGGGAGCACGGGTGCCAAGCTGCTCTTGGTCTGTAAGGCCGACTGTGACCACACAGTCTGACGCCCGCTGCCCGGGTCCGTGACCCTGCCCTGCAGCTGAGAACTCACCGAAATCTGCCAGCAGGTGCTCATCCCCCCAGCTGGGCCCTGGGTTACGGGTCTGCAGAATGGGGACAGTAATGGGGCCACGACACACCTTCTGAGTGGCCGTGTCCTCGATGTAGCCTAGACCTGGGCCGAGCTCTGAGCACAGCGTCTGGCCACGGGAAACTCCAGCATCATCGTGGGGAACCCGGGCTGTGGGGACGCCTGCCTTGCACCTGAGGTGCAGAAAGCTTGTAACCATTGAGCCTCCCTGAGTTCGGAGACCACAAGACCTGCTTTCTTGCCGCACAGCAGTGCTCCAAAAAGGGCAAAGACCTGTTCTGACAAGTCACTGGCCCTCCTGAGACCGTTTCCTTAAAAAAAACGAAACACCAATCTGCTACGTCGTGGCAATGTCTTCACGTTGGGGGCACATGGAACGAGCTTCATGAACGCATGGTATCTAACGGTCCGGCCTGGTACATGACCGGGATCTCTCATCTCCGGTTCCTCAACCCATTAAGTCCTGCAAACAGACACATCTTCATTTAGCAGCAAAATCGGACCTGGGCTGGCAGGAGGAGGGTTTCCTGTTCCCCGAGTGTGATTCCTGATGAGGTCCTCTGTAGGTATAGCTAAGGGTTTCGCCTGGGCCCTGCCCCAGACCCTGCCCCACCGAGAGTCCACGCATTGCGCAGAAAACGCATTATAACACATTTTAAAGCCGATAACGGGAAAATCTAAACACAACTGGCTCCTTGCAAAGCACGACCAAGGAATGGAATGCTTCCGTCCGGAATGATATTCTCTCCAAAAGAGTCGTGCTTTTATTTTTCCCAATGACAGAAGGGGGGGTGGGGGGACCAAAAGCCGGGATTTGGTGGGACAGACAGGTTAGGTCACGGAAGAGACATTTTCACACGGAAGAACGCATGTTCAGAGAAAATCGAAAGGTCGCAACAGGGCAGATGCGAAGACGGGGCTGAATGAGGGCTTTCTCTCACTCACAAGCGTAGCAGGGTTTTCAAACGGGGTTGAACACTGCCTCTTTTTTACCGTTTGATCAACGTGGGGGTGTCTTTTTCTAAGCTGTTTTAAGAGCACGTCATAGGTGACGGTTAACTGCTGAACAGATAGGTCTTTTTTTTTCTTTTTTCTTTTTTTTAAGATTTTATTTATTTTTCAGACAGGGAGAGCAGGAGCAAGGGCAGAAGAAGAGGGAGACGCAGGCTCCCCGCTGACTAAGGGTCCCCAGACTGCAGAGATCATGACCCAAGCCAGAGGCAGACGCCTGTCAGACCGAGCCCCGCAGATGTCCCTGAACTGACGTTTATTTACTGACCAGGGGTACAGTATTTTCAGGGAACAGAGTCAGCTCCCCAAAGATACTGTTCTACTAGTTTCCGATCCTCTGCACTGATTCCCAAAGTGTCCTCCCCAGGGAAGCAGCATCAGGAATGCGCATTCCTGGTCCCACCCCAGATATGCAGACTCGGAATCTGGGGTGGGGCCCTGCCCTGTGCCTTTTATCAAGCACCCCCAGGGCTGTGGTTGTGTGCTCAAGCTGAAAAACAGTTAGCTAACAGAACGGGCTTACTGAAGCCCCGAGCTTTGTCAAGTCAGCGGTTTTAAAAAGGGATCCACGCTAAGAAGAGCTTCTTTTCAGTAATGACATACACAGAACTGAGTAGAAAGTAAGGGGGATAAAAACACCTATGACATTCATCCCCATGTTGACATTTGCTTCCTTCTTTGGCCCCCAAAAGGAGATCTACGTTAATATATTTTTCTCGGAAGATCAAGTCTTTAAAGTAAGAAATGCGGAATGTGCCCCATTCTTCCTGAAGTTAACACCAGCAAACGGCTTCAATTCCTGGAGCTGTCGGTTCGGGGCAATGACGTGGGTGCCCCTGGGGAGGAGAAGAGCCGGCTAGGGTTCTGTTCTACACGGCACGGTTACCCACGGCAAGGGCGCGCGGCCTTTGGAGCAGCACCTAACTTGCCACACTTTCAAGAATAGGGGACAGACAGCTTCCTGGGTCCGTATCGAAAGAATGAGTTCAACGGCTCCTTTTTCTCTTCATGGGAAATCAAGAGGACACGGTGCGGCTCTGGGACCAGCGAACCCAACGTCGGAGCTGGTCACTGGCAGCCAGTGAGGACAGCTACTCAAGCTCTCCCAGGCGCCATCTGCACACTCTAGGCGGGGATTGGACTCCCCCCGCGAACGCCCTCGCAGCCGTAGGAAAGACATCAACGCAAACCGGGAGTCCTTTTCCAAAACTGGACTGCGGGGCTGGTCACACAGCTCTGTGAACCCCGGAGCTCTGAAGGTCCTGGGCCTGGCACGCCGGTGACTCCCGGGAGACAGCAGCAGGGCCGTGGAACGCTCTCCGTCTGATATCTCCACGGCCTGGGGCTGTTCTTTACTTCTTAAGGCAGCCAAGCTTGCTTAATAATCTTTAGAACCCTAAAGGCAAAAGCTGTTTTGTAAGGTCACCAGCAGCAACCGGAGCTAAGTGCTGCTCCTGCCGCTCCCGGCACACAGCCCGCAGCCCAGATCCTCTCGGCGGAGCCGTCATCTGGCTCCCAGAGACGCAGGCCGGCCTCCCTCTGTCAATCGGCCTGTCTGGCCGCTGTGACACGCCAAGGCCAAGGCAACGCATGTCCGCGAACGGACAGGAGGAGCATGTCTGTGAGGAGCGGCGCTCAGCCCGGGAGAGGTAGGAAGGCGCTACAGGACAGCTGCAAAGGGCAGAGGGAGCATGAAAATGCTCTGGTAGGGGCTTAGCAAGGGAAGAAGTGAAGGCACTGCCCGAGTTTCCAGTCCTCAATGACGAGAGCAAGTGTGGAAGTCTGCGAGGGGCCCTCGGAGGAGCCTGCAGGAGCTCTGATTCCGAGCGCAGCGGAAGGAGCCCCGTGGAGGGAAGGCTGTGCTGACCTGACCGCGGCTACAGGAGCGGCCTGGGGGAGCAGGAGGGGTGTGTCTGGAAGCGGGGCCTGCTATGGGACGCTCTGCGGGGCACACCCGAGGGTACGGGGTGTTCCTGCACGGAAAGCCGGCAGTCACAGAGGACTGAGCAGGCGGTGAGGCGTGCCTGCTGCGGAGGTTCTGCTCCGGCGTCCGGGGGTAGGTGTGGGGTCCAGGTCAAGGCCCTGCGGTCACCTGTGTCCCAGGCATGGTTCGCACAAGGAGGCCCTCGTGTGTAGGGCAGCAGCCTATAATCCCAGAGGGCAGGGGTCTCCATCTCACCACAGAACGTCACCTGCTGAGCCGTGAAGGGGCACAGATTGTGTTGCTCCCCATGTCTGCCTGGCCACCCAGCGGTCCCTGAGCAAACCTTGATCATATCCCCAGGCCAGCGGTGGGATCCCAGGTGCCGCCTGGTGTCATTCACTCCCCCACCCCGGTACGCCTCCCTCTTCACCCAGGAACCCATTTGCCCGCATCGTCTCAGCCCTGCCATGCTCTCAGCCACTCAGGAGGGAGGAGCCCCCATGCCATCCGCACACCAAAAAGTCCCTGCATGGGGATGAGGAGCTGTTTAGGAGGAGGCCGTGCCGCAGCCAGGAGTCACGGCCGGGGTTTAAAGAGTCTGTGCACCGCTGTGGGCACGGACACAGCCGCGTCTGCGTCGGGCCGTCTGCGCGTGCCCCAGGCCCGCCGGCGAACCCCGTCTGCCTGTTTTCCCTCATCCTGCTAAGGATCACGAGGATTCTGTCCTAAGACGGCTGGTTTGTGGGAATCGCTTCAGAGCCATTGCGGAGTGAAGCTGCGTCCAAACGAAAACCAGAGGTAACTATGTCACAGGGACTTCCCAGGCAACAACCAACTACCAAAAAGCTTTCCAAGAATCTGGTGTGGGGGAAAGCCACAAGCAGAAACCGTGCTGGTACAGGATTCCAGCCCATCTTTACCCAGATTTCCTTCCATTAAAAAGCAGCAGGCACTAGGAGCCACTACAAGAAATTAAGCTTCGTGGATTATTTCCTTGTAATGCCTGCCCATTTCGCTTAATTATTAGGGATCCAAAGACCTCACGGCTCTCCCGTGCTAAACATGTATCTTTTATGGTTAGGATACTGAGAAAAAGAGAGGAAAAACCTACGATGGTATAAACTAGAACCCAATCCAACCTAAAATTGATTCCCCCCCAACAAGACTCATAAAGTTCAGACCAAGTTTGAAACGACACAGCACAGAGGTCCCTGTGGAAGAAATATTTGTAAATCAGTAGCACCGTGTGTTGTGGAAGCATCTAGCATCACGGAGCAGAAGCCTGGATGAGCAAGCTTAACCACCAGCCATCAATCCTGGGGACGCAGCCTCGGCACATGCCTGAGAGACGATCCGTTCGGGTATTTCTTGGCTACCTATTGTGTGACAGGCCCTGAGAACCACCTGATAATTGAGTCCGAAATGGGTGCTGCTACAAGTGCCATAAATCTGCCATGTCGGAACCAAACGGCTCCCTCATGTTTGTCGGGAAAAGTAAACAAAGGAGCAAACACCTACAAAGGTCTGACACACTTTGCAGAAAGAATGATTGACAAAACGTCGATACATCAATGCGAGGATTTCTCAAGACCTACGGAAATGTCGCCACCGTCGGCGAACCCCGACCTGCAGGTGGCCCAGAAAGGTCCCGGTGGACGTGCACGCAGGAGTCCGGCACGGAGGGAGGGTGCGTTGGGACACGCACCTCCTCGCAGCACGGGCAGGAGAAATAAGACGGCGGGTGCATGTGAGGAAGGGAAGGACCGTCATGGGTTCCCCAGCAAACACAGCACGTTCGTACCTGCTGGGGCACTCGGGGGCTTTCTCCCACAGCCACCGACTGTCCGCGATGAGCTTCCGACACACGGACGAGAGAGACACACGCGTGGACTCTGTGCCAGCTGCGTCACCTTTCAAGGGAGCCTGCGCGGAACAGGTACTGCTTCCTCGTGTGCGGGGATGTAAACAACGGAAATGCACAATTAACAAGCAGGGAATTATGAACCATGGTAATATCTGCTTCCGACGGGAAGCTTGCGTGCTCTCGCAGGCTCACAGAGAAGTATGTACGTACTGATGTTCCCACTCCCATGGTGCTATCCGTTTTGAACTGTAAAGGAGTAATAGTAAAGGCGATGGCTCAAAAGAAGGAGCAGTAATAATAGTAACGCGAGTCACCCTTTGTCAAGTAAAACCGGTGGTTGGCATGTGACCTGCCTCTCGGGCATTATCAGTTACTCCACTCAGGAGGTATCGGTATTGGTCTAAGGACTTTTTTTTTTTCTGGTAATCCGTACCCAACTTTTAAAACTCATGAGAAAAGAAAAAAGATTAATTTATTTTAGAGAGAGTGCGAACAGATGGAGAGGCAAAGGGAGAGGCGGGGGCTTCCTGCTGGGCATGTAACCCGAAGTGGGGCTCAGTTTCATGACCCGAGACCACAAGCGGAGCCGAAACCAAGAGTTGGACCCTTCACCCCCTGAGCCACCCAGGCGCCCTTGCCAGTCACCTAGAAACATGAGCTGCTTCCAAAAATGTGGCTGCATCACACATACATGTACAGAAACATAACTGTGCAATGGTTCTTGGGATCACAGATGTAAATATAAAACCCAAACTCCAAAACTTGTGGAAGAGGGGCACCTGGGTGGCTCAGTGGGTTAAGCCGCTGCCTTCGGCTCAGGTCATGATCCTGGGGTCCTGGGATCGAGTCCTGCATCGGGCTCTCTGCTCAGTGGGGAGTCTGCGTCCTCCTCTCTCTCTGCCTGCCTCTCTGCCTGCTTGTGATCTCTGTCAAGTAAATAAATAAAATCTTTTTAAAAAAATTTGTAGAAGAAAACACAGCATCTTGGGAATCTCGGGTTATATGACGTTTTCATACACAGACCACAAAAAGCAGGAGTCGTAGGAGAACACACGTAAAAAAAATTAAAAGACACCAGTAAGAAAACAAAAGGCAAGCCACAGGTAGAATAAAAATCCTTACAACACACACACACACTCACACACACACTTTCACGCACATCACTTGCATCTAGAATATACTAAGAACCTAATGTTACAACTCAAGGATGAGACAAAAACAAGCTGCCATTGGCAGAAAAACAGTCCCACCAACGTCTATAACCGAATCCCCAGAACCTCAGACTGTCCTACCTTACAAGGCAAAAGGGAAGGTGCACGAGATCAGGTTAAGTGTGTGGAGATGGGGGGTGGTCCTCAATTATGCAGCAGGTACAACGTCCTCATCAAGGGTCTTTACAGACGAAGGCAGGTGGGTCAGAGTCAGAGGAGGGCTGGGCACAGAAGCAGGGGCTGGGAGGGAGGGAGGACCACAAGGCAAGGAATGCGGGCGGCCTCTCGGAGCCGGAAAAGCAAGAAGACAGAGGCTCCTCCAGACGGTCCAGAAGGAACTCAGCCCTGCCAGCACCTTCATTCTAACCCAACAAGACCGATGTCCCTCTGGCCTCCAGAACGGTACGGTAATAAATCTGCTGTGTTCCGCCACGAGCCATGAAGCCATCTGTGATCATTTGTGATAGCTCCGATAAGAAGCTAATACACAACTCAGCAGAAGAACCACGGGGGTAAACGGCCCGGCGGCCTCTCAAACACTGACCAAACAAGCATCAGCAGTAAAAAGGAGAAAACAAGCTATTGGAACACGCTGTAACACACATAAGTGTCAGTCAATTATGTGCAAGGAAAGGTATCAGGGAAGTTCTCAGAAGTGCCAACTCATCTACAGCGGGAGGAGCAGATCGGCAGCTACCTTGGCATGGGCTGAAGAGACAGAGGGCTGCGGAGGCCCATGGAGCATGAGGAGTTGTGGGAATGTTTTCGCCTTGAGTGTACAAGTGGAATCACGCTAAAATGATCCCACTGTGCACGTTAACCTTCCCTGGAAGGCTAGCGCAATTCCACTTTCCTGGGACGTGACCTTCCTTCATAAAAGGTCGTTTCTGGGCAAGAAGACATTCACTGACTGCATCCAAACGTATGGTTAGGTTCTCGAAACATGGGCAGTTTTACAGGAAACTGAGCCCTCCAGGACTACAGACAACCGAAAGCAAAAACCACCCAACACGTCAAACCCTGCCCTTCCTGTGGGTTTCAGAGCAGCCACCAGGGTATGGCCACCATAGGACGGGACGGATGAATTAAGATCTCCCTCGAGTCCAACAGACATCGAGAGCAAAATTCTGTTGAGTCATACTTAAAACTACAAATTCTAAGTAAATCTGTGACTCAGTCTATATGGATGAAAACAATAGTCCAAAGAGTCCAAAGAGTCAAGAAAATCAAGGAATTTTGTTTACACTTTGCCTACTAGAGATTTTCCGAATTTACCAATTGGATATCATCGCCGTTTTCAGTACAACGTCAAAATGGGTATATGGAGCACAGCGTGGTCCCGCTGTTGTCGAATACTGTCCCGGGGGCCCGCCCACGACAATCAGGACGAGATCGTGGGGACCAACACCAGCTTCCATGAACACGGTCCTCGGTCCACCAAAAAAGACACCTGTCTTTTAGAAACCATGACATTTGTTCCCAAGGACAAAAGACTTAGCAGTGTTGCCGGGATTTCGGGGGTAATATGATGGAATTTCCCTAGGGAAATTCCAGGTGTCCCAGGACCCCTGTCAGATCAGGTGTGCCCAGCGAGCCACGGGACGCAGGCAAGCAGCTTTCCACCTACTACCATGATCACACAGAGCACGTCTCATGGGACCCACTGGATGAATGACCCCATCCCCTTTCCTAAGAAAGGGTAAGAAACAGACAAGTAAGATGATCCATCCCGAGCATGTGGGCCTCCCTCCTCCAGTGCCTTCTGCTTCCCGAGCACCTAGCGTGCTGCTCTGCTCCCCCTCCTGCCCCTAGAGAGGCCGTCACGCGGTGGGGAAGGCGAGCTGTTGGCATCGGCCGGCTGTGGAAGCAGCCAACGGTGGGGGAGAGGGGAAGGCTGCAGGCAGAGAGGCAAAGAGCAGACAGGGCGGCATTTCCCGAGCTCAGCGAAACCGCGCTGTGAGAGACAAGCCTCTTCTAAAATAGGGGTAAATTCCGGGAAATCACTGTGGGATTGGGTGGTGATAACGCAGCGTTTTTCCGGTTAAAAACCTCCCAAACTCAGCTCAGACGCACGTCACCAGGGGCAGACTGCGTCCCGATGTTTAATGATACGTGACGGATCCCCACATGCTGAGGCCGCTGGAGAATCAAGAAAATGAAACGCATGAGCGGACGGATCAAATATATAAAAACGAGACACGGAGACTGAGTTTCAGCGACGCCGCCCGGGCGCGTGGGCTGTCTGGCCCGGAAGCGCACAGCCACGTCCACGCCACCCGCCGTCCCTTCAACACGCGGCCCCCGGACGCAGCCTCAGCTCCGGGCATGGGCGTCCCGCTGGCCTTCTCCGGGCGGCCCAGCAGCATCCGCTTTCCTTGGGAGCTCGAGGGGAAAGGCAGACTCTCGTATGGACCCGCACCTACCGAGTCAGAGAGCCCGGGGCCCTGGGGGCCCTAACAAGCCCTCCGGAAGCATCTGACACCTGCGCAAGGCAGAGAACCGCGGGGCTACGTGTCATCAGAGTTCACGGCCATGACACGACACAGAATCCTCAGTACGGGAGGGGCGGTGACCGGTGGCAATTTGCCCAGGCTGAGTGGCACTGGAATCTGTGACCGTCACCTGTGGTATGCTCAGGAGCACGCCGCAGCCAGCTCTCAGACGGGCACCCTGATGCTGACACGGCACACGGACCGTGCGGGAGGCACAGAAAGGGTCACGTGCCTATCTGCCTTCCTCTCTCACACGTGCTGTGCCAACAGCAGATGTGTGCCGGCACCCGGATTCTCCCATGGGCTGGAAACGTTTGTCTCCTTAAGCCCACACGTCCTCCCTGGGCAAACCCAGGCTCCAGGTCTCACGTTGGCCCTGTTTCATTTTCTACTGTTGGAAAGACTAATCTGGAAGTTGGGAGCAGCGACACTTTGCTGCGGTGCCCCCTGACTCCGGCGTTACTCAGCTGAGGAACGAAGGGACAGTGTGGCCAGAGTGTGGTAGCGAGTGAGCAGTCACCCACAGTGAGTTCTCCCCCGAGATTGCTCTTAAGCCCAGAGCAGCGCTCCCCAGACGGGGGCGTGGAGGGTTCCATGAGCTTGCAGAGTCCTACAGGGACACCGATCTCTGCTCCCCCTACAGGGAGCCTGCTCTCCTTCATCTGCCGCATGTCACGCGCACATCGGAGGCTGGCGGGGACCCTCAGCCCCTGCGGCCGGTGGGAGAAACGCCCGCAGCGGCGCTGAGCAGGACCGGACGGCACCCGTGACTGAGAAGCTCAGAGGAAGAGCGGTTCCGTCCTCCCCCGTCGTCGCTTGGGAAACAGAAGACCAAGTGTCAGAGTCGCAAGCCACCAAGAACGCATCTGTCCGTGTTGGTGACGCAACCATGAGGTGGGCGTTGGGAGTGTCAGGTGCCGGACGCCCGTGGAGGTGGAGACGGGCAACGCTGGTTCCGGACGGCGGCTGCCCCCGCGCAGGCTCTGTCAACACCGCTCTGGCATCTGGAGACGAGGGCACGCTTGCCCAGGGACGTGAGCGCATCCTGCCGTGACGCGCGGGCGGGGAGGGCAGCGGTAAGGGGCAGGGGCCCACGTCATCACCGGCCGCGCCGTCCGCGGTCTTTCTCAGCAGGGATGTTGCGGGGTCACGCAGCTCGGGCCAGGGCACGCACCACGGAAGATGCGGAAAGTCGGCCCAAGGAGGGGGAGGAGGGACCACGGGGCCCCGAGACACGAATTCACATGCCGGCTTGGCCACTTCCCAGCAGCGTCACCTTGCCTGAGGGAAAACAAACGGAGAACCCAGTTTTCCCGAACGCTGCGGGAGGGAGCAGGCTCCCCGTCCCCTAACGTAGTCGGAAGACGAAACACCTCGGCAGAAACTGTGCGGAACAGAGCACATGCTCCACGCACGGTCGTTACCGTGAGGTGAGACTGGAAATAAAGCCAGGCGCCTTCCCTGACGGGCTCCGAGAGGAGGCACGTAATAATTCACGTCGGCGCCGAATGACGAAAGCACACGTGAAGTGCGTGGAGAGGGGTGTCCTCACAGGGGACCCTCGCCGGGTCGCGGCTTTAGAAGGCCACGTGCCATGTGTCCCGAGCTCTGGTCCTGAGTCCCACACCTCCCCCGGCACGAGGCACAGACCACCGGACAGGAGCACGTACCCCCGGAGCTCGCAGAGTCTCCCACACCATCCCCACCAAAGGCCGCTTGTGCTTCTCTTTTGCATTGAATTCCAGGGAAGGTGAGCTGGCCGGGATGACCGCACAGAAGAGCGAGGCCCCGTGGCTCCTGGGGGCGGCCTCGTGCTCTGTGCATGGGAAGGTGAGGCTCCCCACGGGGGAGACGGATGTGTGGTAGGGGCTGGGGCCTGTGGGGGCTGCAGGCCACACCGGAACCGTGGAGCCTGTCCCACAGGGAGGCCGTCCTCTCTGGCGTGCCGTGTCACGGGTCCCCTCCACAGGCAGGGGACGGCACCCCGGGGAAAAGAGCCTGGGCGTGCAGTCAGACACACAACGGAGCTACGCCATCTTCGGGCTAAGTCCAAAGGAGAGCAAACCGTTTAAGTTGTATAAAGCATGTTTACAACCAGCTGATACCCACGATGAGGGAAAGAGGCCAGAAGGAGGGGAGTACCGTCGACACACGCTCTGTATGGGCAAACCGTTCCCTCTGGTTGGAAAAGCATACTTTTAGCCGACCGCACGTGGAAACAAAGGGTTTTCACATAACTTTCCTTGTAGGGCCAGACACTGAGAGCCGCCCCATCTCCTGCCTTTCTCACATGCAGTTTTCAAGGCAGACTCTCAGACGGGACAGACACTGAGGACAGCTTGCTGTCCTGTTCCCTGGAAGGAGGCTGCCGCTGTCCTGTGGGATGTGCCTCTGCTTCTGCACGGGGGTTCCACCAGGGGACTGACGGGCTGCAGCTCCCGCCAGGAGCCAGTGGCCATCCCTGAGCACCACCACAGGGAGTCAGGGAAAGGGACCCGGGGCTGTCGCTCTGGTCTCCCCCAGATGACTTGGAAAGGCTGCCCACATGGCACCAATGGCACTGGGATCCCACCTAGCAAATGAACGCAGACGGAGGACGTGTCAGAGAGGACAGGCTCTGCATGGTGTGTAATACCCCCTGACACTCAGACACTTTCTCCTACGAGGCTTCTGCCCAGATCGGACTGACTGTGCTGCTAGAGCCTTGTTACTACTACGCCCACACATGCCCATCGGCATCGTTTGTGGGATCGGAAGACAGCGGAGCACACCAGGAGAACTTCTCACTGGAGGGTGCCACAGAACCCAAGAATGACCTGTATCTACTTTTTGTTTCGGAAAGTACCGTCATCCACGGTGTGTAAAGACTGAAACGTGCCATACTTTTTATATGCGAGTGTTTGTTTCTCAGTTTATTATCCAATGACCAGCTCAAAAATCCCTCTGGCGGGCTTTGTAAATTATGTTTCGTCCGGATGCTGGAACAGTGTTTTTATACCTTAGAGCAATGGTTCGTGAACGGGGAGGAAGGGGGGTGATTTTGCCCACAGGGGGACCAAAAAAAAAAAAAAATGTGTTCTTGTTTGTCAATCATTTTTTTCTTATGTGATGTAAAAGACAACTGCATTAAGCAACAGTTACACATCTCTAGGAGCACACAACATAGAGATGTAACGCTAACGATGCTAACAGCACAAAGGATGGTGCGCACCGAAGCCGTAGCACAGCAAGGCTTTGGTATACTTTTTAAATTATGTTGGCATTAATGCAGACCAGATGATCATGCCACTAACGGTAATCTCCAGAGCAACCATGAAGAAAATAACTAAAGGGAGGAAAAAGAACTACACAACAACCAAACACACACATAATAAAAGAAACGGCACGAGAATTGAAATGGTTCACTAGAAGATGTCTCGTTAGCATGCAAGGAGGCAGTCACGGAGAAATAAAGGAAAAACAACGAAATAAGGCACAGGGAAAACAACATCCCATACCAAAATCGTATTTTATAAAGAACGACGTTTTATGTAAATGGCTAAAATCCCTAATAAAAGGCAAAGACTGCCAGAACGGACTTTAAGAAAGAACAACAACAACAGCCAACTTACAGGGCGTCTGTAAGATATACTTTGGATTGAAAGGTGCAGAAGGATTGTAGGATGGAGAAGATATCCAATGTAAACAGCAACCAGAAGAGGAGCCGACACAAGACAGACCCAAGACAAGTATCTTTGCTAAAAACAACACAAAGAAATGCAACAGAAATCTTCTACAGAAATGTCATTCTGCATTCCGAAGACGCAGCAATTACAAACATGCATGAGCTCAGCAACACAGCCCCAGTGACACAAAACAGAAACTGACCCAAAAGCTGGAGAAACTGATCATTCAACGATGTAGTTGGAGATTTGCATCTCAGGCTTCTGATAGGGGACAGGACTCGATAAAATGTAGCGAGCAGCAGGAGAGCAGACTTGATACAGTAACTACTTAAAGACCACCAACCAGCTGCACTTGGCAGGATTAAATGTAGCAAGCAGACTTGATACAGTAACTATTTAAACACCACCAGCCAGCTGCACTTGGCAGACGTCCATGGAACGCTCCCTGCGACACTAACGCCACACACCTTCTCCAGGAAAATGCACTGTGACGTAGGGGGAGGAAAAGGCGGTATGCGCGGCCAAGACCCCATAAACCTACAAAGGCTTGAATTCACACCACGGAGTTCCCTAATGAACAATGGAAGGAAATTAGAAGTCAATAATGGGGAAAAAATGGGGGAATTCATAAATATGTGGAAAGGAAACAACACATCTGTGTACTGAAAGGTCGGGAATGTCAGAGATGCTGAGGGATGAGCGGAAAGGAACACACGACACCGCAAACCTATGGGGTGACAGGAAAGCAGCACGTGGAGGGAAGTGACTGGCCACAAACGCCGACGCTAATGAAGAACGGTCAGAGACACAGCGTGCGGATGATGTGCAGAACAGGAAGGGGCTGCGAGCCAAGGAAAGGTCAGCCTGCGAGTGAATGGACAAGGCAAGGGAACCGATCGCCCCCCAGACCTCCAAAAACGAATGTGGCCCTGTGGAGACCTTGATGTCAGCCTGGGGAGACCGACTCGGGATTTCCAACCTGAGACCATCCCAGTACATTTACACTGTGTTAAACCACTTGGTTCGCGACAAGGGGTAACTCCTGCAACAGGAAACCAACACTGTAGGAAACTTTCTCGGCCATCTATTTTTTTTTTTTTTTCCTAACTGGACTTCTGTACAGTGGCCTTTTTTTTTTTTTTTTTTAAGATTTATTTATTTGAGAAAGAAAGAGAGCACATCAGCAGGGAGAGGGAGAGCTATTTCAAGCAGATTCCAAGGGCCAGCTGAGCGCAGAGCCTGACGTGGGCTTGACCTCACCAACCTGAGCTCCTGACCTGAGGGGAAATGAAGAGTCGGGGATGCTCAGCTGACTGAGGCTCCCAGGCACCTTGAGCACATCGAATGACTGCAATGACTCTTGAGCACATCAAAAACACGGCCTGCCAACAAACCTTTCTTAAATTTCATTCGCACAGGCTTTCCCAACCAAAAGTCAATGGCAGCAAAGACAGTTCACAGCAGTCCCTGCTTCGGCTTCCCTGAGGCTGTCCACTGGCTGTTCCAGAGCACCGTGGCCTCTGTGTGCCTTACCCTACATCACCACACATGTATAAACCTTATTCATCACCGGGTTCCTTTTTCCCATCTCCCACTGACGCACCCTGACATTGCATTGAGCGGGTGTCAATAATTCAAGTTCTTCTTGAATTTTAGGAGACAAAGGTATGACGGTGGCGTTCCAAATGCACGTGCGTTTCTCCTACTCGAGACGGATCAACTCTGTGAAGAAGAACTTCCCAGTCCCCCAGGCTTACGGCTTCACGGTGAATCCACAGGGAATGTATAAGTTCTTATGGGTTTTGAATAAATGACAAGCAGCAGCTGCCCTCCACAACCTGCAAAGTGTGAAGACGCTCTTCCCCCAACCCCAGGAGCCGCTTCCATTACGTAGCTCGCAGTGGCCTCTCCTGCCACTCTGGTTTCTGCCGTGACTATTGTACGACGGACTCCCCTTCAGAGGCGCGCTGGACGAGGACACCGGAGGGAGCATTCCTACGGAGACGATGCCAGAAACGGTCTGCACGGAGGGTGAGCTCCAGCACTGGGGTATCAAGTGATCGCGCTGAGATGAAATCAGGGCTGAACAGCTCCTCCTCTGAAGACACAAAGGGCCGCCCGCCAGAGGCACACTCCTTTGGCTGCTCAGGTGTCCTTCCTGTCCCTTCTTCTCACATGGGGGTGGGGGTGGGGGAATCAGAAAACTCCGTTATGGACAGATGACAAAGGAGGACGGGACAAACGTCCGCGGGACTCCCGTGGGTGCGGGCCTCACCGAGCAGCCCTGAGCGTGCACCGTCCACAGCCCTGGCACAGTCGGCCGACCAAGTCTCCAAAAGGGCGGTCCAGACTGCTGGATCCTCTCACGTATCACCCAGTCTACGCTCCGGGGCGCACTGCTAGGCCTGTCACCACAAAGGAACACAGACTGGGCGGCTTCAACAGCGCACATGCCTCCCTCCCTGTCCTGGAGGATGGGAGTCGGAGACACAGGCGGGGCCTAGATGGGCTCCTCTTGAAGCCGAGGAGACGCCACGTTCTCCCTGCGTCCTCACGGGTCCGTCCCTCTGTGCCTGTCTGTGCCCTCCTCTCCTCTTCTTACAAGGACAGCAGTGCTATGCGGCCAGGGCCCATCCCAGTAACCTCATTTTACCTTCATCACCTCTTTAAAACCCCGCTCCCAAACACAGCCCCACTCGGAGGTCCTGGGGGGAGGGTTTTAACATGTGCATTTTGGAATTCCATCCCCCAATTCCATCCACAGCACAGCATTATAGATCTTCACGTCTTTGGTATTTCCTTCTGCCAAAAGAAAAGGCAACCAACCACTTAAAATTACCCTTGTAGATCTTGTTTTTTGGGGGATGGGACTACTAGAATAATCAAGAATGAAGAACCAAGATCCTTTTTAGAAGAAGACGCCTCACACATTAGAAACCGCTTTATAGATCTCAGATTCTACTGAACTCTGCTCGGGATTTCTGCCAAGATCCAAAGAGCAGTGATGTGTGGGTCCCTCCTTCTATGCAGAGTACACGGCCGGTAAAAAGTACTGACGTCCAAGCGTTTGTGACCAAAGGGGACAAGCTATGCACCCTGATCTCCAGCTGGAAAGTGGCCACCTGTCTGTGAAGCCATACAGGCTCCTTGGACGAAGAGTGAAGCCTGGCTGCTGCTGTTTTTCTGACGCCCGTCAGCGTAGGCCGCGTAAGCTGCTCCTCTAACTCAAAGTCCGTGAAAGATACCAGCGCTCCCTCAGAGGTCATTTCACAGCCCTCCTTACGACCTGCTTAAACTTGGGAAGTATAATGAGAATGCAGAAGTGTCCCCGAGTTCAAAGACTATTGCACTTAGGCGGAAAGACATTTACATATGCGGTAAAAAGGATGCAAAACCTGATCCTCTGTGTGGGAATGGAAAGTACGTGGTAGAGGACCAGTCTTCCCCAGTGGACGGGGAGGTTATTCAACGCCCCCGGTACTCAGTGACAGCTGGAAGAAGGAAACCCACCGAATAAATTCCTGCGTGCTATCTAATGCTTTATGACTCAAGTCTTCCACGTCCTCTGGCCTGTGGGGGCAACCGTGCTGTAAAGAGACATCGAAATGCACACTCGGCTTACTGATCCTCACTCACCGTTTAAGGTGACATTATCGGAATGCGACAGAACAGTCCACTTCACACTCATTGTTTTTACAAACTTCACTTATCAGGCCAAAGTGATCACTGGGTCTTCCAAGAGGTTCCAGATAGAAGAAATTGTAAACAGAACTGGGCCCTGTGACGGCCTCTTTGTGGTGACGGCTCGAGTCCACTACATTCATACACAGCACGAGCAGATACTAAATGCTGAAGTAACAGGTACATTTTGAAGCCCTAACGTTAATAGCCATACAGAGGCCCTCCGTCCCTCGGCAAGTTAGGGACATGGGACGGCGTGTGTCTGCGGCTACAGAAGAGCAGAGACTGAGAGAGGATGGGCATCCAACGGGACTGTGGGCAGAGAGTTGCTGGCCCAAGGCAGACCCGTGCTCCTGGCGCTACAAGCTGATACCGGAAGGGACCTTCCCATATTCAGCCAGAGATGGGCGGGGAGCTTTGGAAATACGACAGCCCCGGGTACCAGCAGGGTTTTCTCCATGTGAATCTGGGCACGCAGTTCGCTCTTAGAACATTTCTATCTGGGGACACGGGGTCCCATCTGCCAAGTACCACACAGTCAACTTCTGGAAGGCCCTCATTTACAGGCCAGTGTCGGTGCACACATGTGACGCGTGGAGGAAACCCAGACAGCTCTCGGATGACAGCGCGAGCCCCACAGTGACTGTGCCGGGAAGCATCGAGATTCTGCGCGTTACATAACACGTCCCAGGCTCACGCCCCCTTCACGTCTGTTCTGTCACTGGCAACCGGGTATTAAGTTTAATTGCGCTTCGACGCAGGTGGGCTGGGAGCTTCCCCAGGTGCACGACACGGTGAACAGGGTTCTTACGTGGGAAGGCAGAGGGACAGTCCTCGGCCTCCGGCGGCTGCGGCAACCGGTGGTTTCATGTAATTAGAGAAGGCAAGGATATACGAGACAGGTGCCGGGATGCAATTACGTCCCGTCCAACATCTCATTAACAACACTTTACAGCCCGCGAAGATCACAGGGCACACACCCGGCGATATCCCGGGTCCTGCGCTCGTTTCTACCTCATACGGGCCGCGCTGTGCTGGGGGAGAAGGACGTGGCCGCACACACCATAGCTGCTCGTCCGCACACCCCATATATCTGCATACAAAGCAGCTGGGCACACCAACAGGTACGTCATGCCCGGGCCTCCTCCACCGATAAACGTGCCACGTCTGGGCGCTGTGCTACGTGCTCAGGCCCAAAGGGTCCGCAGAACTGACCTCGATCCAAACCTCCATGGAGCACGGTCTAGCCGCCAGGGTCCTGCTCCCGGATCTGCCTGCCAGCCTCCGGAGTCAGGCTGAGCCCATCTGTGCCTTCCGAGCACGGTAAGCATTCCACCGGCCCCAAGTGTCCTCAGGGAGACACAAACTACTCGCAAGTGCCTTCGCCAGCAAAGCCGGCCTCTCTGGGAAGTAACACTTACATATTTTACCCGAAAACAGCAGGCACACCCTTTCCTCCTGACTCCCAAATCCATGTCTTTTCCTCTCTTTCCATGCAACACTGAAGAAAGCCAATCAAGACACACAGCAGAACAAGATGGGGTCGGGGCGGGGGAGGGGAGTCCATACAGCTGAATTTCCAGAGATCTCCTTCCCAGACCCACGATGCAGGTCTGGCGGTGTCTGCACTGCAAGCGGGAAGGGGGACGTGAAGATGTCAACTCGTACTGCCGTCCAGGAACCACCACCATACACAGACGGGCCTCGGCGGGGGCCACGTGTTTTGGTGTTCTCGGCAGGGCGTCAGCCCCAAGGGTCTTCTCTGTGTCACATGGGAAACCACAGCAGCTTCCCTTCATGACGTCCCCGTCAAAGCTGCCAGACTTCCAAGCGACTGAAACCCAGGACGCGCACGTGCCCACAGCACACCCGTTCACTGGTGGTGTGTATTACGGCTTTCCCCAGTGTGTGCTTCAGGACGAACCCCTGCGATCCAGCCAAGGCGGAAGGGATTGCTGGCCACCTCCATCTCTCTGGGCTCCCGTAAACCCCAGCATGACCTAAAGAGCCTTGGAATCGAGCCTCTCCCCTTCCTTCCACGCCGGCCCTCTGTGTTCTGGCAGCAGAGTGCGTGGTGTGTCTCAGACGCTGTGTCTGTGCCCTGCCCTCCGGTAGCCTGTGCACGGGACCCCATTCGGACAAAGGACCTTTGCAGATGTGATCAGGTCAAGAGTCTCAAGATGATGCCATCCTAATATTTGCCGGGTGGGTCCCAAATCCAGTGACGGGGTCCTTGTAAGAGACATAAGAGGAGGCACAGACGCAGAGGAGAAGCCACGTAAAGACCGGGGCACAGGTGGGAGGGAGGTGCCACAAACCCAGGAGTGCCCAGAGCCTCCAGAATCTGGAAGAGGCAGCAACGACCCTCCCCCGGAACCCTAGGACGGAGCATGGCCCTGTCCACACCTAGATTTCATACTTGTGACCTCTACGGCTGGGAGAGGGTCACGAAAGCCAGCAGCCTGTGGTACCCTGTTACAGCAAGCCCCAGATACTACCACGGTGCTGGTGTCACGCACCTGGCGACAGCTCAAGCCTCTGAGCCCGTCTCCCTGAGCAGAAGCCTTGGTCACGCACATCATCAAACCCCCCTGGCCACACAGCACCTTGTGCCCCGGGCCTGGGAGACTCCCCAACTTCCTTCCTCCTCCTCCTGACTCCTTGGGCTCGGCTGGATAGCTCGGTGCGGGATGTATGTTGTCTGGGAGGCACCCTGGGCTGCCGGCCCACTTCCTCTTCCCTCCGCAGGAAACTGGGTCAGCTCAGCAGACAAATGACAACGCAGCAGGATGGAGAAAGTCTGCAGAGCCCACGGCGGTCCTGACTGTGTCCCCGGAAGTGTGTGGGACGACCCATTCCTGCTGTCAGAACCCAGCACTTGGGGGGCCAGTGAGCAAAGCCTGTGGACGCACAGACTGAATGTACGCCCTGACCGCCTCGATCTCCCTGGGAGTCCTTGTGGACCTGCCCTATCCCGCTCTCCTTGAACTGGTTCTGAAGCTAAAACTCTACCCCAAAGCAACCCTCCAGGGCAGAAATCACCATCTGTCTTGAGCCGCCTGAAACCCTCTGCCGGGCCAGGGATGGCTGGGTCCCGGTCTCCTTCGAACCACCCAGTGGGCGACTTCAAAGGCCTTTATCAGGCTGCGGGATCAGGCAAGGTGAGCATGACTGGTTTAACCAGATGGCTGCTGAGATAGGGTTGGAGCCTTGAGGAAGGGACCAGCTCGCAGGGCCCGGCAGAGCCAGCATGACTTCCCTGTTTGTGCGAGGAGCACAGGCCCAGGCAGCCCGAAAAGGCAGCCCACAGCATGGGGCTGCACGCATACCACGGGGACAGCTGATTTTTCTCTGCACCGATGCAGAAAAAAGGGACCTGGTTAGGGGCACATTCCTCAGACAAAGAGATGGAGGTAGGTTCTAGGGGAAAACGGCGTGAGGGCTACAGTCTTCATCCAAACGCTCCTGGGTGCCGGGATCCTACAGGGTCACCCTTGGGAGCGGCAGGGATCCAGCCCCCGCCACTGCTGTTTGGGTGGGGTGGGAGTGGGGGCACAGACCCGCCCTCGAAAAGACCCAGTGTGGTGAAGTGTTGCCTCCCTGCGCGCTTGTGAGAGGAGGCACGAGGCTGTCCGTGTCGCTGTCACTGCCCGAGCTCCAGGGGGCTCCGCTCCCTCCTCTGCAGCACGGGCCTGCGTCCACCATGCAGGGCTTAGTGAGATATGCCCAAGAGTGCTCCTGGGAGCGCGGGGCACACGGGAAAGGCTCTCGACGGGCACAGGCTTGGTGAGGAAGCCACGGAGAGCCTGGAGACTGCAGAGCTCTGGGGGTGGGGCAGAAGGCGCGGAAGAGAGGATGGGCCGGGAGCTCCCAGTCTCTGCGTGTGGCCCACGGCAAGGCAGGAGAAGAGCAGATCGGGCCGGGAATTCCAGGCTCCACAGGACATACAGCGTGTGTCCAGGCAGGGTTACGCGGTGGTGACCGGGAAGCACGGATCAATGCAAGAGAGAGGGGAAGCCAGACCAGAGGCTCGGACAGTCCTGAAAGCCAGAGGGGTTGCTGGAGCCGGTTCACAAGTGATGTGCAAGACACAGACGGGGTCCACGCCGGTCGCGGAACGGAAGAGGAAGAGGACGGACTGAGGAAGGGAAGAGAGGAGCGTCCGTGAAGCCACAGGAGAGAATCCCAAGGACGGAGTGGGGAAGAGGCAGGGGAGGCAGAAAGTTCTGGAACTGTAAGGGAAGGGCGGATGTGGCAACACACCAGTGTGCTCCTTTTCTGGGCAGAGCTTCCGCGAGCCGTGCTGCGGGAGTCAGCTCTCGGGGGGTGCGGCGGTGAGGGAGCGGGAGCAGGAGGGCGGCCGGCTTTCCAAGAAGCTTGGCAAGACGTGGAAACGGGGGAATGCACTCTGGCCAGACCCCCAGGCTGAAGCAGCATCTGTTGATGTGCAAAAGGTGGACGTGAAGGGCGTGAAGACCATGTTGATATGCCACCCAAGGCCCTCAGCGCACGGTCACTACGGTTCCGCAAAAGAGACTGCACCACGCCCAGCTTCTTCATCCCACTAGTGTGGATTAGACCGAGGGAAATAACACCCTGCTGAGGGTTCGGGCTTCTGTGCCTGAAGAACGTCCCACCGTTGCGTCTGGGCACCGGGACACGGGACGTTTGCAACCCCTTGCTTGTTCTGCTGGGGCTGGGAAGAGAGTGGGGTCCCGATTTTGAGGGTGTACTCCTAACATAGCCTCGTCAGCACTGTGCTAAGCTGCGGTAAGTTCGCAGGAATCGGCTGGCACGGATTCCTCTTTCTGGTCCCCTTCACGCCGATGCCTCTACCTGGACCGGGTTCCCGGTCCTTCGTTCCGCAAGGGAAGAAATGCTTGCCTTCCCCTCAGGATGGACCGCGGCTGCTGCTCCTTACCTCTAACGCTTGTATGCGTCAGCAAAGAGCATGCTAAGTCCGCGGGTTGACAATCTCCCCATCGTTTCACTCAAGCGCAGTCTCACGTCAAGATTCCTGAGACCGTGGGAGTCAGGCCGTGGGAGAGGAGACAAAGCCACGTCCAGAGCTGCCGAAGTCGGCTGACAGGCCCGTGAGAATCGGTCACCAGCGTGCAGGGAGTCGGCAGACAGGTGCCACAGGGACACAGTCCCCAGGTCTAACCAGAGCACCGCGGGAATGCAGACGGTGGTAGGGGGCTACTTTCTGAACAACTTCAGGCAGCCTTTTTTCCTTTTGTGCGTGTGTGCTTGTCAGCTTCTGTGTGACACTACCACACTGACAGACTGCTGCGTCACAGGCGTGCTGTGCCAATCCCCGGGGCCGGCTCCCGCGGCCCTGACAACAAGACACGGAGGGCCCGAACGGCAAGGGGACTTCGTCTTCTCCTAATGTTTCCCACTGTCCCACGACATCCGGGCGCGCCGCCTCAAGTGTCCAGGGAGCTGAGTGTCCTGGAGCTCTTCCTTCCAACATCGATGTTATTCAACGATGTCTTTTCATGTTCTTGTCTTTTTAAGCAGAACCTACTGACTACGAACAGTTCAGTCCCATTTGGTTTTGTTTTTTGGCGCTTCGTGCTAAAGGCTTAATTGTTCTGTTCTGTCATGGTAAGTTTCAACCACGTGGAAACGTTCCCCAAAAACTTGCGGGACTGCCCAGGAAACACCCATGCAACCGAGGCATCTGTGCAACCAAACCCGCCAACCTGCAGAAGACTGTGGCACTTCATTCCTAACTCCGCATGCTTCTCCAAAACTTAGGGACACTCACAGCCAACAGAAGTTAAAAAAAAAAGAAAAAAAAAGAAAAGAAAAAAAAATGAAGTTAACCTTTCCAAACGTCTACAAACTGTAGACAATTGTATTTGCTTTCTACGCATCTCTGCTTTCCAAGGAGGCTGATGCCAGAGGTCTGAACGCCCCTGGACGGCCTCCCCCACAACCACGGGGAGAAACCACGGCCGGCAATCAGAATGAGATGGGAGCAAAGGCGCTGTGGCCCCCCGTGGGCTGCAGACGAACGCGCACGGACAAACAGACCCCGGGTTCCCACAAACACCTTCTCTTCAGCGTGAGTGGTACCAGTGAGGCTCCACTTTCCCCAAAGCCACACCCACCCTGTCTATGTGCCCAATGGTTCAGGCCTTCAGGACACACAGTCACCATGGCCACTGCCAATACCTGGTCTGTCAGGCTACACGCTTCTCCCCAAAATGTCCCACACGCCACCGTGCAGGACGACAGTGGGTTCCACAATGCTGCTGAGGACCAGACTCGTCAGCAGGCTGGGACTAGGGGACAGAACGGACCACATGCCCACTGTGTCCCCAAGAAGGCAACAGCTGTGCATGAAGCATCATTTACGGCTTACAGGGCACAGGGGGAGAGAGAAACAAGTAAAGAGACACCGGGTGGAAGCAAGCAGCGAAATCCCAAATCCCGAACAACTGGACACATCCCACAACATCACCGGCCTGGACTTTTCCAGAGGTTGCCACTGAGGGGTGGAAACAAAGGGGATGCGATTTGGGAATGGGAGATGTTTTCTGATTTCAACCAGGGTAAAGGGACAAAGGTTCCCTGAGGATCCCGTTGGGAAATCACTAGAGCACTTCCAGCTGCACCAAGAGGCAACCCTTGTCTCCACGTTCCAACTATCATTAGTGAGAATCCTCTTTTTTTTTTTTTTTTTTTTGGTTAAACTCAAACACTGTGCTTGATAAAGATACCATGTCTCTGCTTCAGTAAACATGGTCCTTGCTCAGTCGTTTCTTCTGCTGGTCGGGAATGCCCAGTTTCGTTCCCTGCCCCTTTGGGTACTGGACAAACATCTCTAGGGGCTTCCTGGTCACAGCACGGCTCTGTCCCTATCATGCCATTGCCGTGTTCACTGGCAAGTTGCGCACAGATTCCACTCACCGTGGCTTATGTCCCGTCTGGACTCTGAGACGAAAAGAAGAGACTGGTTTTGAAAACCGCGCAGCACCTGGCCAGCACACCGCTTCTGGACAGACAAGGATGAGTGAGGCTCGGGAGCTGTGCCGTCCAGCACGGGGACCTGCAGCCACAGGAGGCTACTGACATGGAAAGCACGACCACATAAACAGGACAATTCCGCTTCTCCGTTGCACTAGTCACATTTGACAGACGCAGGGGGCCCGTGCGGTTCCTGTCCGCAGCGCAGACAGAGAGAACGTTCCCACACAGCAGGCAGTCCTGCGGGATGGACGGTGCTGGGCTGGAGGGCAGAGAGGTCAAGAGTTCTCATCAAGGACACCCCACTTCCCTTACTCATGCAGGGTGCAGAGAGTGGGGATTTCAGGACACTTAGCTGTTGGCTGTAGACATCACAGGGAAGGACGGGAGGGAGCCAGATGGTAAAGGAAGGCGCCTGCCAAAGACTCCGTAGGCACGCTAAGGTGTGCTGCAATGGCAGGCCACCTCGGCAAACCCAACGGCGACAAACCTTCTGGTGCAAAAATGATGTGCGTCACAATTATTACATTTTCCGGAAAATGCTGCATCCATGCCCTGCATGGAGATCTGCACATTACAGCCGAGACTGCCCCCACCCACTTTAACTACAGTTAAGTGAAGGTTTTCAGAGATGAAACGTTTGTTCTAATTATTAGTCACTGGTGCACTCACACACTTGCCAGTAGGAAATTTATTTCCAAATGTAATCCACAGTGGCACGATACTCTATTTTCCAGCCAGGGGCTGCGTCTGAGTCACGTTCCAAATACCTCACCCCAAGGTGCGACGGCGTCATCGGGGCATCTGTGTAATGAGTGCTTTTGGTGCACGTTTCTTGGGGGCACTACTTCCCTGGCTCTTTTACAAGGCATGAAATCTGCACCTACCCCTGGACAATGACAGAGTGTAATGTAAACCACAGTCGTTAAACCAACAAAAAAAAAAGAACCAGAGTCAAAGGCACGTCATCACAAGGGCAACACAGACCAAGGAGCCCCCTCCTGAACTGCCTTTCCAGAAGAAAGGAGGGAGAAGTAAAAGCTGGATCCTGAGAAACCAAGAAGGGGGCTTCCCATGATGGTAGCATCTGTGACTCGGAGGTGCCCCACAGAGCACGCCGAGGGGAGGGGGGACGTAGGGGAAAGCAAGCACGGGGCATCGCGCACCTGCAGGGACAGGGCTCTGGCGAAGAGCTCAGTCAGCGCCCTGCCAGCTGGACCACACTCTCCTGTCTGAGCTCCAGTCTGCAGCGGGGATGTGTCAAGGGCTCTCGAAAGGGGAGCAGCTGCGGTGCCCATTCGCCAAGTGAGCACTGACTGTGAGAAGGAATGCACAGGGCCACAGGTCACGTCTGCCGGAGACAGTCCCCAAAGGCGACAGGGTTTAGTAGCTTCAGTGCATACGTGGCTGGCATCCCTATTCCCGACAAGGGTCCTGCAACACACCCAGAGTCTCTCTCTTCTTCTGGGAGGGTCCTTGTCGGGGGGGCGGGGAGGGGGCGGTGAGCCCACCAGCATCTTCCTCCAAACAGAGAAAGTCGGACTCAGGGCTCGCTTTCCTGTGGGCTCTGCTCTGCCGCCAGGCCTCTGACTGGCCTCCACATTTCAGCAGACTTCTTTGCAAGGAACTTAATTAACTTCCACCTAGCAAGCTGAACAAAAACCCCGGCACCCGCGGCTGGCTCCCAGGAGGGCAGGGCAGGAAGAATGCAAACGGCAGCCCCTGGACTCCAGCGTCAGACGCCAGGGCACACGACAAAGAGTGTTTCCAAAGTGCCCTGCAGCTGCTGGGATCTAGGCAAGCCCTCAGGGCGGATGAGAACCACAGACAGACGCCCCTCAACACTCCTTTCTCTGCTCTACCTTCCTGAGCAGCAGCCAGGACCCTGGGCGTGTGTGGACAGGATACACGAGAAGAACCAACGCACACACTTTAAAGCCCCTTTAAAAAGTCTCATACACGTCACATGGGGGTCAGACGACAAGGCGCTCTGGCGCCTGTGAAAATTAGTTTGGAGCATGGGCTGACCTCACGGAAGGAAATTCTCTTTTTGTCATCAGCCTCACGGATGCTCCAGGGTAGAAAGACATTAGCCCAGGCACGGTGAACAGAACCACCAGAGGGACAGGGGTTCTGGCCACACACAAAGCACGACGGTGACGCGGTCCAGTCAAGCAGTGACTTTCGGGACTCAGTGACAGCCACAAAGGCCCTGTACCACACACACACACACCCCGCGCCCCCCCCCCCCCGCCCCGGGTCTTGCGGTCTGTCCAGGAACCCAGAGAAACAGGCACCGCCAGTTTCGGGTACCGTGACTTGGCAGGCTGGGAGCTAAGGCAGCACAAAGATGTCCAGCACAGGTCACCTCCTCTGCCATGCAAAGGAGCAGCCACACGCCAGCCGTTTGCATCCTGGAACCCGTGTGCATTTGGGGAGACGTGGTAAATTATAATCAACAGTGCGAATCTCCTTCTCATGCCCCACACAGATCTCTTACTATTTTCTGATCTTTAAGAATTCAAACACGACCTTATTTTTCTTTGCTAACTTTTATGGATGTTACATAATCCCTGTCTGGGACACCCAAAAAATATATTTCACGTGCACTGTGTTTTACATATTCCAACATTCTGAATACTGTTAACCTCCCCCTCTGCCTGGGCCCGGTATCAAGATTAGACATTATGGGCTGCTCCCTGAAGCCCTCGGTGGGACCGTCCAACACCAGAGGCATTCGGCCAGCGTGACTAAGGAACAGGTGAAAGGTGGCCAGCTTGACTGAGATGAGCTTCTACGTGTAAAATGCACATTTCAGAGAGTAGGTCTCAAAAACACAGGTAACAGATCTGGGGAATTTTGACACTGATGGGTCGAGAAACAAGATTTTGGATATGTTCAGAGAGGAAAAAAATAGACCGTTCAAGTTGGTTTCATCTGTACGTTTCTGCTTCTTCAGCGCCGCCGTGCAACGTTTTCTGCCGTCCTATTTCTCACAGACAGCACTGCTCCGCACAGCAGACTTCTTGTCCTTTACAGAGAAAGGGCCCACCCCGTGGGCTCCTAATTTCAGTTATTTACGAACTAGATAATCTTCCTATCCAGAAGCCAAGAGACTGTTTGAACACCTGTCATCTTCTTTCGAAATCTTGTTCCAGTTCATAAACAATCTCAGCCCCCTTTCCTCTTTTTCTAAATGGCCCCTGAGAACCCAAATTATTACCTGAATCACAGCCGGTTGTTACCTTGCGTCAATAAAAAACACATTTCCTATTTCAAATGTACTGGGAAGTGCCCTAGCACTGTCAACATTTCTACAAAAATTTCCATTTACTTCCTCATTGTCCCCTGATTAAACAAGTTTCTCCAGAATAGAATCATTCCCCGTGAAACCAAGTGTTTTCCATTTCATTTCCCCGAGAACAGCAGTCCTGTGGACTACCGTGGCAAAGGGAACTTCCAGGGGAAACACAATGACTGTTCTAGAAAGCAGGCTTTCCGCAAAAGGACTCCTTACGAATCACGGCCAGGTGTTACGCAAACAGCAGATACCTGGGGAGAAGTCAGGCACTGAGGAACTCGAGCAGGGGGCACTGGATGGACCCAGCAAGGTAAGGCAGTAGTAGGTTTTAGACACCAGTGTTTTACACAAGATGCTTTGCGAAAGAGCAGAGTAAAAGAATTCCTGAAAAAGTTTCTTCCAAGTCTCACGACCTCAAACCACAGACTTAAAGCAGAGAGGCGGGGGCAAAGGGCAGAAAACACTGAGAAAAATCTTTCCAAATGACACTCATTCTTGGTTCTCGGACCGGCTCAAAGGACTGGCTAACAGTGCCAGGGGCTAGTGGATCCCCCTGGCTCGTCGCTGGCCCTGCAGGCACCAGGGTCCCAGACGCGGCACTGATGGCTTCAGGGACCAGCTGTGCTTGCATCTGGAGACAGAAGCAAGTGTGCAGCTCATTTAGAATTTTAATCAATTTAATTTCGGTGACGCATCTCGGTGGCATGAATGTTCACGAGACGCCCACCACAGGTTCTCTGGACCTTCCATCAGAGGCTAAGAAACTTGACAATTTAAATGTTTGACCACGTGGGCAGGAAAATTCATAGCTATTTACTAGGGATATGGGTCCTAGAAGGTTTCTGCAATGGAGTCGTTTTAGAGGTCGTAGCTGCACACCCTGTTCTCTGCAATTAGTGACCTCAACGGGGATTTTTCTTTCTTTTTTTTTTCCTTCTTTAGGAATTTATCGGTTTCTGTCTATGGGTTCATAAAACAAAGTGACTGCTTTTCGTGTGCCTTAAAACAAACAACAACAAAAAAAATCAGTGTTATTACCAGGGAATCACATAGCGATATGATGGGCAGGGGGACAGGGTGACCATGACCACGAGGATGAGCACAGCACGTATATTTACAATCAGACCGACGTGGACTCGCCCCTTCTCTGCTAGGTGACCTTGGGCAAGTCACTTAACCCCTCTGAGCTGCGCAGTTTATTTCCATGGGCGGCTGCATCCCGTTTCCCCTGCTCTGCAGGGTCTTAGGGCAAGACGAACGTCCGGAGCAGGTCCGGAGCTTGCATGAAGGGCGGGGGGCCTTTCTGGAGGCCCAGCAGGGCTTCGGAGGCTGTGAGGTCAGAACCCTATGACCTGCTGGTGTCGTGGGCGGGGACGCCGAGGCTGTGGTTGTGCCCTGCCGCATGCACCGAGCGGCGTCCTGTCCGTGTGGTCCGTGCGGTGACCAAGGGCCCCGACCCCGCGCTCTCAAAGGGGCCGTCGGAGAGCCCGCAGGAGGCCAGGCCGGCGCAGCGGGACCTCTGGGACCTGCCAGCAGCGGGGCCGGCGGGGGCCCAGAAGCTCCTCGGGCCCGCCACGCCCCTCCCCGGCGGACCCTGAGCTGCAGGTCACCGCGGGCAGCCGCCGCCCCGAGCACGGCTCCTCCGGCTGCGCGCGGACCTGCGAGGTCGCGGGGCCCCGCGCAGCCCCCGCCGCACCCCTCCGCGCGCACCAGCACCCCCCGCGCCCTCCGCGACCGCCCCGGGGCAGGCCGGGGCGACCCCCGACGGGCGCGCCCGCGGGGCAACGGAGGCCCCGCCCCCGCCCCCGCCCCCGGCCGCCCGCACGCACGGGGGTCCCCAGCACCGCCCCCGCGCACACCGCCCCCCGCCACGCACTCCGTCCCCACGCGCGGCGCGGCCGCCGGAAGTAGCGCCCCGGGCGGCGCCGACGCCGGAGCCCCGCGCGCGGCCGGCCTGACGTGGCCCCCGGCGCCCACCGAGGGTCCCGCGCGCGGCCCCGCCGCCGCCCCTCAGAGCCCCCGGGCGGCCCGCGCGGGGAACGGACGCAGCTACGCACCCAGGAGGAGGCCGTCCATGTCGAAGAGCAGGTGGGTGACGGGACGCGGCGGGGCCACGGGCGCCGCCATTGTGCCGCCGTCACAGCCGGGCGGGGGCGGGGGCGGAGGGAGCGGCGCGCGCTCGGCGGGCCGCGCACGCGCGCTCCGGGGCTGCGCGCCGGTGACCCCCCCCATCGAGGCGCTCTGCGCACGCGCTTCGCGAGCCTCCGCGCCCTGAGACGTTCTCGTGCACGCGCGCTTGCAACCTCCCTTTGGCTCCCGAGTCGCACTGCGCACGCGCGCCTCGGTCTGTCTGTGGAAGCTCCTCTAGAGCGAGCTGTGAGCCGCTGTCGTGCACGCGCGCTTGCGACCCACCTTCGGGTCCGCAGACGAACTGCGCACGCGCGCTTCGACCAGGCTGAGGAAGCTCATCTAGTGCGCGCCCTGAACCGCGCACGCGCACGCGCGCTCCGCTCTGCCTGTCGCGTCCCGCGCGCGCGGGCGACTTTTGGATGTTCCGCTCAGCCCGCGCCGCGGGGTCGGGACGCACCACGAAGGGGCACAAGTTTGCCCCGCGGGCACCCGCGACACACGGGGCCGCGCAGAGCCTAGTTCCCGGCCTGCGGGCAGTGCAGGACCTGAGTTTGGAAAGGGCGTTAGGAAGGAGGGCGAGCCTAGAAGGGCCGGTGCATGGGGCTGTTTGGGGGTTAGGGGCCTGGAAAGGTGCTCAGGATGGCATCAGCGCCAGCCGCCCGGTCAGCGGGAGCCTAGGTGGCCCGGATATGCAGTCAGGAGCGGCTGTCCCGGGACTCTCGCCGGTTTCCTTTTCAGTTTCGCGCGCCCGCCGCCCCGCGGGTCCAGACGCATGCGCAGGGCCGAGCGGGTCTGAGGCTCTGCAGCCGCGCGCCTGCTCGTCCCGGGCCGTCCGGGGCTGCCGCGTTCTCCCTAAGCGCCCCTTGCCCCGGTAGATCGGGCAGGAGGGGGCCCGAACCGAATTATTAACGTGCCCTGCCGTCTCATCTGCCTTCCTCGCTCTCAGTTGTTCCTTGTTGGGTTTTTTTTTGGGGGGGGTCCCCTTTTCCACTCTTGCTGAATGCAAGCTGTCAAGGTTTTTTTCTTCTTTTGGGACACTCCCCCCCCAAAACGCCTCTGTGACCCTGTTTTTGTTTACTGTCGGTTGATGTCGCGTGTGCATGTTTATGCATCACCTCTTTAAAGAAGCAGATGCCAGAAAGTTCCAGACTCCTTACAACGTGAGGGTCCCAGGGTGCTGGGACGCTGGAGGGAACTGCCCTGGGGACAGCTTGGACTCAGCCAGCGGAACGTCTGTGCCTCAGTTTCCTCGCGTGTTAAGTGTGGGCGTCAGAGGGGACAACGCAGGTCAAGCTCTGAGTATCAGGCATTAGTACATCCGTGGTCCGTGCGTGTCTTTCCAGAGCTTTTGCTAGAAGAGAGTCTAAGCGTGATTTCTTTTGGGGGGAGGGACGCTGGACCTCACTCAGAGAAGGCAGTTCCTCACCGGAGTAGGGAGGCGACTGTGACCCCAGTGTGCTAGACCTGCAGCAGACTGGGAGGCTCGAACCGCCTGTGTGTTCTGGAACAGGTCTGGAAAAGCCAGAAATTGGAGAACAAGGTGCCAGCAGCAGGGTGAATGCCTCCCGAGGGCTGTGAGCATTGGATTGTGTCCAGACCTCTCTCCGTGCCTGGTGCACGACCTTCTTATCTCTTTCTAGCATCTGCTGTCTCTGTGGTTCTATTTCTCCATCCCAGTTTCTCCTCTCTGTGATGACCCCAGTTATCCCAAACCCGCCTACTCTAATGACCGCCTTTTAATCTGATTCCCTGGCTGAAGACTTTGTCTTCCAATAGTCACCCCAGCTCCCTCCCTGCTGGGACTCCCAAGTTTTTGTTTCTTTGTTTTGATGCCTGAAGTTATCTGTCCTGTGCTCATGCCTTGGGTCTGTAGAATTCTCCTTCCCAGATTTTCTGTGTCTCTAGAAACCCTTGGGGGAATGCATGTTTTTCTCTCCCATTGTAATATCACAGCTCTGTTGATTCCTTAGATAAGAGGAAAGAAAGCCTCCAGGGCCAGAAGTAAGCATTCAGAGCTGGGGGTGGGGGGTAACCTGGAAGCTGTCTCTGGTGGGTCCCTAAGTCAGACAGGGGTAGTTGACTCCTTAGAAGGAGTTTCAGGATTTCTACAGATTTGCTGCAAAAATAAGTCATCTCGTAAATGCAGATGGCGAAGGTTACACAACCGGAGAGTACAGACATCTGGAGTGTCTTCCTTGCCCTGTTCCAGCCATTGTGGCTCTGGGCATGGCTCTTGCCAGAGAATCTAGCTTGTTCACTTAGAGGAACACAGGTACCAGCTAGGAATTTTCCCTCCAGTTCCTGGACGTGGCAAAAACCTCACTGGAATTGCGAAAGAGATCCACTGGGCAGTTTTGTGGACTTGTGCTTTCCACAGAGGTGAAAACATGCTCCAGATCATTTTTTTAAAGTCTTGTTTTCTATCGTCTTATTTATTTGCCAGAGAGACAGAGACAGCGTGCACACAAGCAGGCAGAGAGGCAGGCAGAGGCAGAGAAAGAAGCAGGCTCCCCGCTGAGCAAGGATTCTGATGCGGGACTGGACCCCAGGACCCTGAGATCATGACCTGAGCTGAAGGCAGAGGCTTAACCCACTGAGCCACCCAGGCATCCCTGATGTCTATACTCTTGAGAAACACCTCTTGTGAATAATGGGAGATGCCTCTTAAAAAAAAAACAAAAACAAAAAACAGAAGCAAACCAAACTGTGAGAACCATCATGCTTTTCTATGTCATAATCTAGATTAGGAAAAAAAAAAAATGAAAATGTTCTCACAGTGAAAGTGGTTTTTGTGCAAGTAACTAGAGGCACTTTAACTTGTTAATCCTTCTAACAGTCTGAGTATCTGTGGAGAGGGAGGATGGATTTCCTTGCACGGATTACCATTTACTTTTGCAAAACTGTGTTTTCCCCGTGGGATGATGGCTCACTTTTCCCGACAACTTTATTTTTTTTTTAAAGGTTTTATTTATTTGGCAGGGAGAGAAAAGGTGTACGTACAAGCAGGGGGAGCAGGAGAGGGAGAAGCAGGCTCTCCGCTGAGCAGGGAGGCTGATGCGGGGCTCAGTTGCATGACCCTTGAACCATGACCTGAGCCAAAGGGGGTTGCTTAACTGGCCGAGCCTCCCAGTTGTCCATCTTGATGTCTTTCAGTAAACTGTGGTACAGTGGTATCAGAAATTCCTTCAGAATGGATTGTGCACATTTGAAAAGAAGGATCCATTCCCACACAATGAATAAACTCCAACGTGCCATTCATCATCTGACGAAAGGATGTGCATGCCCTAGCCATTCTTTATCTGGTTGGGTTGGTTCTTCCGTCCCTGTGTTTGCTTTCTGTGTTGTTTCTGGAAGGCTGCTTGTTGCCCAAGCCATCTTTGGGAGCACACCCAGCTCTGCGGTTCAGCCTGAGCAGCCCTCATTTCCTTCCCACGCTCCGACCTGGTGCCCGGGAGCACGAGGCTGATGTACGGTGCTCTTCCTGCAGGCTGCCCGTGTGGCCCCCTGCAGCAGCTGGTGGGCAGGCTGGGTCTCTAAGGGATGTGGGATGTGTGCAGGCAAGCCCCGAGGGACACTCGAGGTCACTTGTGGCAGAAGTAGTTAGGCTTTGTGGGTCGTTTGGAGAGCCTACTGGGCTCTGCCAACACCAAGGGCTGCTTGCTTGCATGGGTCAACATTCCTCTAGCAGGAGATCCTGCAGGGGGGGCGGCTTCAGACATAATGCTGGCGAGGCAAAGGGTGTGCTTTAAGAATGCGTATCTTTTCGGGACGCCTGGGTGGCTCAGTTGGTTGGACGACTGCCTTCGGCTCAGGGCGTGATCCTGGAGTCCCGGGATCGAGTCCCACATCAGGCTCCCAGCTCCATGGGGAGTCTGCTTCGCTCTCTGACCTTCTCCTCGCTCATGCTCTCTTTCACTGTCTCTCTCTCTCAAATAAATAAATAAAATCTTTAAAAAAAAAAAAAAGAATGCGTATCTTTTCATATGTGCATGTGCGTACATGTGTATAGATACATTGTTACATCTCACTTGCATACATGTATATAGATACATCGTTACATCTCATACCGGGGCTTTAGATTCATATTCTTTACGGACGTGCAGGTAGATGTCAAGTAAAAAGATGGTGGCTCATTGCCAACCCGAAAACGACGGGGGTTCAGAGATCCTATAGGCTGGTGAGCACTGGAAGGTGCCTGGAGAGTGTTGCCTGAAAGCATCACGCTTTTTCCCTGTCCCTCGCCCTCTGCATCTGTTTCACGTGGACGTTGCTCTCTATCCTTTGTCATGTCCAGTGAACAGGACATCAGCTCTTTCTCTGAGCTCGGCGAGACACTCCAGCAAAGTAACGGAACCCTAGAGGGGGTGGTGGGAACCTCCGATCTGTAGTAGCTTGGTTGGGAGCACAGGTGACGATCTGAACTTGCGGTTGGCATCTGGTAGTGGGAGGAGCTGACTTGTAGACTGAGCCTGGCACCTGGGGCTCTGACACAGCTTCAGGTACAAGGGTCAGGACTGACTTGAATTGCAGGACACTCGGGCTGGTGTAGGAACGTGGCTTCGTGCTGTGGGAAAATCCACACCTACGAAGTGTCACAGTCATGCTCCCAAATGCCTTACCTCCACGTCCCATCCCACGGGGGATGAGGGCTCTGCCCTGTGAGTTTTCGCAGGGAGAGGGGCATTCAGTCCATTTTAGCGGGTTACTTTGTCTTTCGCCATTGAGTTATTTTCAGGTTCCATAACACACACCGTTAGTTCCTTGTCCCCTGTGTGCCGTGACCAGGTCATCCTAGCATGCCTGGGAAAGGAACCAGTGTCACTCTGAAAGCCTTCCATCCCCGGGAACCCTTCAGCCACAGGCTCAAGAGGACACTCGGCCGGCCTTCCCTTGGCTGTGCCCAAGTGTGAGGCACAGGAGGGTTATGGGTTAGGACTGAGCCCACAGTCTCAGCAAGGTAGGGAAGTGGTGACAGGATTCATCTGTGCTGGACTTTAAAGCAAGGGGAGGGTGTGGTTGGGGACTGCTGAGTGACATACATGTCACTGTCAGTGATCATGCAGACATTCCTCTGTGGACGGGAAGGGCAGGTTATGCTACAGACCTCCATACCTCAGTGTCCACGTGGGTCGGCCTTGCTTCCAACGTGGGCATACGTTGATGATGATGCCTCACAGCGGAACAGCATACCGTTCACGGAGACCGCAGATGACGCCACGGGCCTCGGCATGTGGGTCGAGATAGAAAAAGTAGGTGCAGAAATTACCCACCCGCACACCCCTAGTCCAGGCTCTTCCCTCCACACTGTTCGTCATTTGGGCAAGAACACGGACATGGACTGAATTTGTTTCCCGAAATTCATGTATTGGAAGCCCCAACCCCCAGAACCTGAGAACGTGGCTATGTTTGGAGATGGGGTCTTTAAAGAGGTAATAAAATGAATAATGAGGAATGGGCCCTGACCCAATCCAATGGGTGTCTTTGTAAAAAGACATTAGGACACAGACTCACACAGGGGACAACCGCATGACGACACAGGGGAAGAGATGGTCTCTGTATGCTCAAGACAGAGGAGGCCTTAGGAGAAACCATTTCTGCGCACACCTGGATCTTGAACTTTTGGCCTGTGGTAATTTGTTTTGGTGGCCGTAGCAGACTAACACAATAATGCTGTGTGGTGGGGGCCATCCGGGGCAATGGGGGATGTTGAACAGTATCCCTAGTCTCTACCTGGTAGAGGCCAGTAGCACCTTCTATGATGGGAATATGTATGTATGTGTCTACCTCGCCATCCACCCTTCCATCCATCCATCCATCCATTCACATATCCGTGCATACATCCACCTGTCCAACCAACTATCCATCCAAACACCCATCTGTCCATCAGTGTACCCGCCCACCCGTCCATCCATCCATCCATCTGTCCACCCATCCATCTATCCATCCATCCGTCCATCCACCCATCCGTCTATCCATCATCCATCTACACATCTATCCATCCATCCATCCATCCGTCCACCCATCCATCCGTCTGTCCGTCTGTTTATCCATCATCCATCCATCCATCCATCTACACATCTATCCATCCATCCACCGTCCACCCATCCATCCATCCGTCCATCCATCCATCCATCTGTCCACCCATCCATCCATCCATCCATCCGTCCATCCACCCATCCGTCTATCCATCATCCATCTACACATCTATCCATCCATCCATCCATCCATCCGTCCATCCATCCATCCATCTACACATCTATCCATCCATCCATCTGTCCATTTGTCCGTCCGTCCATCCATCCATCCATCCACCCATCCATCCGTCTACCCATCCATCCATCCATCCATACATCCGTCCGTCCATCCATCCATCCATCCATACATACATACATCTGTCTGTACACACATCCAACCATCCATCCACCTCCCCACCCACCCACCCATGCACACATGCACCCATACGTCCACCACTGCTCGGGACAGTGTGGCCTTCCATGCTTGTAGAACAGTGTCCTTCCCCCTAATATTCTCCTGAGATACCCCAGGTGAGCGAGACCACTGTAACTTGCTGAGGCCATGCAGCTCCACGGAGAACTGGAGTCTGTTTCTCTAGTTGCAGGTGTGCTGTGCCCACGTTGCAGGACCTGCCTGTCCCCGTCTCTGCCTTCACGTCTGGACCTACGGGTCCCAGGTGGCATGCATGCATGCTGAGAGGGCAGTAGGGACCCACGCTCTCTGTAACTGAGTACAGGTGGACTGGGTCTGCTCCAGCCCTGGGTGCTTTTGAGGCCTTGACCCCGCCCTCCACCCTAAGGAGATGGTGTCTGCACTGTGTTCAGGCTCATGGTGGGTCTGCAAGTGGGACTTCCCCTGAGGACATGGGGCATCTGATCAGACCCTGAAGTTATCACTAACTGTGATTCACGTTGCTTTCGTTTTTTCCCGCCTGTAGCTGGTCTGGAAGGAGCTTAGTAGCTCTTTGTTTGGGAGGCCTTGGAAGTATTCCCCACTCTCCCCTCATTTCCCCACAAGGTCAGACAGCCCTGGAAAGGAAGCTGGATGTACACAAACAGCCGAACTTGCTGCTCACGGCGTTTTCCCTCTAGGACTGGTAGATGTTTTGTGGAGAGGGTCATTATTCTTGATCTTTCCTATCAGAGTACCATCTCGAGGACCGTGAGAGACAGCACAAGTCCACGGGGCAGCATCATGGGAGCTCTTGCCAGACGCACAGAACGTCAGACCCCATGCGGACCCACCGAAGCAGCCAGGTGCCCAGGTGGCCTGGGGCTGTGTTCCCTGCCTGCGCTGTGTTAGGTACTCATTCCGTTGGGATATGAGGGCATATGAAAACCTCTACTGGTGATTCTTGTCATATAAAAGGGTGGAAAACAAGTTCGGCCTTACCCGTATATATTGTGTGCATGGACACGGGTGGGTGATCTCCACGGGGCGTGGTCACACGTCCTGATCTGCTTCCCCCATAACTTGGGGGAGATACACAGGGGTGGGGATGGCGTCCGGGCCCTCGACTGTTTCCTTTGATTTCAGGTGAATGCAAACGTACGTTTTAGGGTTAAGTGTATTCACAAGTTGTTTTATTTTTAAACCAACCCTCGCGAGATGCCTAAAGAGCTGAAAGAATCGTCCACGATAAAAGCACGATCAGATTCAAGTGAACGACCCAGAAAGGTTACTTCCGGCTTGAGCTTTATAGCATTCCCCGGTGAGGAAGAACGCATGTCGTGTTGGCATCTGAGTAGATCGAGGCCATCTGTGATTCCGTCTATGGAGGAGGAACGCTTGAAAACTGGGGGGATTGAGGTGCGCCGTCTAGAGTTGTCTCTCTCCCCTTCGGATCCTTTGGTGACTGGATGTGACCACAGATGCCTGATGGAGGGCCCTGAGGTTCATGGTGCCCCCACTGGAAGGAGCGTTGTTTATCACCAGGATATGTGGCACCCAGCGAGGTCTCCTGCCCTGCGTGTCTCCATCCCAGCCTCCCTCTCATTTTCATTCCTTCCCTCTTGATATTTGAGGTCTGGCTAAACCCTCTGGCAGAATGCCCTCCTTCTGGGACCTGTTGGGTGTCGCTGTGTCTGTGGCACACATGCCTGGGGATGTCGGCGGCTTGCTTCCTTCCGGCTCGTTCCCCGTTCACAGGAGTGGTGGCACCCGGGGCCCCATGTCCTGAATCTCCTCCCCGTGGGCACAGTCGGAGCCCAGCCTCAGCCCACGGAGCACACACCTTGCCCAGCGCTGCTCTGATGAAACCGCAGGTTTGTGGGAAAGGCTACGATGCCACGTGGCCGTTTAGGCACGACGCAGGGAGCCCCGCTCAGTTCTTGGAACTGTGGATGCAGGACCCGTGTCGGGCGTCCGCAGGAAAGAGTGATTTGGTGTTTGTGGTTAAAGTTGGCTTTCCGTTGCATCAGGACTCCAGTAAAAGCCGCCAGCGCTCCAATGCGTAGGACACGCTCCCTGCTTTATCAACCGTGTCAACAACCTCGCTGGGGAGGCGGTGTAATTATTCTTACGTATAAATGAGCTAATGGAGCTTGAGAGAGGTTAACTGCCTCGCCTCGGGCCACACACCTCACAAGGAGCAAGGCGGAGTGAAGCCCAATTTGGTCTTGATTCCTCGAAAGGAACCGACAAGCAGCACTGTCTGTTTTTATATTTTTCTATATACTTTGTAATTTTTTTTCAATGATTTTATTTATTTATTAAAGAGAGAGAAAGCACGAGCAGGGGGAGTGGGAGAGGGAGAAGCAGGATCCCTGCTGAGCAGTCGAAACCAGAAGTCTAATATGTAACTAGTGTTAGATCACTAGTTAGATCAGATACCTTTATTTGTACAAAAAAAAATAGAAAAAATATTGTGGAGACCACCAGCAAAAATTAAACAAGAATGGGGCGCCTGGGTGGCTCAGTGGGTTTAAGCCTCTGCCTTCAGCTCAGGTCATGATCCCAGGGTCCTAGGATCGAGCCCCACATCAGGTTCTCTGCTCAGCAGCGGATCTGCTTCCCTTCCTCTCTCTCTGCCTGCCTCTCTGCCTACTTGTGATGTCTGTCTGTCAAATAAATAATAACATATTTTTAAAAATTTTTTTAAAGAAACTTGAGAACATGTATATAAAATTTATCTTCCATAAACACACACTTATGTCATATATTCTGTGTAAATGATGTGTGCATCTGTGGTTTTCAAAGACCCGTGAGCAGGTGTCACTACTCATTTCGGCAGTGATTTCCGTGTACACGTGTACGCGTGCATCATGTGTGTAAATAGATGTGTTGGTGCCCTTAAGAGCCCTCAGAGGGAAGTTTTCTCTGTATATTGTGTGTGGGTGTGTATATGTGTAATTACACAGATCCGAGAATTGTGTAATAGTTTACGCGAATGGGTGGGTCAAAGATGTATCATAAATGTGTCTGGTTCTTCTGTGGACAGACGTCCATGGGATATGTCCGTCGGCGGCCACTGTATGTAACGCACAAGGGGTAACATCCGAGAAGCGTGTATTTCCGGTCCGTTTTCCGGTGCCCTTTCAACTACTGGCCGGGAGTCTGAGATGCAGTCAGTTCCTGTGAGACCTTCCTCCCGGGGTGGACCACAGGGCCATGTAGGGGAAGGGGATACACCCGGAGTTTGTTATGGGTTTAATGATACAGCTTCACACCCCAGAATGCATTGTATCAAAAAGCGGGGCGTCGTTTGCGCACAGTGCTTGTGAGCCGTGAGCCGTATCGAAAACCATACTTGACCGAAAGCCCCTGCCCCGAAACCGCTCGGAAATGTCCATCTGCCGTCTTTGTTCGGTGCCTATCCGTGGTAACGTACTAATTGCATGGGGGTGGTGCTTTCCCCACGTGGGTTTCTTTGCTGCCCAAGAAGATTCATTGTGATCTCCAGGGACGGTCTCGATGCAAGAGATGGTTGAGCATTTCTAGGGTTTATGAGCGGGGTGGGAGGTTTGCTGGAGAAGAGCCAGGCTCCTCCTGGATGTACAGAGAGGTACACGGCAGCTGGAGTGCTGGGTCACTGTAGATCATGGAGTCCGGCCCCACGCCCTCTCCTCCCCACACGGCTAAGGCTAGAACCCTTCTGTGAGCGCCATGTGGCTGGTCCAGTTGCCTGATTTGCATTGAGATGTTTCTTCCTTGATTCAAGGCCCTAATGACCAAGCCCGGTTCTTCACGTTCGGTCTTGGAGAATGAGTCTTTGCTTGCTGATCCCTGAATGACTGCCTCGCACCCTCGTTCTGTGGGAGTCGAGGATTTTCCGGCACCATTCTCGCTGTAGGGCTCTTCCTCTGTAGAGTCCGGGGTGAGAAGGCATACCCGATTTGGGCTTGAGGGTTCCCGTGTGATGCCGCTGATGCTCAGTCCTCTTCGAGGGCTGTGAGACACCAGCTACGTTCAGCACTGAACAGCTTCCTTAAGCACCTACATGAATTCATAAAACAAACCCTCTTCTTTTCATGACCCCAAAGGAGAGGGGTTTACGTAGTTCCATCAAGTGAAATATTTTCGCTTCCATGCGCTAAAATTTTCCAACAACGAGGGCCTGCTGAACGGCAAGGCATCATGCGCTGGCCTGTGGTCCCTAATCCGTACGCTTCCCTGGAACACAGTGTTCTGCCTTCCCCGCAGAAGAGCGGGCTGGTGCTCGCGGAGCGTATAAGTGCTTTTCTGAGGTCCCACGGCGAGCCAGTACGAGACTCAGAACTGAATTCCTATCCGTCTGCCTCCAAGTCCTCCTTGCTCTTTCTAAGATTAATCATTTTGGGGGGATATTTATCATACTAAGATGCTAGGTTGAAAGCATCGGGAGAGGGGCAAAGAAATAAAGCCGGGGGGAATCTTTCATGTAGGTAGCCTGGATCCCTGTGGGTGCCGGGGCCCTGTAGCAGGGGTGCGGAAGGAGACGGGAGGGGTTTGTGAAGGGTTTCTTTGCACTGCGTCCTGCCCACACCTCAGGGATGCTGAGCTCCTGGCTGGACCCTAGGCCGGAGAGGAGGGTGCGGTGAGATTCCGGTGAGATTCCGCACGAAGATCAGATTGTGTATCTCTGGGCACCAGGGGCTGGCGCCTGAGAACACTGGGCTGGGCCATGAAGGAGAAAGCCAGAAGCTCCTCTCCCCAATGCAACCCTCCCGGGACTACCAAAACGGTGCTGTTGCTGGTGGGGGACACACCCGGGAATTCCAGCTGTTTCAGAATAGCCCTAGATGTTGCATTCTGAGCGTAATGGTGTTTAGAGGCCGGAGGCATCCTGGGGCATGCTAGAATCTGGACCATGAACTTATAAAACATCTCTTCAAGAGGTAGGTTTTACAGCGATCCCAGAGGACCACTGGTCATCTTGTGATGGAGCCTCGGTCCTCCTCCTTGAGGATAAAATATTTCTTTAGGTATTGATGCCCCAGCATCTGAGGTTACTGTTAAAAATATGAAATACGTGGAAACCAGTATGTCATATATTAATCATTTGAGTGCTTACCAGCCGCCGGAGGCACACAAAATCCTTAAAAATGAGCAATGTTTTATTTATAGATGTGGAATAAAGAAAAGGAAGACGCCGTGTGGTTTTTACCTTTGTTTCTTTTTTTCTCAATGAAACACGACGGAGGACGTGAGGGGAAATAAGAAAAGAGAAAAACCCAGGAAGTTTGTGGTTTTCCCCCCAGGGAGGGTGATTCCTGGCCAGGGCCCCGGGGAGCAGAGACTCCCTGCGCATGTCCTCCGGGTGCATGGAGGGCGTGCCTGCTCGCTCTTCGCCCACGGAGCTGCGCGGTGTCCTTGCTCTCCGCCTAAGCTTCGGTGTTGACAAGAAGAATTCCTCGGGGCCCTGGGTGCTGGGTAGGTAGGCGTTAAGTCACCTAACAGACAGGCTGGGAGGGCTCCTGGGCCGCAGGCTAGCCCCAGGGCATTCAAAACGTTCCCCCCCCCGCCCCGCCCCCACCGCTGTCAGTCAGCCCCGTCCCCAGGCGTCAGTGCTAGAATACAGCACGTCAGCACCCGTCGCCCCTCTTGGAGAGTCCTGCCCCCCTTCTGCATCCACACCTGCTCTGTTCTCTGTGCACACTGACGTGGACATTTCGGCGTGCACAACCAATGCTCAGTGCATGTCCCGTGTTTGCTGTTTTTTGTGTGTGTGTGTGTGTGTTTTCCCCCCCAAGTGAGCACACTGACAGGTGAGCAAAGGTTGTCGTGGAGCCCGGGAAGCTGACACCCGTCTTGTGTGGACGGATGGTGACCTTGTGATCCCCGTGCTCCGTTCAGGAAGCGCACGTTCCCTCTGAGGTAGAAGTCAACCATGCAGGGCGTGAGGAAGGACCAAGTGGACGCATCCAATCACTTGAATAACTTTTTTATGATGGATTCGCCAATCAGCCCGTGATGACTCCGTGGCCGAGAAGGGGAGCTTCGTGGGAGCTGGCCGGGCTGCCTCATCATTATTCACGCCCCGGGAGCTTTGGGCTGGGCGCTGTCCAGCACGCCTCCTTGAAAAGCTGTGTGAGATCTTCGGAGGGAGGGTATCCTGTCTGAGTCTTCCTGGCGAACACCCTGGCGGAAAGCCCCGTAGGAGCTGGTGAGTTGGGTTAACTTTTTGTTGTTGCTTCTCTGCCGCCGAGATGTTGAGATAAGTGTTCTGCCCCCGGCGACCGGGGAATAGTCAGTCTGGTGTTCCTGGTTCAGAGGAAATCCCAGGGTTTCTTTTGCTGCCTCGTTCTGCAACAGTGGAACAGCTTGCAGGGAGGGAGTTAATTCAAGAAGTTTTTTCGAGTGTCTTAGCTGCGGGAGATTGCATGTTCAGGGATCTTCTGGGGGCAGAATGAACGTGTGTACCTTGCTATCTGTTGCGTGATATTTAAAAAACAAAACAAAACAAAAAACATAAAAACAACAACAACAAAAAAAAAAAACCAGTAGAACCACCTACAAGAAATTCATCTGTTTTCATTGGTTCCTTTGCCCTGAAACAGGGAGGTCTTTTTGGGGGGGAAGAAAGCGAGTGCAAGCCTTTCTTGCGTTCTGGATTAACGTGGTAGTTGGAAAACACACACTGCATACGGAGAACAAGGGAGAGCCCAGAGGCAAGAAACCCAAGAGCAAATGAGCAAATACAGAGATGCGTTTTGTGCTCTAGTTTACTTAGAAGGGAAATGGAATTAACTTTATGGTTCGAAATACTAGGAGCAGTGCTTCCCAGTTAGACCGAACGAACACACGTTTCTGCGTCAAGCGTCCGCCAGGAAATGTTGCTATTATCCTAAGCTTCCGGCTCATGCTTTTCCTAAGGTTTAAATTCGAGGCAGAATTCATGGCAGTTCTCTTTTCTTAACTTTTTGAGTTTTTTTGGACTATCTGGGGATGCCTGGGTGGCTTGGTCGGTTAAGCGTCTGTCTGTCTTCGGCTCGGGTCCTGATCCCAGGGTCCTGGGATCGAGTCTCTTCCCAAGCTCCCTGCTGCTGTTGGGGGTGTGGGGGTCTGCTTCTCCCTCTCCCTCTGCTGCACTTGCTCACTCTCTCCACCAAATGAATAAATAAAGCCTTGAAAAAAATAAATTTTTTGGAAATATGTATTTTTCACTTGAAGCGTACAGATCCGAGATCTGTCAGGAACCCCTGATGCAGAACACGAGTGATCCCAGTTGGCGGATTTGTGGCTCAGCAGAGCACGCTGGGGTCTCTCCCTGCAGTGTTGGACACGGGGTTGGGCCGTGGAGGCTGTCTTCACAAAGGGGCAGGGTTCAGCAAGGGCTGTTCCATGGCTCAGAAATGGACCACTCTTGGTTCTGAAGGTGTGTATTGCTTCCAGGAGAGAAGCATCCGGGAGACTGTGACCTTTGTCATGCACGGCATACATAATGTAGCAATCCTGAGCCTGCCGAACCGGTGGTTGGTTGGTTGGTTGGTTGGTTGGTTTTGCAAAGAGAGATGCCAAGGCACGTGAATAATCCCTCCCGGATGAACCCTCTGTGCTATCTACCGTGCTATCTCCCGATCCTTCAAGTGAACGATCTTCGTTAATTAAGATGTCAAGTGCTTGCTTGCTTCTTATCTGGGTATCCACATTTTTTCTTTTAAGATTTATTTATTTGAGAGGGAGAAAGGGAGAGAGGGAGAAGGTGGGGAGGAACAGAAGGGCAGAGTCTCCAGCCGACTCCCCCGTGAGCCCGGAGCCCGACCCCGGACTCCATCCCATGACCTGAGCCGAAATCAAGAGTGGGACGTTCAGCCGACTGTGCCCGGGACGTCTTTCACGTGTGCATGGATTCCCTCCTCTGAGCTGACCCTTGAGGACCGAGTTGGAGGGGTGAGAAAAGGAATTGTCTTTGGGGATGGTGTCACTAAAAAATGGGTGAAACTCCAGTGGAGCCATGATTCTGTTTTACGGTCATTTACGATAGGCGCCCTGCATCTCAGCCAGCGTGAGACGGTACCTGACAGGTCATCTCCAGGAACTGGTGTCTGCCGTGACATTAATACTGGCCAACTGCGAAACTGCCCCGTTTTCATGTATAACAAGATTGTAACCTAACAGCGGACGATGTCGCCGTCCAGAAATGTAAGGGCTTTCCGTGCATGCAGAAAACAAAACAAAACGAAGATACAAGGGCCCCTTCCACTTGCCCTTAAAACGGAGCAGTGAATGTCAGGCGTTCCTTAAAGAGAATGATTAAAGGAAACATTCAGAGTTTGCAGGTGCACATGCGAAGACTGTGTTCTCCAGACCACTCTCCAGGTCGACTGTTTTGTTTGTATCTTGTCCTCTCATTAAAATGCCTGCCTCGTTTGGAAATTAACCCTGTAAAACTCGGTCGCTGACTCAACAAGCCCTTACCTGGCACCCTTGGGAGTCAGGTAATGAACGATTCTGCGGTGACGAAACCCAAGAGCCGTCTTCCGTCCAGGCAGACACTCCATGCAAATAGTGTGGGTGCCAATGTCAATAGTAATTATGTGTTTAGGATGACGAGGAGGAGGAGGTACAGGGCCGAGACTCACACTGGGCCAATTCACTGTAGCGCCTTTGACTTTCCACTTGGGAAGCACGGAGGTGAGACGGAGGGGGTCGGGGGTTCCTCGGAGCGGTTCCGGGACCGGGGGAGGTCTCGCCCGGAGATGGACACAGGACTGGGATGTCCTCGGTGACAAGGGATTTGTTTGCCCCAGCCCTGGAAGCTTTGTTCCTGTAGGGACTTGAGATGGGTTTGTAGGATGTGGACACGACTCAGTAGATGTCCCAGCACACAGCCACCTGCAGAATTGTCTGCAGACATTCCAAGCGTTGCCCTGACGGAGAAGCCAACCACCCCCCAACACACACCCCGTGTAGACTTGCGGAGTTGGGGGCGTGGAGATCAGCCTGGTCACCTCTTCTCAGCTGTTGGCCGTGCTTCCAGGAAGCGTGTTGGTGATGCTGGAGGTTGTCCCAGCTGGTCTGACCTGGGTCACTCTTGGGCACGGGTTTCCTGTGTCCCCAGTTGCCCCCTGTGTGGCAAGGGAAGTACAAGGTTCCCCAAGGTCAGGGGGCTTAGCCCACATCCTTTTCGTCATGGACAGCCTTCCCCGCTGTCTGGCGTCTTGACTTGACTCTTCCTTTTTTAAAATTCTTTTTTTTTTTTTTTAAAGGCTTTATTGATTTATTTGAGAGAGACACAGCATGAGTTGGGGGGAGGGGCAGAGGGAGGAGGAGACTCCCCGCTGAGCAGGGAGCCCGATGCAGGGCTGGATCCCAGGACCCCGGGATCATGACCTGAGCTAAAGTCTTACATTTAACCCACTGAGCCCCCCAGGTGCCCCAAGACTCCTCTCCAAGTGTTCCCTTCTGCATGAGAGATCTGCAGCTCTTTGTGCATAACCAACAGGAACAAAGAAAAGGATGGGACAACATGATTTTTGGGTGGCTTATTTTGGGCAGTTCCGCCTCAGCGGTATATAAAGCCATAAAGCTGAGCACTGTTGATTCATCCCTCGGAATGCAAACAGTCACTCCTTACGCTGTGTGCCTCAATCTTAACGTGTCATTTCATCAATTATAGGTCAGCAGAGCCGGCATAGATATCTGATGGTCACTAAACCTGGAATAGAGTTGTACAGATGTGTCAAAGTTTTACTGACTTATAATTGACCTCCAGTGTCTCCTCGGTTTAGAAAATATATGTATGTCTGTATATATGTATGTCTCATCAGTTTAGAAATATGTATCTATATTTATATATACATGATTTATACGTGTGTGTGTGTGTATATATATATGTGTATACACATATATATGTATACATATATATACACTTGATTTGATACATATCATGAGGATTTGATACATATTGCAAAGTGATCACCACGGGAAGTTTCCTTAACATCCACCACCTCACAGAGTTATATAAGTATCTGTTTCTTGGAATGCTAAAGAAGTATAATAGGATGAGTACAGTTGTATAGAAAACAGCCGTGCTGTGTCAAAGACCGTTCCTGGGGACAGCTCAGTTTTGCAGCAGTCTCTGCATGTTTTTCATAAATTGATTTAAAAAGTTGTTTTAATTACCTTCTAAAAGAACAACAAAAAAAATTTTTTTTGAATTCTGAAACCCAGTTGACCCCAAAAGGTTGCATTTTGAGACTGTGGAGTGGGTTTGTTGTTGTCAGCAGGGAATGGTTCGTTTTGAGCTTGCGCTGACATTGAACCGTCTGAGGATGGTTGTACCTGGTGGTTTCTTCTTTTCTTTTCCCCCATTTAGAACATCCCTTTAGGGGTGACGTCTACTACTTCAAAACTCATGGTTTTTTGTAAACTCTGCAGGTTTTGTGGTAAAGTGGGAGTAGTCAGAAACCTATATTCGGCCGGAAAAGTGGGGCCAACCTTCCTTGTCTTTTGGTCGGCATGCCCAATGAGAAGCAGCTTCTGACCCTCCTCCCTAAGCCGCATACCTAGGAGCAAAGACCGCTTACTCAGACCTAGCGGGGTCCCGATGGCCCTGCCTGGGATCCCAAGGCTGGCATACTCCCTCAACAGTGTGTCTTGACTTTTGAAAGGCCAGATGTTTGATTGCGTTCAGCACAGATCCCAAGTCCGTTTTCAGTTAGTGAGGAAGTCGGTGCTGTTTGGCGAGCCCGGGGACGTCTAGATCAGGCTTTCTCAGGCTGGGCACCGTCCACATGCGGGGTTGGGCCATTCTGTGCTATGGGTGGGTTTTGCATGTTGTGGGGTGTTCAGCTGCAGCCTTGGACTCTGTCTCGGAGATGCCAATGGCACTCTGTCAATTGGGCGAGGGGGTCTCTCGACATGTCAGACAATGTACTGGCTGGTGAACCCTCTTTTACAGGTATGAAAAACAGACCCATTTATTTATTTGAAAGAGAAGGAGAGTGAGTGTGAGAGAGAGAGCAGAAGACAGTGGGGAGAGGCCAAGGGAGAAGGAGAAGCCAGCTCCTTGCTGAGCAGGAAGCCTGATGTGTGACTTGATCCCAGGACTCCGGGATCATGACCTGAGCTGAAGGCAGATGCTTTACCCCCTGAGAACCCAGGAGTCCCCCATGGTCTATAGATGCGTCACAGTCAAGAGACTTTCTGCCCCCACCATATTGTCGCACGCCACATGCACGAGTCATCCAGGGGGTGTCAGAAGCCTTCTGCTTCCTGGACATTCTGGGCCGTATCAACTAATTCACATGTCACGGGGACGACTCACGACAGTCCTCACCGTGCGGTGGATTGCTAGACACCTTCAGGTTGCAAAGTAGTCCAAGGGACAAGTGCAGTCATCAAGGAGGTTATAATGGCAGCTGTCTAGAGTTGGGTACGTGACTCAGGAGGTCTTAGGTTGCAAGTTAGGAACTCATGGCCAGCCCACTCATAAGTTTCAGCTTTGGTATCTCTTGTTAATTTTTTTTTTGATTGGGTGAAACTCACATAGCATGCAAATAACCATTGTAAAGACGTAGCTCAGAGGCATTGAGTTCATTCCACTTCTAGACCTTGCTAAGTCATTCCCCCAGGCCCCCATTCCTTCTGCCCACAGGGCTTGGTAATCGCAAATGACTGTGTATTTGCTCATTAAGGACATTCCCCTGTAAACAAAGTCCTACACCATGTCGTCTTTTGTGACTGCCTCTTCCCCCGCCGCATCTCATTTTTGGGGGTTCATCCATATGGTAGCAGGTCTCAGGACTTCATTCCACTTTATGGCAGAATTCTGTTCTATTTTATAGATAGAAGGGGATTTTCTAGTTGCATGTGTGGGAAGGTCACAGAACCAGAGGAAAAGCTGTGGGATTTCGGGCTGGATTTTCTAAGGCTGATTGACATGAGCTGTAGCTGTCGTTTCTGGATGCCGATGGCGGCTGACTACTGGATCTGAGCACAGCTGGTGTTGCGTCCTGGTTAAATTCTGTGGTATTATCACGATTTTGCACATATTTTGGACGCAGATTACTGTCGTGGTTAATTTCCATGGCTGCCCAGCAAATTCTCCCAAATGTCACGGCTCACAATACTGCTCCCCGATTGTGTCATGGTATCACCTGTAGGTCAGGTGTGTGGACACGGTTTATCTGGGTGCTCTGCTCAGGGTCTTACAAGGCTGCATCAAAGCTTTGCCTGGGATTGTGTTGGCTGGACCTTGAGATCCTCCTCCAAGCCCCTCGCTCAGGGCGTTGGCCTGTCTAGTTCCTTGTGGTTATAGGACAGAAGCCCTTAGTTCCCAGGGACGGTCGGTCCGTGCAGGCATTTCACACCATGAGTGTTTCATCAAGGCCTGCAGGAAAAGGTCTCTTTTTTGGAATCTGCTTTCAGCAACTTGTCTCATTAGGCCAGCTCCACCCACGATAAAGTCCCTTTTGACTACCATAGAGTCTGGCGGTCAGGGACCTCCATCACACAGGCAACGTCCTTTGCTTTTGTCATATCCTGTTGGTTCAGAGGACATCATGGGTCTCTCAAGAGAAGGTCTCACAAAAGTGTGGGTACCCGGGGCTGAAAGCGGAGAGGCTGTCTTAGAATTCTGTCCTCAACGGGGAAGGGGAGGGGTATGTGGAGCTGGAAGCCTAAACAGCGTGAGGAAAAACGTGCTCCAGGAACCAAACGAGCACACATTTGGAGACGTCTGTGCCAAGGTTGTCGGTACTGGTGGTCATTAGCTCATGTTAACATCATTTATGTGCATCGGAGGATGGACATATGTTCATTGGAGGATGGAGGGCCCGATGCATGGTGGGCTATTTCACGGTGTAACGCCGGCATCTGTTCTTGCCCATCACAGAGCTGTCCCCATCCTGCTCAGGACCATGCCTGGGGGCCCGGCGGGCCGTCTGAAAAGGTGCAGTGATCAGGTCGCACCCTTCTGTGGGGGCAGGCTTGCTGAGGTGTCTGTGGACTCCCCCTGGCTCTCCTTTAGTGCAGGGGACCCCCCCAGCATCCGGCATGATGAGCCTGGGAGTTTACACACCATCTCACGGGGCCATGCACCGGCACGGGCTTTCTCACTGATTAGGAATTCTTATGTGAACACCCCCCCACCCCGGTGTCACCCCTTGTCATTTGTCCTTGCCCTGTGTGTTCATTGGAATATAGGCTCATGTCCCTCAGCCAGGGAGGGGGAGGGGGGTCTCCCAGCCCCACCTGCTGTTCCCTAAACCCTACCCACACTCACACCAGGGGTTCAGCCTTTCTGTACATCTCAATTTGTGGATGTAAGTGCACGTGATCAGAATTGATAGCAGAAGGCAGGTGGGTATGGTTTTTCTTTTTTCTTTTTAATTTTTTTTAATTAATTTATTTGGCCCAGATCACAAGCACGTGGAGAGGCAGGCAGAGAGAGAGGAAGGGAAGCAGGCTCATCGCTGAGCAGAGAGCCCGATGTGGGGCTCGATCCCAGGACTCTGGGATCATGACCTGAGCCGAAGGCAGAGGCTTTAACCCACTGAGCCACCCAGGTGCCCCTGGTTTTTCTTTTAAATAAGCTTCAGCTTCAATATATCTTCAAGGCTCTTTTTATTGGGGTGAAATTCATACAACGTACAATTAACCATGGTAAAGAGTGGAACTCAGGGACATTTCCTGCATTCAGTTGGTGCCTATCTAGTTCTGATACTTTGTAAATCATTCCCCCAAACCCCTTCCCCGCTCCTCTCAGCCCTTGGTGACCACAGATATCGCTTCCGTCTCTGAGCGTTTGGAAATTCTGGACATTCGGCAGAAACCGAGCCTCCTGCTATGTGGGCTCTGGGGACTGGCTTCTGTGGGAGGTTCATCTGTGCTGAGCAGTATCGATATTTTGTCGCACTTGATGGCTGAATCATAGTCCTATATGGATACATTGTATTAAGTCTCTGCATTGATCTGTGCACGGAAGGTTGGTTTGTAGCTTTTGGCTGCTGTGCTTTGCAGGTGGGTGTACAGATGCCCATTTCTGATCCCACTTTCAGTGGCCAGAGGTGTCCACTCGGAAGCAGAATCGGCAGGTCCCCTGGTGGGTCTGCGTGACTCTGAGCTATCCCCGTGCCGGTGTCCACCGCGGCTTTGCATAGCTGTTCCGTGTCCAGGGCCTCCTCTCAGAGAATCTGGTCTGTTGTGCTGAGCAGCCCCAGGAGGCAGAATTACAGTGTCTCCTGTCTCAACCTGTGCTGAGGAGGCTTGCGTTCAGCTGTGAACGGGCCGCTGGCAAACCCTCAGCATTTATTACGAGCACTGCTAGGACTTGTTTCTGTCTGCCCTGCGGCTTATTAGAGGGCAGGAGCCAAGGAGTCATGAATGGGACGGGGAGTCCCAGGAGACGGCCACCGATGGGCAGGACTGCGCGCTTCCTAGCTCATGAAGGGACATAGCAGCCTCACGCAGGCCCGGGGGTCCAGGTGGGCCATCCAGACCCATGCCACTGCGGCCACAGTTGGGACCACCTTTGGGTAGCTCCCTTCCCAGGCTTAAAAATCCATGAGAGCCATGGCCAGTCCCATAGCGGGCTGGCCTTCCGGCACGGTGCTGTGTTTCCATGATGGTGAGTAGGAAAGTCGAATCAGCCATGGAACCAGGAGCCAACAGAGTGAGCAGCGACCCACTGCCCACCTGCCAGTTCTCCAAGCTGGGTCACCTTTCTTCTGATGTCACACCCCTCCCGCTGCAGTGTGTCACCCCTGCCTTTGGGGACAGAGCCAGAGGTTCTGAGGACAGAGCACCATCGCCGTAAGAATATTCAAGCTCCCCGTTCCTCAGGGCCATTAGGTTTGGGCTCACTGTCCTCACTGACATCCACTCTGACGCCCGTCTCCTCGCCTTTGATAGAAACAGCTGCATCCAGCTGACAAATGAGGAGATGAGGGATTTTATTAGACATAATAGCTGAGAAATGGCTGAGTGACTAATTACAAATTATCCTCAGCAAATAGTGCTCCTGGCCACTGCCCAGCCAGTAATTAGGCCACGAAACAGCTCACGGTACGGTGCAGTATGCGGCATGTCCACAGGAACCCAATTATAAATCTGATGGGATCCACTGCGGGAATCAGTATTGGTGACTCCTGGGGCCTTCTGTAAAGAAGCACGAAAAGTCCCCACGGTCCCAGCTGCCCTCGGACGTACCTGCCATGCAGGGGTTTCTAGCGGAAACGCTAGTCCTGCAATACTCGTTTAAGTCGTGCATTTCATGTTTGCATCTTTTAGCCCGAACGAACCTTGTGTAGAAAATAACACGTGGAGTATAATTATTTCGACTTGGTTCAAGGGCTGACCGAAGGTGGGGAGGCGAACGTCGTTTCGATCTGTGATAGTTGAATGTTAAAGATACTTGGAAACGCAAAAAAAAAAAAAAAGATACTTGGAAACGCTTTGTGTGGCCTTTTTCTATTTTTCTACCAACATTCAGTAATCCCTTGCAGGGCGGCCAATCATTATTTACTATATTCATAGAATTAGGATCGTTCCCCCCCCCCCTTTTTTTTAAACAGGCTTGTAGCATCCTCATGCAGGGGTCCTCCCCCGAGAGGGTTTTCCCTACGGCACACGCTTTGTCATGTGCTCACAGACATCATCATCTCACACGGGAAACACATCTCGTTTCTGGCAGGGATCCGTACCGCTGCCTTTTCCCAGTGGGTTACAAGAACAGAGATCCTGGAGCGGAATTTCTCTCAGGGTGGTTGGAAGCCAAAGCTGACGGGTCATTGCTACAGTCCTAGGAAGCGTGTTTAGAACGAGGGCTCTTGGTCCCTTTTCCATGCGTGATGGGGAAGAATCGAACTTCAATAAATTGAACTGGAGAAAATGGACAGTTCTGACAGCCATTTGATAATAAAAATACGCATTGATTAAAGAACTTCCACCATGACGAGGTTATCCTCTGGGAGGTGTTGTTCTTTCTTTGGCTATCTCCCTAAAAACTGTGACTTTGGGGTGGCTGGGAGACGGACATTGAGGAGGGTCTGTGCTATGGTGAGTGCTGTGAAGTGTGTGAGCCTGAGGATTCACGGACCTGGGACTAATAATACACTTTATGTTCATAAAAATAATTAAAAATAAAAATAACATGACTTTGGGCTTTCCACGAACTGTGAGAGCATCAGGTGCCCGTGTTTGGAAGAGGGGGGATAAACAGCACCCGCCTGCCCCCAGACGTAGTCCCTTTGAGCAGCCATGGCCCTGCCGCCCACGGCTGCTCAGAGTTAGAACGCCTCCCAGAAGCCGCACACTTTGCTGAACGTGGGCCTGAGCCACTTGCCTGGACCGTTGCCTCCTTTCTGGGTCCTGTTGATGAAGTTCTAGAAGCTAGGTGAGGTTCGGTGGGCTGAGGTCCGGAGCCGATGACCAAGAAAGAATTCTTGAGACATCTTTGGTGCAAAATGGTGGTTTATTAAAGCACAGGGACAGGACCCGTGGGCAGGAAGAGCTGCTGCCTGGGGTTGTAAGGGATGGCAGGTTTTGTACCCTGCAGTTGGGGGAAGGGGAAGGGAGGTTTCCACGGAACTTTCAGATGCTAAAGAGGGCCTACATAGTGCGGGATACCAGAGGCCTTGTGGCTTGATCGGTGTTGTCTTTTGGCCAGCCATTAACATCAAGATAGTTGGGAGGTTCTAGGTGGGATGTCACAATCCTGCTATCAAGCATCTTTGTTAGTGAGATTTAGGTTCAGAAGAGATTTAACTATATTTACATTTCCTTCTACCTCAGCCTCCTTCAGTTTTGTTTATGGAGGGGAGGGTGACCTTAGGGTTTGAGGAACTGAGTTATTTGCCTCTGGAATTTGTACTATTGATAAGGTATTGTAGATCTCTAGGGCATCTGTAAACCAAGGGAGACTCCTGTCTTGCAGGATTGTGATCTCTGCAAGTTAACTATTTGTTTTTCACTTATGGCAGTCAGGGGTGCCTGAGGAATGTCACACACATTACAGGGCAGCGGGTGGAGAGGGGGTGCAAGGTGCCAGCATTTGCTTTGTCTTCAGCCAGCCTCCTGCTCCCTCATCCCTGTCATCTACTCTGTGTGTCACACGCTTTGCTTTTCTGTTTCTGTGCTCACCTTGGCGACTTCTCTACTCAGACCTTGGCCTCTCCCCACCATGTTGGTTCTCTGGCCCAGCTGTGGTGCCTGCAGGAGACCCTGGTGGAGCTCTTTCCAAATGGTGGCATCTCCCAGCTGCTTCCTCTCCTGCTGGTGTCCTAGGAAGCTGCCCACTCAGCTTGCAGGTGCACCGGGCAGACCCTTTGCACCTTCACCCGCATGCCGTGAAGACCAAACTTGACGGTGTGTGGGGGAGCATCCGTTGTAAGAGGCAAGCGAAGCGATCAGGGCAACAGCATCCATCAGATTCTCCTTGCAAGACTAGGTCTCCTAAAGCAGGTGAGATGCAGGACTGTAGACCTCCAGGGACATCGGGACAATGTGCAGTCCTTTCTGGCGTAGCAGAAAGAGAGTAAGAATTGGGCAACATCCAACTCTTGGGCCGTTATTGGGGCGCATGCGGACGACCGCTCGTCTCAACGGATGTATTTGTTTGAACAAATGCACTCTGTCTTATTTTTCTTTTAGTCGGTGAAATGGGTACCTACAGGGGTGGTGGCACGTTTTCCGTGTCATTTTAATTCACCCACGTGTACGATTCAGTGGTTCTTTATCTGGTCACCAAGTCACGTGAGCTCCTGAGGTCGGTTGAAGAACAGGCTCATCACCCCAGAGAGATGCTCGGTGCCCACTTCCCCAGCCCCACCACCATTCCCCGCCTGAGCAGCTGTTCTCGGAGGCACATCTCTCTCTAGCTTTCCTCCGGCTTCTTTGAACCCACGGCACAGGAATGTTGCCCTTGGGCTGTTGAAACATCACTCGACGGCCTGAACCTATGATCTTTGTCGGAGAAAGACCCAGAGCTCAGTCGCTCAGGCGTGAGGAAGTGAAAGGTCTGCGTGCCGCGTGTCTCTGTGACCCTGCTCGGAATGTGGGCCTCTCGTCAGCCTTTCCGTGAAATCGCATGACCCCTCTTCTGCTGCTGTTCCTGGTTTCTGCTTCTCTTCTCTCTGGTTATTTCCCAAGGAAATGCCTCGGGCGTTCTTTCCTGCTCTCGGGCCCTTCAGACTGATTTTCCCTCAAGCTAGCAAAGGCACCCATCAATGAGACCTCCGTGACTTGTACATCTCCGACTTTTGTCGTCTTAACAGATGCACGGTTTTCTCAAAACGCACAGTTAATAATAAGGGTGGGGGAAAGGCTCTGGGTGTAGGCCAACGGCATCGTTGTGAATAAAACCCAAGACTTTCAATCTGGACACGGGAGCGTGCTGGGGGATTTTCAAGCGCAAACATCCAGGATGATGTGACTCGAGGCAGTCGACCAGCAGGCCTGACCAGGACAGTGAGTAATGAGTTGTTACCGACGCATCCCAAAATCGGCAGAGAAGCCTGATCTGTTGGTGACCTGAGATTTCAGCGAGTGGACGTCCGCTGGGAGTCCTGCCCAGCGAAAAGCTGAATATGGGGTAAACTCTTTTCTTTCTGCAAACTAAATGCTGCCGACGAAATATTGTGCTGAAATTGGCCGTGATAAACAAGGAGGAATCGGTGGGTGAAGCGCAAGCGATGGTATCCTCGGCAAGAAGTGACCGCTCTCTTTGAAAATCTGTAATCATCAGTGACTAACGTACTTTGTTCGGCTTGTGCCCTGGGGCTTAGAGTCGTTTAGAGAAAAATATAGATGTTCTCTCCTGGCCGGGGACTCTGAAACAGAAGGACTCCGTGTTAGGAAGTACTCCAACAGCATTGTCTGCCATTAAAATCACAGAGTCACAAAGGGCCCAGCACGAGGAGTTAAAGCAGGATGCGTGATGGCCACAAACCCAGACCTTGAAAGGCAACGCGGGTGAGGTCAGGGACGACGGAGACAATCACGAAATGAATGGCTTCCCTTCCCCGTAGAAGGTCAGGAAGACCAAAACCCCGAAAGGCACTGGTCAAAATACTCCCTTGGTGCTCTGTGGTCTACCTTGATTGGATTTCCATGCCCTTGGACAGAGCAGCACTCCCACTGCATCAGACCTATGGGAAGTGTGGGCGTTTGCCATGTTTAGATCAGAAATCCTAGAATCAAGGTGTTGGCACCTTCTCCGGGGGAGATGCTGTTTCCTGGTCTTCCAGCTTCCAGAAGACACCTGCATTTGTAGCTCGAAACCCCTTCCTCGTTTCCTCCAGCCTGTTATGTCCCTCCTCATGTCCCCTTCTCTGACTCTGCTCCAACCACCTCCCTTTTCATAAAGACTCCTGTCTTTATGAAAGACATTAGACTGAGATCATCCAGGACCATCTCCCCATCTCAAGGTCCTTACCTTTATCACGCTTGCCAAGTCCCTCTTGCTGTGCAAGGTGGCATTCACCTATTTGTAGGGATTAGGGTGTGGCCATCATTGGGTTTCATTGATGTTGGTTGTAAAAATAGACCTTGGGGCACCAGGGAGGCTCAGTCAGTTAAACGTCTGACTCTTGATTGAGGCTCCGGTCGTGATCTCGGGGGCGTGAGATCGAGCCCTGTGTCAGGCTCTGTGCTCAGTGGAGAGTCTGCTTGAGGTTCTGTCTCTCCCCATGCCATCCAGCGGGTGGGCACGCACACGCACTGTCTCACACATAAATAAATAAAAATTAGAATAGACCTTGATTAGTTTTCTGTGAGTCCATCACTTAGCTATTTATGCGTCCAGGAGTCCATGAACAACCTACTGCCATTGCTTGCTAAAAGGAAATTATTGGGTAAGTAATACCCGTGTGTCCACGGACAGGTCGTGCCAAAGTTCACTTTTCCTGCCGTCTCTTCCTGCATTGGTCTCAGACAAAAGAAACATTTTCCTCGGGTCAGGATTCTTGAGCCCGTTCAGGGACATCTATGGGTGCAAAGAGAGACAAAGGTTTACTGTAAATGGTTTCATCCTAACCATGCAAAAACCTTTCAAATGAGAATGCTCGTCCTTGTGGGATGTTATCAAAAAAATTTTTTTTTTTAGCTACTAGAGCATCAGTGCTAAAAAGAACTAACTCTGTTCAGTGACCTTGTCTTTGGGTGTTTGTTTTATGATTTTTAATGGAGCTTAGTTTGGGGGAGGGAGAGAGATTTTGTTGGAGGCCCAATGAGGGCCTCAGCCTAATGAGGGCCTCAGCGAGGGCCACTTTTCCTAATCTGCATGCCCCCAGCAGGTGCAGCTGGGGCATCACCTGGTTGGGATACCACCTGGCTAGGGCATCCCCTGGCTGGGGCATCACCTGGTTGGGACACCACCTGGCTAGGGCATCTCCTGGCTGGGGCATCTGAGTCTGTTGGTTTTTCTCCTCACTGCTGTTGCCTCTGATCACATTCCTTTCTGTCAAACCTTGGTCCTCTCTCTTCCTTTCCTGAAAAACTTCTCAAGAGTTTGCTCCTTCCAGCCATTGACCTCTGCTTTCCTCCCTATTTGCTGGATCTCCACGGATGGCACGGACATCCCAACCTGGGGTCTCTTGTTTCTAAACCCAGCGGGGGATGAAGCAGGAGAAGTCAGTGCTTCCACTGGATAAAATCCATTCTTGGTGAGCATAAGGTAGCAGAGGAGTCATTCTCTGCTGTCATAAGTGGCCAAGGCTTCGCGGGGGAAGAGGGTGGTGTTGGGTGGGTGGTCGAGGTGTGGGGTCGTGCTGGGCTTTGAGCTGCTCTACCTGCAACCTTGAGCAGGACCCAGCCTGCGTGGGTCTCCAGACTCAGTGCCCTGAGTTTGCCTCTGGTCGTAAATGCCGGTGTTCATTGAATGAATGATGCTGCGCTTTTAAGGGGTGCGCATCAGGTATTAGGTCGTTTATAAGTCTTCACCTGAGAGAGCTGGCGTGTGCTATAAATTCACCCCCAGCCACCCACGATTGATAATTTTACACCGAAAGCGAGTAATTATGAATCTGCCTCTACATCACTTTGTAAAACCCGCCCTCGTAAGTCAGACACCACTCACCGGCCAGTACCCGTGAGCAAAGCCCGAAGCTGGTGTTTTCCATGGCTGGCATGACTGTCAATGTCCTGATTTCCCCGTGCCTGTAGAGAGGGGGTGTTTAATGTCCACCCACGAAACCCTTTCTGTTTCAGCCAGCAGGGCGAGCGTGTCTACCCAAGAAAAAGGGACTGCATTCCGTGGTAGAAGGCACCAACGTGGTGTGTAGCAATCTGTGTGTTCAGAGTCCTACCCACATTAATTCCGTAGACTGTTGTGTTTGATATAGAATGTTAACACTATGGACACCCGTCGGCCAACTGTTGGGTCCCTGGGGTACAACGGAACCCTGTTTGTTGACGCTGTCCTTGCGAAAATGCCCGTAACTAGGGCGAGGTCAGGCCAAGAAAGGGTAATGGTGAAGAGTGTCAGACACTGTTTCAGGGAGCCATCTGGGAAGGCAACTGTCTCCGAGGGGTCAGTCTCAGCAGTTGAACAATGCGGCCTGATGAAGGACAGGGATCTGCAAAGACCTACTGGGGTGTTCCCATGCAGGTCCCTAACTGGTGGCCCATGGAGCACAGCCACACCGCTGACCACTGTCAGCAGACCCCCAGCAGAACACGACCTCACACCAACATCATGGCATTTCGGCGGTCACGGCTGAGATGACGTTTGTCCTAGAGGTTGACGCCAGAGAGATGGCCTCCTAAGAGACAACTGTATTTAATTTTCTTACTCTGTTTTTTAAGGATCTACTCAACTTGCAGATCACCACATTTCCACCATTTCTATCTCACAGGAAAGAATGAGCGTTGTGACATCCTTCTTTTCAGTTACGAATCGTCCTTTCTCACGGAGAGGAAGGATGTACAGATGATCCTAGGTTCAGTCATTGTGGATGCTGTGCCATATTGGGTTTCTCTCTCTGGCCGTAAAGTTGATGACTGTCCGACCCTGCCTTCCAGGAGGCAGGGACTCAACCCTGCCTCCCACAGTTGGCTCCAGAGACCTTCTGGAGCTAACCGTGAGGAAGCCAGGTAAACTAGCACACTTGTGCATACAGTAGGTGTCACTCAGTATTCATCATGGGCCCCCCAGTGCCCAGGACCGGGCATCCCCTCCCTGGCCCCACCACAGGGTGGCTTTTCCTCACTGTGGCCTAACTCCATCCAGGCATCTGGGGTGGCTTTTGGGCCAGTGCGCCTGAGTGGACTCCGAAATGGATTCCGGTGTGAATTCTGACCTTTGACATCTCAGGTCCTGTTACCGGTCAGCAGGGGAGATTGTCTTTCCATAAACTCCCCATGTACTCGGAGCGATGGGTGCACTGTTGGGTAGGAAAGGGGTTTGAATGAACATGGATGCCTGTGGACTATATGGGCTCGCTGGGGTGGGCTGGGGGGAGCTGGTTTGAGAAATAGTGGAAATAAGGGCAGGAGACATGGGACAGCCTCGAGGCACGAGGAAAACGTATGCGCCTGGTCCACGCCAGCTTCCCTACCCATCTGCCAACTCCTTGGCTCTAGGAGGGAGAACTAGGGACACCCATGTATCTTTTTCTTTTGTTTTTTTCTTTCTTTCTTTTTTTCGTTATTCCAATACAGTTAAGCTACAGTGTCCTATTAGTTTCAGGTGTCCAGTCCAGAGGGTCAGTGATTCTGTACAGGACTCAGGGTTCATCCCAACAAGGGCATCTCGTCATCCCTTCACTAGTTTCCCCCATGCCCCCAACCTCCTGCCCTCTGGTGACCATCGGTGTGCTCTCTAGAGTTCACGGTCTGTTTCTTAGACCACCATAGGTATGCACGCCCACACGCTTACATGCACGTGTGTGCGCGCACGCACACACACGCACACACACACACACCCCACACACACCTTCTTTATCCATTCCTCTCCCAGTAGATAGTTGGGGTACTTCTAGGACTTGGCCGTTAAAAGCGATGCTACAGTAAACATTGGGCTGCACGTATCTTTCCAGATTAGTGCTTTGATGTTCTTTGGGTGAACATCCAGTAGTAGAATTACTGGATCCTACGGCAATTCTACTTTTAATTTTTTGAGGAACATCCATACTGTTTTCCACGGTGGCTGTGTCCATTTGCGTTCCCAGCAACAGTGTAGGAGGGTTCCTTTCTCCCCCACGTCCTCGCCAGCAGTTTTTGTTGCTTGTGTTGTTGATTTTAGCCATTCTGACAGGTGGGGGGGGGAATCTCATTGTGGTTTCGATGTGCATTTCCCTGATGATGAGTGACGTTGAGCCTCTTTCCATGTGTCTGTTGGCCATCCCTTTGGAGAAATGTCTGTTCATGTCTTCCGCCCATTTTTTTTTAAGTTGGGTTATTTGTTTATTTGTGCGTCGAGTTGTATAGGTTCTTTATATATTTTGGACACTGACCAAAATATTGGATATGTCCTTTGTAAATATGTTCTCACTTTCAAGAGGTCGTCTTTTTATTTTGTGGATGGCTTCCTTTGCTGAGAAGAAGCGTTTTGTTTTGATTTCACACGTTTTATTTTGATGAATTTGTTGAGACTTGTCTTGTGGCCTGATAAGCAGTCTGTTCTGGAGAAAGTCCTGTGTGCACTTGAAAAGAATGTGTATTCTGCTATTTTAGGATGAAATGTTCTGAATATATCTGTTAGATGTGTGTGGTTCAATGTGCCATTCAAAGCCACCATTTCCTTCTTGATTTTCTATTTGGATGATCTATCCATTGATGTAAGAGGGGCCTTAAAGTTCCCTATTCTTTTTTTTTATTATTTTTATATTTTTAAAGATTTTATTTATTTATTTGACAGACAGAGATCACAAGCAGACAGAGAGAGGAGAAATCAGACTCCCTGCTGAGCAGAGAGCAGGATGTGGGACTTGATCGCAGGACCCTGGGATCATGACCTGAGCCTATGGCAGAGGTTTTATCCCACTGAGCCACCCAGATGCCCCCCCCCCATTCTTTTTTTAAATAGTTTATTTGAGAGAGAGAGAGTTAGAGAGAGTGAGCACCAGAGAGAGAACACAAGCAGGGGGAAAGGCAGGCAGAGGGAAAGGGAGGAAGCAGGCTTCCCGCTAAGCAGGGAGGCGGATGCGGGGCTCGATCCCAGGACCCTGGCACCATGACCTGAGCCAAAGGCAGACGATTAACCGATGGAGCCCCCTAGGCAGTCCAAAGTTCCATATTCTTATTGTATTATTATTACTTACTTCCTTTATATTTGTTATTGACTGCTTTAATATATTTGGGTTCTCCCATGTTGGATGCATAAATATTTAGAATTATTATATCCTTTTTCTGGATTTTTCCCTTTACACTTCTCCAGGGTCTTTCTTTGCCCCTTGACGCAGGCTGTCAGTTTGTCTGATGTATGGACTGCTACCCCAGCTCTCTTTTCACCGCCATTTGCGTGATAAATGCTTTTCTATCCCTTCATGATCAGTCTGCAGGCGTCTGTAGCTCTGAAATGAGTTTCTTGTAGGCAGCGTACAGATGGGTCTTGCTTTTTTATCCATCCCATCCCCCCTAGGCCTTTTGATCGGAGCTTTTAGCCCATTCACATTCAAAGTAATTCTTTTTTATTTTTATTTTTTTTTTATTTTTTTTTAATTTTTTTTAAAGATTTTTATTTATTTGACAGAGAGATCACAAATAGGCAGAGAGGCAGGCAGAGAGAGAGGAGGAGGAGGCAGGCTCCGTGCTGAGCAGAGAGCCCGACGTGAGGCTCGATCCCAGGACCCCGGGATCATGACCCAAGCCGAAGGCAGAGGCTTTAACCACTGAGCCACCCAGGCGCCCCTCAAAGTAATTCTTGATCGGTGTGTGCTAATCACTGTCTTGTTGCTTGTGTTCTAGTTGTCCATGTTCTGCTTCGTTCCCTCCTTCTCTTGTTTTCTCTCAGGGCTCGCTAGCTTTCTTGAGGGATGTACGTAGGTCCCTTGCTCTTTATTTATTTAATTTTCTTTGCCCATCTTTTTCTGGTTTTTTTTGTTTGTTTGTTTTTTTGTTTTTTTAGAATTCAAATCATATTGTTTATTTTGTGGTTTTTTTTTCCAATTTATTTATTTTCAGAAAAACAGTATTCATTATTTTTCTGGTTTTTGATTTGTGGTTACCATTAGGTTTACAGATGCCATCTTATGCATATAACAGTCTACATGGCATTAATGGCCCCTTGAGTTTATACCCATTCTTTTCTCTCGCCCATATTTTAGGTATATGGTCTCATCCTTTACATCCTTTTATTTTGTGGATCCCTTGACGGAGTTTTACAGATATATTGGATTTTACAGCTTCGGTAAAGCTTCCTACTTTTCTTCTCCTCGTGAGAATCCTTCCTTCCCATTCAAGGAGTTCCCTTCAGCATTTCTCATAAGGCTTGTTTTGCGGCCATGCATTGCTTTAACGTTTGTTTGTCTGGGAAACTCTTTATCTCTCCTATTCTGAATGACAGCCTTGCTGGATAGAGTATCCATGGCTGTGGGTTTTTTTTTGTTTGTTTGTTTGTTTAATTTTCAGTGCTTGGAATGTATCCTGCCAGTCTCTTCTGGCCTGCAGAGTTTCTGCTGAGAAATCCACTGCTAGCTTTATGGGGTTCTCCTTGTAGGTATCTGTTGTCTCTTGCTGCTTTTAGAATTCTCTCTTTATCCCTACTTTTGCCATTTTAATTACTGTGTATGTTTGGGTGGACATCTTAGGTTGATTTTGTTGGGTGATCTCTGAGCCTCCTGATCTGGATTTATAGCTATTTGAAAGTTTACAGCTATTGCTTCTTCAAATATGTTCTCTGCCCCCTTCTCTCTGTCTTCTCCTTTGAGGGTCCCTATAATGCCAATGTTATTACACCTATGGAGTCACTGAGTTCCCTGAAAACAGAACTGAGTTCTGTTTTCATTTTTTATTATTATTTTTCTCCCACTCGCTCAGTTTGATTGCTTTCCATTACTCCAGCGAGCAGCGTACTGATTCATTCGTTTGCTGCCTCTAGTCCACTCTTTATTTCCTCTAGTGTATTTCTAATTTCAGTTCTTGAGTTCTTCATCTCTGATTGGTTCTTTTTGTTGTCCGTCTCATTGTTCGTGGTCCTACCAAGATCCTCTACTCTTTTCTCAAGCCCAGGGGGTATCTTTATGACCATGACTTGAAATTCTCTAGCACACAGATTGCTTATCTCCGTGTTGTTTAGCTTTCTTGCTGTGATTTTTGTCCTCTTTTTTCATTGGGGACATATTCTTCTGTCTCTTCAGTTTGTCTAGCTCGCTGTCTTTTTCTGGGTGTTAGGAAAGTCAGTTGTCTTTCCTGCCCTTGGAAGGAGTGGCTTGATGTAGAAGAGGTCCTATAGTGTCCTGCGGTGCAGTGTCCCCTGTTCCCTGGAACCTGGTGCTTTGGGGTTGTCTCCTGAGTGTGTTGGGAGGGCTCCTGTGGGGCTGAGCTGTTTGCCAGGAGTAGGTCAGATCAGGCATTTTCCAGAGATGAAGTAGCACCAGACTTCAGGGCACTTGCCCTGTGTTGACTGCTGAGAAGCTTTGGTGGTGTGTGGGGCCTGCCTTCAGACCATGTATGTGCTCCTTGCCCACCCCTCCATTCCTAAAGAAGAAAGCTGCTTCTCATGGGTTGAGGGGTGATCCCTCCAAACCACATTATTCCTGGAACCTCAGCACATGACATTCTTTGGAAATAGAGTCATTGCAGATGGAAAGAGATAATAGTAAAGTTAAGATGAGGTCATAGTGCAGTGAGAAGGGCTCCAAGCCAGCAGGGCTGGTGTCCTTATAATGAGACTACTGGACAGACACGTAGGGGGGCGGAGTGATGTGCAGACAGGCAGAGGGAAGTCCTCGTGCCAATGGAGACAGAGGTTAGAGCTCTGCATCTCCAGGGCAAGGCACACCAGGGATTGCCCACAACTGTGTGTATGCATTGTATCTTAGTCCTTCTTTTTCATAGTCTTTATACAAGTTGATATTTAAAAGAAATCCTGTCTCACAGCTCCTCATTTCCAAATCTGTGTTAAACGTATGGTTACCCTAAGACTATTCCTAGTTCCCCAGGAGGAATCTCCGGACCTCGTTGTATAACTAATTTAAGACATAAATCCATCAGACATTTTGTGAAACCCACTCTGCGGCTGTGCACAACGTTCAGAACATTGTAAATACACTGATGTAGCCTCCACCGGGAACATCGTTGACTCAATTGAGGGAGAGGAAGTGTGACTCCCAACCAGTGCTGAGACTCAGAGGTGCAAAGTCACTCACCCAAGATCATCCGAATGACTACACAGTTAGTAGGTCATAGGACTGGGATTGGTACCTCGCCATGCTTCATTTCATAGCTGAAGTTCCTAATACTACCTACAGCACACAAAACAGATTACAGGACATGCTAATTGCGAGAGTTAGTAGACTTTTGCTAATGGAGATATTCCTTTATGTAGCACATGGATAAGAATTGCTGATTCCAGTGCTCTCTTTTTTTTTTTTGAAATATCAAATCACCAACTGGCCTATCAAGATTATAATTAAATACATTAAAGACAGTCACAACTGTTCCATCCAGAGCATACTGAAAGCTGGCCTGAGTAAAATTAAGGCAATACAAGTCAGCATGTCTGGCGAATTTGAAACCAACCCCACGACACAAGAGACAATTGTATGGTTAGAATTCTCTTCCCCCATTGGGTGACCATTATTATGTTTAGCTGAATTTGTTTTGTGTCATAAATCTGTAAAACTCAGCTCTATTTTGGGCGTAAAAGCTCCTTTATAGTTGATCTTGAGTACTAAAAATCCTAGAATTTTGGATTATGGGTCTGAAATCAACCCAGCCTGGGATGCCTCGGTGGCTCAGTCGGGAAGCTTCTGCCTTTGGCTCAGGTCGTGATGTCGGGGTCTTGGGACTGAGCCCCACATCGCGCTCTCTACTCACAGGGGGAGTCTGCTTCTACTTTTCATGCTCCCTCGGTGTTCTTCCTCCCCCCTCTTCAAATAAGTAAACTCTTTAAAAAAAAAAAAAATGAGATAAACCCAGCCTTCCAGCAACATGACTCAGTATCTGCTACATAAAGTGGGAAATACAGCGTAACTTTCCTTGTTTTCTCATCGTACGCAGCCATTGAAAAATTCGCTCGTGCAGGAGAGGGGCTTCTGTGAATTAGGAATGCATCTGTCTGACTTGGTTGTGTAAGTGCAGATGTTCCTCCTGTATGGAGCGACAGCTTGATGACTCGCTCTGATTAAACTCCCAGCCTTCCCACAGTCCCGGGTCCCAGCGGGCTGAATATCAATGTATATCCCACAGGCTCCCAGCGGATGCTGAATATCAATGTGCGTCTACAGGTCCCTTATCTGGAGGCCTTAGAGCCAGATGTATGTGGGGAATTCAGAGTCATGCTTATTTTAGAAGGATGATGCATGCGTCCGGCATGTCTCACGGAACCCCGCAGCACGTGAGGGCAGCCCTCCGTACGCAAACACATGAATACTCCCGCAGAAGAACGGATGGCTGTCCCTCCAGGCGGGGTGTTTGAAGACAACAAGGGCTGTCATTGTTCACTGAAAGTATATTTATTTATTTATTTTTAAAGATTTTATTTATTTATTTGACAGAGAGAAATCACAAGTAGATGGAGAGGCAGGCAGAGAGAGAGAGAGAGGGAAGCAGGCTCCCTGCTGAGCAGAGAGCCCGATACGGGACTCGATCCCAGGACCCTGAGATCATGACCTGAGCCGAAGGCAGAGGCTTAACCCACTGAACCACCCAGACGCCCCTGAAAGTATATTTATATAGTCCTCTAGTAATAATAAATGAAATTGTATGCTGATAGATCATCAATACCCTAAAAACTTATGTTTTTAGGAAAAACATCGGATGCAGTCAAGTCGAGATAAATACAATTCCGGGGTGTATCCCTGTAACATATGTTCACGATGTCTGGAGGGTTGATTGGTTTTCGAGAAGCGGGTAACTCAGGGGTCCCACAGGGCCGTCATTCTGTAGCAGTTGGCCATGTCCTCATGACTTGGGGACAGGGTTCTCCGGAGACAAATGACCATTCGTGGAAAAGGCAAGCCTCTAAAAGACATCTTTCATCGTCATCCGTCTTGTCCGACCACCGTCATCTCTGGCTCCCGAGACCAACAATCAACAGGTCCCATTTTCACCGTATCTTGGTCCGGGGTTGGCAGCCTGTTCCGTATAGGGCCACATGGTGGATGTCGTTGGCTGGGAGGGTCGGATGTGGTAGCAGTGGAGAAATAGTCATGGGTGGTACATAAAGGCATAGATGTGACCGTGTTCCTGTAACCCCTTATCTACAAAAATAGACAGTGGACTGTTTGGCCCACAGATTCTACGTTGCCCAACTGTGTTCTATGGGATTTTTTTTTTTTAAGATTTTATTTAATGGGATTTTTTTTTCCCACTCTGACTCAGAACACCATGATCATTAAGACCGCTGTTATCCCTGTGCTTATTAGTGTAGGAAACATCCAAGTGAAGAAAATGTTTATTGGCTCTTCCTAGAATGCAAAATTCCTCAGTCCGAAGGCCTTACCACAGATTTCACATTAAAGAGTAAGTTCCTAGAGCACTACATTTCACAAGAAATATATGAGCAGGACCTCGAGAATCTCTCCTATTTCATGGCTGACTCCTAGCCCAGCTTATTTGTTATTGATGTGCTGGCTCTTGGATTACTCAGAAAATATTTTCTGCGAAGCCTTTCTTTGAATGATGTTGAACCAGTAAATTGAGTTCCCACTACAGTCATCTTGACTGTGGGTTTTTCTAGCCAATGACTGCTCTGTCTTGCCTTTGCCTGCGGCCTTGACACACCTGGGGGCCATGAAGGTGGGCTTGAAGACCCGCCTCCCATTGTTTTTGGAGGGTTTGCCTACGATTATAGCTCGGTGGGGAGAAGGGGCTGTTTCACCCATGTGTACCGTGTACATGTATTCCAGATTAAAGCTATTTTCAGCTCCTGAATTATGTCCGGTCCCAGGAAATAGATTCTGGGACAAGGGGGTTTTGGTGGTGCTGGTGAGAGTTCTTAGGATCCACACTTGTAAGGGGGATGAGGCAGAGGGAGAAATTGGATGGTCATGCCCTTGCAACAAAGATGTCAGGCTGTGTTGGAGGGAGCTCGGGAGGTCGTATGACCCTCAGAGCTGTCTTACTTTGAAGCAAGGAGGGTACACCTTTGGGACCCAGCCATGGTTACCTGGAGCGTGGGGGTTGGCATCACCTTGGGAAAGGCAGCCCTCTCTGGCCGAGAGCAGTTTCTAAAGACACACTTAGCGGAGAGCTGTTGGTTACTGACACAAGCAGCAGCTGGCAGGGAAGGTGACCTCTGTCCTCACTTGACCTCAGCACATGTCCTGTGGCACCCACTAAGGGTCTCTTCTCAGATTCCTCAGTGCTGTCTTCTGCCCCTTCCTATTCAGAAGATGGTTTTCACCGCGGGTTTCCATTAGCTTCTTGAACTCCTTCGGTCTGTTTCCTGAGCATTCGCACTTGGCTTGCAGTGGTCATGTCTCTGTTTTGCCAAGCTTTGCGCATAAGTGGGGCGCTCAGCTCACCGACGTTTGCCCAGGGCTGTCTCAGTTTGAACACTGGGATCCCTCCGTCCCAGACAAACTGGAAGGGTTGGTCATCCTGCGGCAAACCAGTTAGCCAGATTTCAACGACCTGCCTTTCCTTCTCTTTACCGTCGTCTTATACGATCTCCGTCTGAGGCACAGCCCAAGCAGACTTCCCTGATGGTCACACTTCTCGGCTCCTGCCAGGGACAGGTGCTTCCTCTCCTTCCTCTCCGCGCCACTCGTGGGGTGTCTTGAAGTCCTTTTGACATCTTCCCAGTACAGTTCAGTCGGATGTCGCGACAAAGCAGCGTGGTACCAGCCGCTCGCTGAGGCTGGCACGTTCACCATCTGCTACGTCCACGCGCTTTCAGTTGGGTTTTGCGGCCAAGTACAACTAGAGTTTGCAAACATTTTCTGATTTCCGGGGCTTTTCTCATGTCCAGCTCAAGGACCAGGGGTGTGGTTGCGGACTCTGTTCTTAGTCCCTGTTGGGATTTGCAGATGAACTGAGAGGGGCAGGAGTGTGACAGACAGACGAGGAAGTAAGCGACAGTCATGATAATCGTGGATAAACAGAGGCAGGACGGGGTCACGAAGCATGCTTGCAATTTGTGAGTTCACCAACTCATCAGTGTATGGGTTCCTGATAATCAAGCAGATGTAACCTGTTGGTTTCCAACATTCTTGTTCTGTGACTGTAACTTGGACTGTAAATCGTGCCTGAAGAGGCTTATTTTCACGTCACTCAACGTAATAATAGTGGAGCCATCGCTGTGTGTGATGGTTGGAACAAACTGATCGCGACCCCTCGCTACCCTTCCTGCTTCTTTCCCCACCTCTGTGGTCACACCCCCCTTAGGGGTTCTTGGACCTGTACTCTAGGGCATAGCTTGTACGCCGTGGTACTGATGACATGTGACACCAATGCCTTTCTGGTGGAAAGCCGGGCGATGGTTCTCTGTGCTGGGGGACTGTCTCGGGAAGACTGGGAAGATGGTTCTCTGTGCTCGGGGCTGTGTCCTCCAGTCCAGGTGGATGGTTCTCTGTGCTGGGGGGCCATCTCATGCAGACTGGGTAGACGGTTCTCTGTGCTGGGGGGCTGTCCCATATAGGCCGGGCAGGTGGTTCTCTGTGCTGGGGGCTGTCTTGGGCTGTATATGATATTTTAGAGCATCTTTTGTCTCTGTTCACTAGAAGACAGTACGCCTGCAGCCATGAGAACTAAAAATGTCTCTAGACATTGCCTGATGACCCCTATGGGGAGGAATCCCCAGGGGTGAGAATAACGCCTCTCCTGTTTTGAAAAACGTCCTTTGAGCGTGGGCCTTCAGGTTTTCCCGTGCTGATTTCCTCCCGCAGGTAGGGTTCCTGCCGTCGTACCGCAGAGGTAGGCATGGTGACTTCCTCCTTCATCCTTCGACCTGTTTCTTCGTCTTCCTCAGTCACCAGGGGTCCTGAGCACCAAGCCTCCGATACGGGTCAAAGCGTTTCCATGCGGATGCCTTGAAATCTATTTTCTGTAAATAAAGGGGGGAGACAAGAGAAAGGAGAATGATGCTTTGGATCCCAGCTGCCTCCCGAGGGGGAGTCGCGCCGTTGTTCCAAGCCACGTCCGTGGGATCTTCGTCTTGCCCGGTAATGTCAGGGCGAGCAGTTGGAAGAGGCGACCGTGCCTGCGAGTTCTGTCGCCCGGGCGGTGGGGGGGTCAAGGATCAGTGCTGACCGCGCGGCATCCCATTTCCAGCAAAGTCCAACGTGAAATGCCACGCCGGAAGATTGATGACCGTTCCAAATGCCATCTCTGGGGGGCGAGGGGGTGGGAAATAACATTTCCGGGACACTGACTGAACCTAAGAAATTGTTGCTAGAAACTTTGCTTCCGTCAAGCAAGCCCCATACTGAGGAAAACCTACAGAAGCGTCATTTCGCCCCAGTGTGGTATCCGCATGTGAATGTGACTTCACACGTGGGAGAATACTTTGTATCTTCACGCGTGAACGATAAAGCTATAGGCTAATTGTTTCAAGACATATGCTAGCTTTGTGTAAATGTCAACAACTAAAAATATGTGTCTGGGTTTTTTTTGTTTTTTTTTTTTTTAAGATTTTGTCAGAGAAAAAGCGAGGGGGAACGGCAGACAGAGAAGCGGGCTTCCCGCCGCGCAAGGAGCCCGAAGTGGGGCTCTGTCCGAGGGTGCTGGGATCATAACGTAGGACCTGGGATCCTGACCTGAGCCCGAGGCAGACGCTTCACCGCCCGAGCCCCCCAGGCGTCCCTGTCTATATTCATGAAAAGATTCAAAGCCGTCTTCGTGTGTCGGACTCTGTAGGGGAGGTTGAAAGACTTAGCGTGGACGGGGTCCGGCAGTCTGTATGTCCAGTTCCGCAGCTCTGCAATCTCTTGGGCAGCTACGGGGCTCTGACCGTGTCGCACGGATGCCGCCCCAGATGACACGGGGGCCGACGGAGGTGGCTGTGTTCTCGTACGCTTCCTTTGGGGACCCTGGACTCCCCGTCTCATATACTTTTCACGCCCCACAAAACAGTGTTTTCTCAACCATTTGAACATGGGGGAAACATTCTTCCTGGGCTCCAAGGGGGAGCATCCTATAGGAAGGGCACCTCCCCCCGGGAAAGTTGAGCAATGAGGCACAGGGCAGAGGTTAAGGGGGGCACTGCCAGGCGTTCAGAGCATGTCCCTGTCCCCGGTGCCAACAGGCTCAGAGGAAGGAGCACGGAGATGCTTTCCGAGAAGATATGGGTCCCCACTGGTAGGTGAGGCTCCCAAAGATGGAGCCGTGTCATGGGGTCAGAGATACGTTGCCTGGTGCGTGGACCCTGGCTCTCCCCCAGCTGGCTCGTGTCCTCAGGAAGCGGATGAAGTTCCCAGTGTCCACACCGCCTCGTGCAAAACGGGGGCTCAAAGGACAGGTTCCTAGGGTGACTGAAACAGCTCTTGATTTTGGAGGAGCTTTGCTGCTGGTGGGCAGAGGCTCGGAGAGCTGCTCAGGACCCCACACAGCCCAGCCCCACCACAGAGACCCTCCCAGCCCTGACTGGCAGCCATGGGAGCTGCAGAAACCCTCCTTGCCGACTTAATCTTCTCTTTCTTCCCAGAATACATTCAGTGGTCTTTTCCATTTAGGGAGCCGCGTTAGAATGAGAATTAAAGAGAACAAAAAGCGAAAGACCTTTTAGGATTTTTTTTTTTCCTATTAAATGGAAAAAAAGCCACCGCAGAGGCTTCTCCTACCCCAGGAAACAGCCACGGAGGCTTAAAGCCTTGGCTTGTGTCCATTCTTAATGCTGAGCTGCTTCACCGATACATTTTTCTATTGTGATTTCTGTAATTTTTCCTTAAAAGGATCATTGGTTCCTTTTCTGTGTTTCAGAAACAAACTTTTCAGGGGTTTTAGAGGAGAATTTATTTTCTAAACGTATCGTTCATGCAGGAGCTCGCTCTGCGTTCTGACACAGCTTTCACAGCCATAAGCACCGGCTCAGTCGACTTTTATTTTTATTCCCCTAGAAAACCACCAGACCTTTTGCAGCGAAATACTTTGAATCTGTGTGTGTGTGTGTGTGTGTGTGTGTGTGAGTGATTTTAGTCTAGAGGGGACAGGGACATTCTCCGGACCCAGCCAGAAGAGCTCGGGGAGAAATGGACAGACTCAGTAGCTAATTAAAAGTAGGCAGCTGAAAAGGTTCATGATTTATTCATGATAAACTAACACACTCATTATTCTTCCTTAATGTGCGGATGTGAAGTGGGCGTGTTTCGGCGGGGACTACGGTATGTGTGCCTACATACCTCATAACCGTATCTGTTACATCTCACCAACACGAAGCCATCCTCGAGGGGTATGAATGTGCTTCACAGTTTAAAACGTGGGGTTCGGGAGGCAGCATCCTAAACTTTTCCCCCCTCCTTGAGTGGACTGGCGATCGTCAAGAAAAGACTCGGATCTTATCTCTGATATTTCTCTCTTTTTTCTCCTCCCGAAAAAGGCTTCGTGAAATTAAAGTTTTCTTATGAATTCCACCCCCTCCCCCCGCAAAATGTCCTTTTTATGAGACATCATGTTGTTTGACAAGACCTGCTAGGAGGTCCCTTGATGTACTCTGCTTATATATGTACTAGGAGAGTAATTTTTTCATCCTTTGGTGACAGTGAAAAGATGCTTCAAGGGGACAGTCAAAGCTAAGTAGGGATGTTTTTCTGGTAGCAAGTACCCACGGCACTACGCACATTTCGAGGTCAAGATTATGCCAACCAGGGAAATTATGGCCAGCGTGTTGTGTGTCTCCGAGAAAGCAAAGTTCATGATCAGAGACAGCGCGAGAGAAAATGAATCAGTCCTTCTAAATAGTAATCAAAAGCAACCAATCAATGTAACCAATCAATCAGTCAAACGGAGATGGTTCCATTGACCGACTGATGGTGAACGGGAGGGCACCGTGGTGTCCCATGCATCCCGATCAGAGGCAGCAGGAACAGGACATCAGCTGCGGAATGTCCCTCCCGGGAACCCTGCCCTGGGATCTGGTAACGAGGAAAGGAGCGGACGGACCCAAAATGTAGCACGTTGTCACAGATAGTTGACCTGGATTCTTCCAAAATAGTCAGTGCCGTGGGACGCAGAGGAAGGTCAGGGACAGTTCTGGGTTTGGAAAGAGAAGGGAACAGAGCAGCGGTGCCTGAATGTGGAAAGGGTCCCAGATGGGGACAGGGGTGGTGGTGGGGGGGGACCAGGAGACACAGTTACGTGGTGGCCGTGTCGAAGCTGAGTGCGCCGATTCGGCGTTCGCGTGCAGGGCCGGTGGGACAGCCTCGTGCTTATGGAGGAAACGTCCTCGTTCTGGGAGACCCACGCCAAGCTCTTCAGAGGGTAATGGCGCTGGGTTCTGCAGACGCATCTCTGGTGAAACGTCATGATGCACCAGCAGAAGTCCATTTTCCATCCTCTCTTGGGATGCAGAGAAAAGGTATGCGTGGACGTGCGTGTGTGCATATACGTGTGCGTACCTGGGGAGAGACAGCAGGCGAGCACGCAGTGCCAAGTGGGAGCCATCCATCAGCCTACGTGGAGGAGGATACGTGAGTTTGTTTTTCTTTTTAATTATTCAGTGATTTTGGAAGTTTTGCAAAGATAAGTCTTGGGGAAAATACGAGTGCAGCGTCCCTGTCCTTCTGCTGTCTGGGGAGCTGTTTGGGTCCCATCGGTGGTGGTGGCCGGAATTTTGTGCAGGACCCGGGTTCAAGAGGCACGTGTCGTGTGCCTTGGGGATGCTCAAGTCTGCCACGATGCTGAGCGTATCCTGGTCCTGTCTGTGGTGGATGGGTCCTCTTGCCATGTGCTTGGCAAAACCCCCTCCCTGGGACTCTGAAGACAGTGAACCCTGTGTGTCTGTTGGGTGATGTTCACAGAAAACCATGGAGGCCATCATGCCTTCCGTGGGGCCTCTCTGTGTGGTACCCAGTGCTTCGTGAGTCCCTGTCCAGCGGCTGCAGGCGCGTTGAGTCGTTGGCCATTCCTAGGCCACTTGCAGTCACGCGCGATGCCTTCTGCCTTCTGTATGACGGGGTGCATGGCCGAGCTCCGTCCAGGCAGGGTGCCATTGTGGGAGCACAGTCGGGCCGCGGAGGAACGGCGGTGTGGCTTGGACCGGTCATTCCGCCTTTCCCGGTGCGTGGTTTGCCGAGGCAGGCTGGGCCCCGGGGGCCTGGGCCTGTGGGTGTTGGCTTCGGAGCAGAAATATCAGAGCCCACCGTGCTTACTTCTGACCAGCAGCCCCTGGCTTCAGAACCTGGAGCAGCCATTTCGTCGTCCGTTTCTGTCAACGCGTGTCTCGATACCTAAGGAATAAAGCGTTCCATTTACGAAGGCATGTGCACACACGCTGGCGTCAAACGCTTCGTTTGCGAGCTTGACATCTGTTCGAGGGGACCCGGGGAGGACGCTGGGCCCCCTAGGTCGTGCTGGGCACACTGTTCCCGTCGGAAGCGTGAGGCAGCTCCACGGGAAGCCTCCTCACGCCCGGGGACAGGGGCTCAAGTTGGACCCGCCATCCTCTAGCTCAGCAGCTCTGAGTTTTGTGTCTGTTGGACTTTGTTAGGAGCAAAAGGTGCTGGGAGTGAGCTCAGCGGCAGCTCCCGGTTTGCCTGCCGGCCCTGTTTTGGGACTGAGGATCACGTCTGTCCGTGGTCCCAGCTGGGTCTTCGCCACCGTTCGGTGAGCAACCTGGCCGTCCAGACACGGGACTGACAGCAAGAGCAGGGACACATGCCTTACTCTGGAAGACGGGGCCTTCAGAGCGCAGAGATCTCTCATGCACAAGATCAGCCGCCACCGGCATTGCTTTCCAGGTGTCCCTTGTCTGTCCATCCACGTGTCCCTCCATCCATACTGGCACGGCCATCCATGCCTTGGGCTGAGCTGCCCTCCAAGGACACGTGTGCGACATACTCGCGTCCTACTGGACTGTGTCGTCCGCCGGAAGCCAGACGCATTTCCTCCAGCCTAGGCACGGTGCTCCCTCTGGCCATGCTGGGGCTCTCCGATGGCTCCCCACTAGAATGGAAATGGGATTCTGCAACCAGGGCCGGGAGGAGCTCCACTGTGGATCTCCTACCAGCTCTGGCCTCCTTGCTGTCTCCGTCCCTAGCAAATACATTGCATGATAAAGCTCTCCCACCAGCCAGGCGCTCCCCCCTCCCCAGGGCTCTGCCACCAGCCAAATTCTCCTGGCTTGAGGCCTCAGGCTGGGTGAGGTGCCCTCCCCCACTGCAGACACTCCTGCCCCGTGTGGGGTGTTAATCCCGTCTCAGGAGGCATCATGGGGCCTGTCCTGATGCTGGGAGTCACCTCTGTCTGCAGACCCATTACACGCTCTGGGGGCCGGAAACACAGTATTCCCTGCAATGTCCCAGCAACGCAGAGAACCTTGTAGCTGTGGAGTCTGTAAGCGTTGAACGCATGAGTGGGAAAGGATGTTTCCGATGGTCGTAGTAGTGGTAAGTTTTGTTCCTTCGATTTTTAGTCAAATCAGGTTACTTGCAAAAAAGAGGGGGCGGGGAATAAGGTTTCTGATAGAATTTGGCCTGTCACGTTACCCCAGTGTAGAGAAGGGTCTTTAACTGTGGGGTGCCTCGAGCTGTGGCTTTGCCCAATAGGACGGGGGTGGACACTTGTTAGCGGTGATCTCTCCTTAACCCATCCCCATGGGTTCCTCCCAGGAGCCAACGCATCTCGGTCCCGGAGGAAGCGTGTGCTCTTCTTGTTTCTTTGTGCACAGAACCAACACTTTAACGTCGGGTCCCTGAATTTCCTGCCGAGGTCCACTGCACGGGCTTTCGTCCTGTAGCTGATGACACTGGAAAGGCAGAAAGGCAGCCCCTCTGTCTACACCCCGTGTGCGGTGTTACGTGGATTAGGATTCTTTTTCCCTTGCAAAAACTTCTTTTAAGCATCTCATCCTAAGAGTGAGTTCTGTACAAAGACTGTCAACTAGCCTGCGGTTCCGGGTATGAAATAGGAGACGGGTTGGGGGTCAGGAAGAAATCCGTACTACACCTTCACGTTCATTGTCGTCTCTCCGGAGGAAGCGTTGGAAGACACTCGTGAGCTGCCTGTGGTCAGATCGGTTTTATAACACGGGCGCAGTCTTCTAATTTTAAAGCAATAATCGCTTGATGAGGAGCGGTTAGCATAATGCTGTCGCAACTGTACTGTGGAGACATTTTCCGTCTCTTTATTAAGTCTGGGCTCTGCCCCTGTGCGGCCCTCTGTCTCTATTTTATTAAAATCAATGCTGAGTTTGACGACAGGATGGAGATTGACCATCGAATATCATGTTTTCCTAGTATCCTTCTTCTGTAACCTAAGAGGTGCATTCTGTCTTTGAACTCTACATTGTTTTTAATTTTTTTTAAACATTTTTCCTTATTTATTTGAGTGACAGAGAGGGCACGAGCCGGGAGGATGGGGAAGAGGAAGAGGGAGAAGCAGGCTTCCCGCGGAGCAGGGAGCCCGACGTGGAGACTCCATCCCACGACCCTGGGATCCTGACCTGAGCCGAAGGCACACACATGACCCACTGATGGGTGGGGAGCCAGGGAACTTCAGTTATCTGTCTGGTTCGTGTATTTCAAGATCTCACACACGGGGTGGTGGTGGATCAAGGGCTCAGGCTCCTGTGTCTTTGCAATAGTGACTCAGAGGTCGTTTCCGTGATGACTCATGGACGTTCTTTGCTTTGAAAAAGAAGCGTGAGACTCGTTCTTCTGAAGGACAAAGAAAAAAACATGGACTCCAGAATGACTTTACCTCCAAAGAACATTTCTGTGCGCGAAAAGCGGGAAATGGCCTCACTATGTCTGTAGCTATTGGAGATGTTACTAGGGCAGTGCAGGGAGGAGTGTTTTAAGTGCATTTAATAATGCTGAACATCAGAACTGCTGGGTGGCTCCATAGGTAAAGCCTCTGCCTTCGGCTCTGGTCATGATCTCAGGGTCCTGGGATCGAGCCCCGCGTCGGGCTCTCTGCTTGGCAGGGAGCCTGCTTCCCCCTCTCTCTCTGCCTGCTTCTCTGCCTACTTATGATCTCTCTCTCTCTCTGTGTCAAATAAATAATCTTTTTTAAAAATGCTGAACATCATACCAATAGCTACAAGTACTTGTGATTTTCTACTCCGATTTAGTTCACGTTTCAACTGTCAGAGAACTTTGTGAACTTCTATTTCCCCCCTACCCATAATACTACTCTTTAGTTTATTTGAAAGATTATTCTAGGTCATCTTCATAAAGAATATCAAAACTGAATTAATCCCCATGGTCTTGTTTTCTTGTGAATCATCTGACCATAGTATTTAAGGAACATTTTTTGTGGTCCGTGTTCTTTCATGCCATTGAAAAGTGTGTAGAAGGTATGAGGTCATTCCCTTGGGAGAACTCTTTGTCAGACTTGCAGGAAATGTTGAGGTTGCATATGGGAACTCTAGACTTTTTTTTTTTTTTTTTAAGATTTTATTTATTTATTTGACAGAGATCACAAGTAGGCAGAGAGGCAGGCAGAGAGAGAGGAAGAAGCAGGCTCCCTGCTGAGCAGAGAGCCCGATGCGGGGCTTGATCCCAGGACCCTGGGATCATGACCTGAGCTGAAGGCGGATGCTTAAGCCACTGAGCCACCCAGGCACCCTGGAACTCTAGACTCTTGTTATCTCAAATCATCTTGTGGTGTATAAGACGGGGACAAAGGCACGTTTCAGCTTTCCCTGCCTCGTCGATGGGAGGGACACCCTCACACTGTCATTTCCGATGACCGGCCATAGCCTAGAAAGGCAGTGAAATGAGCTTCGTTCTTTCTCCTCCTCTGTTTGGATGGTTGTTGGGTTCAACATGGAACTTGATGGGATAAGATGGAAAAAAAAGATGGGGAGATGCAGGAGAGTCTGGTTTGTCAGTCTGGTTTGTTTTTTATTGAGGGATGGGAACGAGTCTCCAGCAGTGAAGGTACATGCGGAGTGCCAGGGTTGGCGCGTTTCCCGAGTGCCGGGTCTGGTGGTAGGAACTTCCATGGGTCTGCCCCAAGCACATACGTCCCGGTGGGTTTTCCAGCCCATCACACACAGCCTTCCACAGCTCAGCACCTGTTGGACGGTGAAACGCTCAGAGTCCGAAGCTCAGATGCTCTTTTAAGAACGTTCCCAGCGTGAGAACCCAAACCGATTTTGTGTTTTCCTTACCCTCTTTCTCTCTCTCTCTCTCTCTCTCTCTCGCACACATCCAGGGATGCTTCGGGGCAGAGCAAAGGTGCAGGGAGGTCAACGCGCTCACCGCCGACGGTAGCCGTCAGCCCCTTCTCATACTGGTGAGGGCGTCACTTTGCACCCAGCCTGCGTCCCACCCGTGCTGCGGGACGATGTCCCATCCCCTCCATCCGTGCCACTCTTCAATGCCTTCTTCTCGGTGGCAGTCTCCCCGCACGTTGCTGGTCTTCCGTGGCTTCTCTGTGTGTTTGGGGGGGGGGGATCCCGCTGCTGGAGGGGGCCTCTCTGGAGTCTTGTCACCATGATCTTGGGACACACTGATTGAGATGCTTCCCATCCCACTGTTGGGGCTCCAGAGCCGGGACCCGCCCACGATAGAATACAAGAACAGAGTTTTGAGACATGCACAGGAGCCGTCCCCAGACTCTGGGCTAGTGGTGCTGCGGGCAGGGACAGTCCGGCACAGTCATGACCACCGTTGTCTCCTTTGTCACGCCCCCCCGTTGACGTCCACGGTGCCCCCACTCCAGTCGGAAACACCGTCCGTGCCTTTGAGCCCTCTCCGTCTTGTCCTCACACGCGTTGGTGCTGGTTTTCTTCTTTTCCAGCTAAACAGACTGAAAGAATTGCGGCAAAGGAAGCGTGTTCATGTCCGGGGAAGGCGGCAGCGATCCCGGGTCGGGGCTTTAGTCGGAGGGTTTGAGATCCGTAGCTTCCGGGGACGTTGCGCTCTTGTAATCAGCTTTGTTCCATGAGGGAAGAACTCCGGAGATGAGAAATCGGCGTGGATTCAGTTCTCTCGCGATGAGCGTTTATTAAGCATTTACCATGTGCTTGTCTTAAGAGAATAAGCACTTAAACAGATTTCTCGGAGAAGAAAATCTTTCTTTTTTTCTTTTTTTTATGATTACATGACAGAGAGCAGCTGCACAGCATTTGACGGAATATCATGATTTAAAAATCAGAGCTCATCACGCTGAAGTCGTCTCAATTAGGTTCTCTTCAGGCCAACGGGAAGCCCGGGTTCATTGTCTTTTTATTCCCATGAGTGTCAATCATCATATTGGAGGAGTTCTGTACATTTAATTGTGACATTGTATCCTTTGGCGCAAAGGAAGTATGATTAAGTTGCACTCTGCAGGCCTTTTTCTGGCTATAAAAATAAGTAGAGTAGGTATAAGTATAAGTAGATTAAGTATAAGTATAAAAATAAGTTGATAAACGCAAGAATTTTATTTGAAAAACATGTAAAAAAAAAAACCAACTTCTGGCTGACCCGTGCCTTCAAAGTGGTTTGGTTTTTTTTTTTTTTTTAAGATTTTATTCATTTATTTGACAGACAGAGATCACAAACACAGAGGCAAGCAGAGAGAGGGGGAAACAGGCTCCCTGCCAAGCAGAGAGCCCGACGCAGGACTCGATCCCAGGACCCCGGGGCCATGACCTGAGCCGAAAGCAGAGGCTTTAACCCACTGAGCCACCCAGGCGCCCCTCAGAACTGGTTTTAAATGAAGTTCTGTATTCCTTCTCTCCAATTACATGCATGTATCTCTACACACAGGTACAGCTCTAACATACACGTCCATGTACAAATGGGAATGCCGTCTTAATATCAGGTTCTGTCTTTTCGACCCCAAAATGATACCATGAACCTCTTCTTCATGACAAAAATAGTCTTCAAAATTCAAGAATGTATGGGCTGGGGCGCCTGGGCGGCTCAGTGGGTTAAAACCTCTGCCTTCAGCTCGGGTCATGATCTCAGGGTTCTGGGATCGAGCCCCGCATCAGGCTCTCTGCTCAGTGGGGAACCTGCTTCCTCCTCTCTCTCTCTCTGCCTGCCTCTGCCTACTTGTGATCTCTCTCTCTGTCAAATAAATAAAATCTTTTTAAAAAATAAGAGTTTACGGGCTGTGTAATATTTTATGATGTTATTGACTTAGGTTTCCGCAATGTCTGTAGCTTTGCGGATTTCTACTGTTGGTAAGCATGTGTTGGTACGTCACATGTGTGCGTCCGTCCACATTTTCCTGAGATGAACTCCTGGAAACTTAAATGCCAGTTCAGAGACTGTGAAAGTCTTGACATACCTGATTGTCGGTCGTGCTCCCGAAAGTCTGTCCGACTTTGATCTGCACAGTCAATGAGCATGTGTCCCCATGACCTACCCCCCGCCCTTTGCAAGAGATGGTGTTAGCACAAGGTAGTGTTAACCCCATCGGTAGGTCACAAGCAGCATTTTCCTTGTGTGTTCATTTTAATTTTCGATTCCTAACAGGACTGGGTATTTTTCACGTTTTTGTTTGTTTCTAATTGGAGGATGTTGCTGGTTCCTGTTTTCCCTCCCACCTGCCCTTCCCTTCTGCTTTCTTCTTAGCTTATAATAATGACCTGCTTCCTTTGAACCACTCTGTGGCTGCCCACAGTGTGTTCCACTCTGGGTTCTTCTCGAAGACGGTTCCCGGGGCCTCTTGTTGCCAATAACAGGATTGGGCTCGGACATGTGGGGTGCTCAGATGTCACGGGAAGAGAAAACAGAAAGACCCCATCTGGGGTCCCGTTCCCATAAAACCTGGCCTTGCCTTGAGCAAGTTTGGGATTCTGCAGCCCAGCCCAGTGAAGACAGGTGAATTCCGTGTGCTCTGGGACATGCCTTCCGTCCGGGGGAGTCAACATTGAGACTAAAATGTGATTGCTGCCGCATCACCAGCCTCCCGAATTCACGGTCAAAGAGAGAGGGAACGGGGATTTAATTATAGCAATTCTTATTAATCATGTTTTGCTGTTTCCCCCCAAGACAAATGGGACATTTCTCTACACTTAGTGTTTGGGGATGTCCATGAAGAGTGTGTAACAACCACAAAGGCAGGCAACGGGGCGTGAACGCTCTGTCCCCACGCCAGGGGCAGGTTCTTTGGAAGCAGAGGCCAGCGGTCAGTGCTGGGTGTGTGCACGGGCTCTGTTCCTGGGTCCCCGTGGTTTGCTGGTGTGCGACATCAGCTTGGAATTCATTTTCCCTTTGAATTTGGGGACTGTTGTTATCTGACACGATTCAGCGTGGCTGTTGAAACACCAAAGCCGCTGGGAGTCTCTCTGTGGCTGTCCCGCATCTCCCGTTTGCATGCAAGTACGACCTTTCCTTTGCCCTCCGTGTCCTAAGGCTCCATGAGAACCGGCTTTCCCTCCGGGTCTGTTTTCCGTCGTGGATTTGGACACGTGCTCGTCCGTTCAACGTGGACCCTCACTTCCTTTAACAGCTGTCACTCTGTCTTGTGTGACTGCTTTGGGAGTTTATCCGCGCACGTGCTGCGTCTCTCTTCTCTCCGCTGGTGGGACCTCTCTTTCGGATACCCAGCTTTCCGGTCTTCTCCCCTGTTATCAATCACCTTGATGTTTTGTTCCGTCTCCCTTCGAGAGACCCTCCGTTTCCTCTTCCCGGCTGATTTATTTCCTCGGTCCTGTGCTGCATTTCCAAAACTTGTGTTATGTTCTCTTAATGGGCTTTTTTTTTTTTTTTTTTTTTTTTTCCCAAGGCATCTTTTCTTTGTCTACTTATGGATTGATGGATGGGTTGATTGATGATTTTAAGATTTTTTGTTTTTCTTTCTTCCTTTTGTCTCTGATCCTCATGTTTAAGATTCCTTGCAATGGTCTTAGGGTCCTTTGCCTGTGTTTGTAGACAATAGGGAGGTCCTGCATTTTGCAAAGCCAGGGGGAAGCTCTGTGCTCAGGGGGACATTTACGTAGCTCCTGCTTGTCTGAGAGCTGGCCTTGGCATCCGGGACCTGCAGCTCTCCAAAGCTGTTGTCCCCGAAAGCCCAGTATTCCGGAACCAGGACTGGCAGGAGGAGGTCCCTGGCCCTGTGGGACACGGTGGCCCACCCCATTCCGGTATCACGGGCGCCTCTCAGGGCCCTTGGCTTTCCAGCCCTCCTGATTCCTTACTCAGAGACCCTCCAGGGTCTGCTTCCCATGCTCCAAAAACGCAGCCTGTGTCTTCTTTCCGTCTGCCTTTGCCCAACTGACTTGGGAGATGCTCACGTTTCCTTAGTGCAGTTTTAAGTGGCGTGTAGAGGTTATTGTTGGTGATGCATGTGCCGTGTTACCCTTAAAACACTCCGCTGCTGGTGCCCCATCTGTAGAGGAGCCGTTTCTGTAGCAGCCTCGACATTAAGGGACTGGACCTCAGGATGGCGGGGACGTTTCCTGAGAGCCACCCAGGTGACCCGTTGAAGCTGACGTTGGCTCCCAACTTCACGTGTCGCTCATTTTCACGTACAGTGTCTGTTCGGGCCATACAACATGGTTGATATGCATATGTGACCTACATGATGGACATTTCAAAGGTTTCGTCCTTGTGCTTTGATAAAACGATCGTGATCTCAGGGTTGTGAGATCGAGCCCCACGGCCAGCCCCACATCGGGCTCCGTGCTGAGCATGGACACTGCTTTATAAAGACTGTCTCTCTCCCTCTCCCTCTGCCCCTTCCACACCCCCACACTCTCTCCCTCTCTCAAAGGAAGATCTTGTCCCAGCTCTCAGGAATTAAAGCTTTTCCATAGTCGTAATACTAATAAGCATCAAAGAAAAGGATGGGTGCTTCCGTGTTGGATAAAATATCCTATATCCTAAGGGGAAGGTTATCGACTTCTGTATCGTAATTGGAAGGACGTGCTAACCCCAGTTATGCTGAAAAATTGTGTTGGGACCGGACTTCTTATTTGACAGATCCCACGGACCCCGTGGCTATCGGAGAAAATAATGTATGCGTTCACGTTTGCCCAGCGAACTGATATCCTTTTCCTGCGATTCATTTTGAGAGCTTACAGAGTTTGTTAAAAATCACACCTGTCCCCTCCCGTAAAGCAAACACGATTTTAGGAGAGGATTGATTTTCCTGCATGGCTCCTGCCTTAACGTTAACATCACATCAGCCATACGAAGCACCGCTAATTGGGTGTGTATGCGTGTCCTTCCCGAATTTCTTCGGGATCGTATGTGGAAATGACAACCTACTATGTCTTCCGTTGTATAGGTTCCACCTTTTCAATTGTGTTGGAAAACAATTAGAGATTCAGAGATCGATACACAACAAGAGAGCAGGGAGGCGTCTTGGGTAAAGGGACTGTTGTTTTCGACTGCTTCCTGTACTTCCAGACCTAGAAATTCCGGAAGGATGAAAATTCTCGCCGTCGCCCTCCGTGGCCTCCCTCCCGTCCTTGCTTTCTTTCCTGGCGGCCTCCCTCCCCTCCCTGCTTCCGAGGACTCTTCCCTGGCCTTCCGTGTTCACTTTCCAGGGCCAGTCTCAGAAATGGCGGCAAAGCTGGTCAGACGGCAGATGGCGGAGGCTAATGATGACCCAACGCTTCGGTGGTCAGACGTGGGGGTCAGCAGGCTGGCATCAGGGTGTCCACACAGCCAGTCCCTCCGGGAGCGTCTAGGGCAGGATCCGGTTCTGTGCTGCGTGCAGCATCGAGAGACGCCGGCACGGCTTGGCCCCTGACCCCGGCCTTTGTCTTCACGGCCGGTGGAACGACCTTCGTCCCATCTGCTTTTAGAAGGACCTCTGTGATGACGTTAGGCCCAGCTGCATGAGCCGGGATTCTTTGCTCATCTCAGGGTCTTTAACTTAAACACCGCAGCAGAGTCCCTTTTGCTTTTTTTTTTTTTTTTTTTAAAGATTTTATTTATTTATTTGTCAGAGAGAGAGGGAGAGAGAGCGAGCACAGGCAGACAGAGAGGCAGGCAGAGGCAGAGGGAGAAGCAGGCTCCCTGCCGAGCAAGGAGCCCGACGTGGGACTCGATCCCAGGACGCTGGGATCATGACCTGAGCCGAAGGCAGCTGCTTAACCCACTGAGCCACCCAGGCGTCCCTCCCTTTTGCTTTCTAAACTGAGATGATCACCGGTTCTGAGGGTTAGGACCTGTCCCTCTCTGGGGGGCTGGTGTTTGTGCCCGCCCTACTTCCCTTTGTTCCTCCTGCTCTGAGGCTGGTCCAAGTGGACGCGTATCCTGGGCCTTGATCGCGTGCCCGGGGCCGGGCTCAGCCCGGCGGGGTGTGTTTGTAGCATGGGGGCTCCGTGCAGATGGTCCCCTCCTTGTGACGGCTCGACTTGGGTCCTTTCCACTTTTCGTGTCACGAGGCTGCGAAAGCATTCGGTGGGAACTCTCCTCGGGAGTGCGACGTTGGATCATTTCCCAGACGAGAGGCAGGCAGCCCTGGGCTGCGAGGCAATGCCGGGCAGAGGCAGCTCCCAGCCAGTTCCACCGTCGCGGGGGGCCGAGAACCCGCACACTGACAGGCATTCCGGCCCCAGACGGCCCATCTGTTTGTCACTTTCCGCATTCGGGAGAGGACACAGTCAACCCTGTGTTCTAGAAAAAGGCGGTGTTAGAAGATCCTGCCCAGCCTCGGGCTCACGGAAGGTCGGAATACGCGGACGGCAGGCTCGGCTGCGCGGGGAGGCGCCGTACGATACGTGCCTGCGGCGGGTTTTTGAGTTTCCAGTGTTTTCCACGTACGGTGGGTTTTTGGGGACGAGTACACGGGCAGAGCTGCATGACGGTCTGTCCGTATATGGAGACAGACTGCAGAAAAAGAACTGGATGCAAACACAAAGGGCACAGAATTCTTTCTTGCCTAAGTGGGTCACGTCTATGCATTTATCCCCCAAATATTCCTGGTCCGAGATCTGCGTCCTTTGCATAGGAGCACGTGGGCCTTAACGTTGATATGCACTGTATTTGCGGCTCTGTTGGGTGATAAGCGGTGAACCACACTCTCGTATTATCTCCTGGTCTCTGTAGGTCACGAGTCCACGCCTGGGATAGATAACGTTGAGCCTCTGCTCAGGCGACCGCATCCAGGTGTCAGCCAGACCCCCTTCTCCCCCGAGGCTCAGGATCCTTGTCCACGTTCAGGGGCTGGTGGCAGGATTCAGCTCCTTGCTATTGGGGTGTGAGGTCCCTATTTCCTTGCTGCCGGTAGGTCCTGGGCCACCGTCGCCTCTTAGAGGTAACCAGTGATTCCTGGACGGAGCTGGCCTCCATAGGCAGCTCATGTCGGAGCCCTTGATTGCTTCTTCCAGGCCAGCTGAGCACTTCTGGCTTCCCAGAGGGCTCCGGACCTTTCAAGCCGTCCCCTGATGGGGTCAGGCCCACCCAAGGCCACATCCCCTTTGAATGAACTGAAAGTCAACAGATGAGTCAGGAATGACCTCCATCGTATTCAGAGGTCCTGTCCTCCCCTCAGGGGGATGGGATTATTGCTGACCATCTGGAGATCCTGCCTGAGCCTCCCCAGTCTTTCTGGTCTCTATCATTTGAACCTCATCGCTCTATGAAACTCCGTGTAAACAGCCCTCTGTCTCTGTCTTATATCCGTTGTGTTGTCTTCTGTCCTGAGCTGCCGTCATTTGCTGAGATTCCCAGTAGGCCCCGAGGTAGCTGTTGGTGCGGTTCATGGAGAAGGCTGGACTGCTCGTGGACTCAATTAATGCTGGCTTCCTTGCTTTGCTTGCTTTCCTCCCCTTTCCCTCCCTCCCTCTCTCCCTCCTTCCCTCTGTCCCCCGCTTCCTTCCTTCTTTTTTTTTTTTTTTTTTAAGATTTTATTTGTTTATTTGACAGAGATCACAAGTAGGCCGAGAGGCAGGCAGAGAGAGAGGAGGAAGCAGGCTCCCTGCTGAGCAGAGAGCCTAATGTGGGGCTCGATCCCAGGATCCTGAGATCATGACCTGAGCCGAAGGCAGAGGCTTTAACCACTGAGCCACCCAGGCGCCCCCCTTCTTTTTTTGTTTTAGGGCTGGAGCAGCCCCTCCCTGCCCAACATGGGTGGGAGGCGTGTCTCCAAGTGTAAGACCCAGGCTGGGATGGAATCCAAACCCTCGCCCTGTCCTTTTACCTCCCCTTCCCTCTGGGGCCTCCCCCAAGCAGATCCACGCAGCAAATAGTCTCTGTGCGTTCCTGTCTCTGTCCGCCCATCCTGGGACCCGTCAGAACCCGTCAGGACCGCGCAAGCGAAGAAATGCCGTGTGGGCTGTGGTAAAGGGGAGCTCACTGGATGGCTGAGTTATTGGAAGGTTTCGGTGGAGAAGGGCATGAGGTTATCAATCCTTTGGAGAGCAGGAGGTCTCAAGCTAGACTTTATCTCACGGAGAGTTTACTACTCATAGTAGGGGATTTTATGTCCTGTTTCCGTTGGACTGTGTGCCTTCTTGCCCTCAGAGTGAGTTATTCTGAATAGGTAGGTCTTCCAGTGGAGGTAACCCCTCTGAGATTACCAGAATGCGTCCTTACGTACCCTTACGTGAACCACAGCTCTGCCCTTTTGTGGCAAGTGACCAAGACAGCACTAAACGAGTTTCTTGCTAGCAAGTGCAGTGTGTTCATGGATTTGCATGATATACTTGTCATCAGCATTAAATGTAATGCTTGCGGTTTAAGGATCCACACACCGCCTTGCTGTTGGAAATGCAGCCTAAAGCAGTTTGTGATCAGCACACAGGTTTGCTATTGTTTCTTTTTCCCTTGTAAAAACCGCCTCCATCTCTGACTGTGGGAAAGGAACCATATACACAGCCATCTTCCCAGGCTGGTGCCTTCCTTACGTTATTGAATCCCACTGGGATTTTTGCTTCTCCCAACCCATCCCTGCCTGTCTGCTGCAAAAATTGTTAGTTGCTTTTGTTGGAGGACTGCGTGGGCTCTTTCGGACCTTACCGTGTAAAGGATTTATCCGTAATCCTGTATCCCAGAAGATCCCATGGGTGAGCACGGAGAGAGCTGTACAGACACCTGATTGTGGGACGCTCACCGCTTGGCGTCCAGTCCCTTTGTGCCAGGTGTGGGAATAGGATCCCATCCCTGAAACACGGAACTGACCAGAGGACACGGGATGCTGTTTGGGTCTTGACTTCAAAGGTGGGGGCTGAGGCAGTGCAAGGGTTGGCCGTGGTCGGGTTTTCCTGTCCGCCGTGGGGAGTGAGACTCAGCCCCAGCTTGCATGCCCCATAAAGCATGTTTCGTATTGGTCCTTTTGAGTTCGGCGGACATCCCGTGACAGAGACCTCCGTATCTAGGATAGGTCAGAAGAGACACTGGGAAGAACCAGCTGGCTGATTAAGGTGGCTGACCCAACAGTCTGCCCTCACATACTGTTCCACAAGATCACGAGGAGATGGGAACGGAATTCTGGAATATTCCATATCTTTTAGCAGATCATCATTATTTTTTTCTCTTTTAAAAAAAATTTTACTAAGTTTTTCATTTTAATTCCAAGCAGGTACTTATTTTGTGCATTTCCGATGGGGGTGTAGGAGCAGGAACCTTTTCCCTTCTTCCCTTCATAGATTCTTTTGGCCATTCTATTAATGACATTGGCGTAAGACCGATAAACAGAAAAATTTAATTTTATGCATATGTGCGGCGCTCCAAGATAGGCCGTTGAAGCGTATGTACTATCCTGAGCTCAGGAGAAAGGTGTCAGGGTCTGGGGCTTCACAGGAGAGGAAGGGAATTTGCAGGAAGAGCAGGTGTTTGGTCAAGATCACAGAGAGAGATCCGAACACATAGGGCCTGGCCAAGCTCCCTGAGCCTCCCCGAGTCATCCCAGACTCTGCTTCTCTCTGACGACTGCTGTCTTCCTGGACCAGCCCCTCTGTCTAAGTTTTCCCAGGCAGGGAAGGGGGAGGTACAAGGCTCTTCCTGAATCTTTTGGGCTTTGAACGTCTTCAGCTCACAACAAAACACATCCCCACGTGGCCCATTTGGGGAAGGTTCGTACCGAACCCCCTCAGTGGAAATGGTAAGAGTAAACATCACTATTTTGCATCCAAGGGTTGAGTTTCTTCAGAGTCATTTTATTTTTATCAGAAACAACCTTTCAACCTTTTGCATCCCTGAAGAGTCCCTACCAATGTATATACACATATATCCATATGCATACACATGCACACGTATACATATATACATGCATATACACACATGTACATAAGCATACATATACACGTATACACATACAAACACACATGCAGTGCACAGATATACATCTGCAAATACACACACACATACACAATGCACACCTACACAAGTGTGTGTGTGTATATATATCTATATATATGAGGCACCCTCGTGGGAATTTGGGAGGGTCATTTCCTGCAGCCTGGGGATTTTCTCTGTCCTTTACCGCCAATTCTCCTTTGTGTAATCGGTCATAAAATACTCAGCGCAGCCATGTATAAAGTAAAATAGAATGCTCTTTGCAGCCACGACTTGACCCTTGGTGGTACCACATGACTGGGCCCCTCTTGTCTCAGTGCTCTGTGAACGGATTTGGGGTCCAAGAGTACTGGACTAGCAGCCGTTCATTCCCTCCGTCACTGGCCACACATCCTTGAGCTGCTGGTACCACCAGTTGGGTTGACTCTGCACGTCTGTACCACAGGAGTCATCCCAGAGCCTGCCATGCTGGTTGCTGCACGTGGACGGTGGTCTCTGTAACAAGGTACCTGGCGGCTAAGGATCTGATACGGACTGAAAGGTGCGTGTTGTCACTGTGGCTTTGCCCAATGCTACCTCTCTATGCCCCCTTGTCTCCTTCTGATGCCTCTTGCTTTTGATGTTGTGGTACTTGCTTTTGGCGTGGACGTGGTACTTCCCATGTTGCTCTGAACTGCAGGGGACAGAGGCGTTCCCCTTCAGTGGGCTTGCCTGGCTGGGTCTGGAGGAGACAAGAGGACCATTGCCACGTTTCCTGAGGAACTCCCCACCTCCCGGACCCCGCGGGGAGGGCTCCGATCTCAAGACCAGCTCCGTCTCATCAGAGTCATAGAGCACCTGCCTCTGAGCATTTCTCCACGTCAGCCGGAACGCTCAGCCTTGCGAAGGAACCCAGTACGGTTGAGGCAGCTGGAGGTGGACCTGGACAAGGAAGGGAAATGCTTCTCCAAAACTCAAACATCACACGGTGTCATGGGCTCCTCAGACTCTGATTGTTCCGATTCTCATGGAATGTTTTGCTTTGTGCGGATGCTTTCAGAGGTTTACCCCTGTCCTCTCAAACCGGAAGACAATATGGAGTCAGTTCCAGGCGGACTTAGGGAGAAACCATCCGGTTTGGGAAACATAAATATTACAGGCGTTTAGACGTAGTAGGCGCGCTGGTGTTGTAGACACAGGTGTGCGTAGACGCACAGGTGTGCAAACATCGAGCTCCTCGGTTGCATGTCAGGCGGTGAGGAACGTCACCAGCAATTTGGGGAACATCACGGCTGGGCTCCCTGTATGTGTCCCTCTCCCTGGTGTCCCGGAGCATCAGCCGTCCCAGCAAAGGAGGCAGAGAAGTCAGTGGGAGCCGTGCGGGTTTCGCCGTTTCTGAACTGAGTGTTTCCCCGAGCTGTCTGAAGATTTCAGTTGTAAACAAAGAGGTTAAGACCTAATTTTTCAACTAGCTTTCATAATGAATGCGACGACACTAATGTAAGGAGCTTAGCTGTAGCGTGTGTAGTTGAGTGTGTGGACATGTGCAGAGACCCGAGCGCCGTCTCCTGCGGCAGAGTCCGTAAAAACAGCGATTTGTTGAATAAGTAAAACGTGAATATTTATTTTAAAAGAATTGCAAGCAATTTCTTGTTGTTTGTTAAAGGACACTTAGCACACGACGTTGCATTAGAAAAATCACAAACAATGTAAAGAGCCATTTAAATCTATAGAAACACCTCCCTCTTTTAACACATATTCAGATAGGTTTTTGCTGTCCTGATGTCAGACGGTTTTTATGGTTTGAAAACAGGACATCTGTTTAGATAACCCTTTGTTAACCAATTTCATTAGTCAAGAAATTTATTACATATGGTTTAAATGGAATAAAATTGCCTTTGTTCTAAAAAAATATGGCATGTAATGTAGGGTTTTCTCTATTTTCAATCTGCCTTTTTCTTCATTGAGCAAAGAGATCAGGAACATTTTTGTTACCATGGTGAAGCTTCTGTTATGTAAGCGTCGTGTTAATTTTTCTTTAATGAACAAATTTAATGTAATTACATCTCCAGTTACTAAAATGTTCTTTTGTCTCTCTCTCCCTCATAATAGCTCTGTTCTAGGAATACCTACTTCCTCCCAAAAGTGTTTTCATGCTTTTTTGCCAAATTAGGATTGTTCAGAAAAATAATTTAATTTTCGAAGGAGGGAAATTATGCTGTTTTTCAGAAGTTAATGTGCCATACTCGTGTTTTGGAGTAGAGCATTTTCATTTCTATTTTAAGTACTTTTATCAACTAACTGTGTTTTAATAGTTTGAAACATCTTTATAAATGCCCATGCTTGTGGGGAAAAAATAAGTTCTGGTTCCTTCAGACAGTAGTAGTTTCTATGCAGAGAGATTCTGAATGGCTATTAACAGACTGACATTTTCTAGCATTTTTCACTGGGGTAGGTGATCTTTGTCACCCGAGGTCTAGCTGTATCTACCGCGGGCACATTTTGGAGGTACAGTCAATGACAGAATGTCCCATCAAGGTAACCAAACCCAGCCATTCTGTGATTCACAAATTAATACTCTGTAGATACTAATAGTTATTAAAGGGCTTTGATCCTAATTTGATCCTAATTCTAATTTAAGAAACAGAAAAGGTCTACACCTGAACTAAGCCTCTCAGGAAAATGTACAGTAACCTGGAATGGATTTTTCCAGTAATGGATCCTTATTGGGGTAACGTCTTAGCGTGAGGCAGATGTTATCGTGAGCCCCAGACATTTTCTGTCTTTGTTGTTCTCGCAAAGCTAATGGCCACCATGTCTTTCCGGAGAACAAGGCTGACGTCTCATTGACCACTCTCTCTCCCTCTGACGCCTTCTATCCGGTTAAGTACCTGCGTGTATGAATTGCCTCTCAGATCAGTCCCGTTGTTCCCTCCCATGTGCCCCCAGCTGGTCTGGGCAGCAGCACCTCTGTGGCATCGTGGCCCGACATTCCATCCCAACTCTGCCCTGTCCATCCGTCACAGAGCGGCAGAATGAAGGGGTACGCACGTCACCCCCAGATTAAATTCTGCTGTGTCTGCCCGTCGTGTCCTGGGTGGGCGGACAGTGCTGTGGTCCGCTTCTGACCCCTGCTCTTCCTTGAGGCTCTCTCCATCTCACAGTGAGGGTCTTGCCTGGAGGAAGCGCAGACCAAAGCCACGGTGTGCGGCTGTAGGAACATTGTGCGTTCAGACATTCCCGGGGGGCGGCGTGAGAACAAGAATGTGGAGGGAAACCCATCACCTGAGTGGTTCTCTGCAGAGTGGCTGCTCTGTTTTCCCTCTGTACCTTCAGAATAAAAGCGAAAATACAACAATACAATGTTGATTTGAAAAAAAAAAAATGAATTTTGATTTTTATGTCCAGTAAAAGCCGGGTGGGCCAAAGTAAGTTTTGAAAGAGCTGGATTTGGGGTAGAACTTTAAGACTCTCATGGAGCCTGGATTTTGCTTCATTTAATCTCTGTCAACCGTATCCCTCTAGGCTGCCGTAAGTCCATTTTTCATTCCCGGTATTTTCAACTTCGGGTCATAAAACAGAAATTCATTCTTCACATGGTTGGTAAGCTGAGCCGTGTGTCTTTAAATTACTTACATAAATTCTGACTGCTCATTGCTAATGAAGCCTGTTCTTAAAATAAGTTCAGCATGGCCTTTGAGCCCCTGCCATGGAAAGTCTTTGCAGGTCCTCATTAACGCAGTGGAATTTCCCATCCAAAGCTCTTGGCCTTTGTATTAGTTTCTGCTTCTGTGGAACAGGTGAGTGTAAAAGTCAGCAGCTCAAAGTAACATGTGTTTGTTATTTCAGAGTGTCTGTGGGTCAAATCTGATACAATGTAGCTGGTGCTTTGGGATCCAGGTGCCGTCCAGGGCAGTGGTCTCATCCGAGGGTTCCGTTCCCAAGCTCACTCTGGTGTTGTGGGTGGGATTCTGTTCCTTGTAGATGGTCAGCATGGGGGTCTCATGTCCTTGCTGCCTGTTTGCTGCAGGCCTCCCTCAGTTCCTTGCCGTGGGGGAGGGGGATCTCTCCAACATAGAATCTCACTTCATTGAAATCCAGCCAGAGCAGGAGGCTGCTGGCCAGATGGAGGTCGTGATGTAACCACAATGTCAGGTTCTATCCGTTTTCCACATTCAGAACCAGGTTGTGAGTTTCTGCCACATCCAGGGGACAAGATTATACAGATGAGGATACCCGAAGGCAGTCACCAGGGCCAGGTAGTCGGCTGCCACAGTTTGCTTGAAAGTCTATTGCTGTCCTTATTATGTTCTACACAGAGTTATAATAGCAGCACTGTGATGACTACCACTGACAGCTGCTGGCCCAGAGTGATGAGCCCCTTACGCGTTTATAGCGCTAAGTGTATACTTTTATCTTTCCATCGTATGCACAAGGTATTGTTAGGATTATCCCATTTTACACAAGAAAGTACCAACAGAGAGGCTGAATCACTGCCCCGGGTTTCTCTGCCACCGGGCAGGGGGCCAGGACTGAAATGTCACATCACCAGCCAAAACCACGTTTGTCACTCCAGTGCTTACTGGGGTGGGTGCTGTGATCATGTGGAATCCCTCCAGAATGGGGTCATTCTGTGACACATGCAACCCTGAAACCATCCCGAGGTTGTCACATACGTTATCCAGTTTTTTGCCCCATAAGTGGGTTGAATTGGAACGAATTTGGTTGAACTGTCAGTGATTTTCTTGTCCTCCATATAGGGGCTGTTTGTCTCCCACTGGATCATTTCTGAGACTTTTTCTTCTCTTTCTTTTTCTTCTCCTTGTAGGGAGGCGGGGAAATGTACTTGCTCCCCCACCTCCCAGCTTTATTGAGGTCTAAAGGACAAATGAAATTGTGTACATCTGTAACGGAAACAGGATGATTTCATATCCATATAGATTGTGAAATGATGACCACAAATCAGTTAGTTAACATACTCCTCCACTCACGTATTAGTCAGCATTTTGTGGTGTGTGGTGAGAATGTTTACAATCTACTGTCAAAGGGCGTAGCAAGTGTAGAGCCCAGAATCATTAACTGTAGTCACTGTGCTGTCCACCGGGTCCATAGGACATGGTCATCACTTAACAGAACACGTGTCCCCTTGGACCAGCTTCCCCAGTGTCTCTGCCCCCTAGCGAGCGTTCCGTTCAGTTCTTTCCCTTTTTCAAGATTGCCCATTTGCTTTCAGACTGCGTTTGTCTCTCTGCGTCTGGCCTAGTATCTTCCTGGTTCATCACGGTTCTCGCAGATGGCAGCATTTCCTTCTTTTCATGACTGAGTAATACTCCATCATCCATACAGAGACCACGTCTTCTTCATGCATCTGTTGGCCGATGCGTGGCTCATTCCCGAGTCTTGGCCATTGCGAACAGTGCAGAGAACACGGGAGCGCAGGGGTCTCCGAGATGGTGGCTGTCTGGAAACCCTTTGTTTCCACCATGGGGGCTGACTCCCCGTGGTAGAGATAGGATCTCAGGGGACGGTGCCTGAGCCCGAGGCACAGGCAGCTTGTGCTTTGTGCCCAAGACCTCGTGTTTGGTGGCCTGAGTGCGACAAGACCCCTGACTCGTAATTCTCCACAGTCTGCTTCCCGACAAGCAGGGAGGAAAAGCCACCAAGGAGAGAATGGAGAGCAGCGTTAGGGATAACCCAATGGCTTCAGTCAGAGCCACAAGTCCATGTGTTGCTTGTCCTTACAGGAAGGGAGGGCTGGAGAGCAGAGTTCGATTTTTCCAGAAGGGAGGATGCTTGGTGGAGGGGAGAGATGCAGGAAGGGGGGCAGTGGAAATAGGTGTGGACAGAGAGGAAGGTGTCGTTCCAGGCCACCAACATGTCAGGGGGCCAAGGACCCTGTCATTTGGGTTCCTAGAGGCAGCTGGAAGATGGGCGTTGGCACACGGGTCTCGCCCGGTGAGCAGGGAAGCTGGCGCCCTGCACACACCGCAGAGACCACAGGAGGCACGTGAAGCCTCGGAAGGAAGCACGGTCAGGGCCCGACCTTCTCTTTGAAGGCCTCCCCAGGATTGCTGCGCACGTGTGCGGGACTTGAAAGCTGCTGTGAGTGGTGGGGGCCTGGCCCGGCCGACGGGCATCATCGGTGAGCGTTGAAGATAGGCCCGTGGGTGCAGAGGAGGAGTTGGCGGTGACTCGGGTGGGTGGCCGTTGCCACATCCTCCTGTAGACCCCGGCCTGCTTGCGCGGGTGAGCAGAGCGGGTGGGGGGCAGGTGCAGGACGCAGATGGGAACTCAGCGGCTCTCCCTAGTGGCCCTTCTGCTGACGGGGAGCAGGTGAGCATTTTCTGGTGAGCAGCAGGCCTCAGAGCAAGGACTTCTCCCATCTCCGGCCTCGGTCCTGCCCAGGCTGGCCAGCCCTGTGCGTATCAGCGGTCAGCTAAGATCCAGTCCTCGCTGATTTACAGGATAAACCAGTCGTTGTCATGCTGTACAGGTAAATCGATCGGGGGACGAGCACCTGCTCCCAGGACTTGTCCGTGTAGGTCACTTGGTACAGGACGAGCCAAAGTACCTACAGGGCCTGCGCCCACTCGCCAGGCTGTGGTTTCCAAGTTGCAAGTTATATCTCTTTATTCTGGGTATGAAGTGATGCGTGAAAAGACGGAGGTGAACCCGTGACCTCAGGGCTGTGGCTGTCGCCTTGTCGGGGCGGGAACTCTCCCCCCTTGCGTGCTTACGGGGACAGGACATTAGGGACCTGCTCCTTTAGGTGCCTTTGGTATCGGTTAGAGATTTGCAAGGTGTCCAGTCCACGTAGGGACCCCGGCTGTGCCCACCATCCGCATCCCGTGGGCATCCCTAGTGGGCGTCTTCCGTCATCCTCAAGCTGTCCTGTGTGGCGGTTCTCATGGTGACAGACGGATGCTTGTCTTTGAATCCTTCTCTTACCCGTACAACCTTCCAGCCGTCTGAAACACACCTCCCCGTGCTTGTTCATCGCCTGTTCGGGGGAGTAGGAGCGAGGCATGTTAATGCAGCAGAGAAAGAACGTCCGCACTTTGTCTCACGCAGCTTCCCTGGGTCCCCGTTTCCCCAGCCGCTGCCCCCGTGGGGCCCACGGCATGGTTAGGGATGAGAGCATCTTTCCCGGCTTCTGTACACACTCGTGGTCAGCGGTTTTTGCACCTTTGCTCAGGCATGGTCCGACCACATTTGCTCGGTTGCCGAGACCACTTGGCGTCTGAGGGTATGTTCTGAGAGGAGGGTGTGCAGGCAACACGGCAGTGGGATGCGACTGGAGACTGTGGGTCGGGTCCCCACGGGGCAGGGCCCCGAGCTCCTCCCCAGCCAGGGAGCCGGGTAAAGAGCATCCCCACCAACCCGCGTCCTCACTCTGGCTCGGAATGGATGGGAGCACCGGCTTGGGGCTGAGAACCACTGGGACGGACGGGGACAGAAGTACGGAGGGAGGCCGCGGACGCGTGGGAAGCCGACGTTCTCCCACAGAGCAGAGACTCTGATGCCAAGGACAGGCTTCTGGGTCCCGCTGGAAGGTTGAACAAGGACCCTGACCCCCACCCTCTGTCCAAGAAGAGGGCAGAGCAGGACCGGGTCAGCAGAAGACAGGAGGGGAGACCTCCCTGCCTGTGGACCGACAAGCCAGCAGGAAGAGCGGGCTTAGCGTCCTGAGACCCAGAGAACAGAAGCTCCAAGTGGTTTTGAAGGGGGCGCAGGAAGGACAGTGGGGACCAGGGGACTGTTTGCACCTGTGTACGGAAGACACTGGATTTCTCGGTCTCTGTCCAAAGGCTGCCGAGCTGGCAGGGCCCCAGGCTCATGGAGGAAGTGCCTCAGGAGACTCTGAGCTCTGGGTGCCAGACGTGGCTGGGACCCAGGGAAACGAGGGGTCAGGACGAGAGGGGAGCATCCACGTCCGTGTCGCGGAGGGAAGGCAGCCGGCTCCTCCCTTCACCGCAGGCCCGGAGCGCGGCCAGCCAGAGACACCCGCCTCCCGGCAGGAGATGCTGGTGCTCCGCGGGGACACAGGCCTGGGCAGGAGGCTGCGGGGTCCTGACCGTTCATCCTGCCCACACACACAGGCCTTTGATGCGCTTCCTGCGTCCTGCCCCGCAGGGCGATTAGACCCGCAGGAGGCCTGGGATCCGAGCAGGGTCTCTACCCCGGGCGGGGACGGCTCCGTGCTGTAGGACGGAACGCTGAGGGCACACGCAGCACACAGTACGCCGGCTGCGTGTTCTCGGGGAGCCGGTTTCCCCCAATACTGTAACCAACGGCGACTGCTCCGGAGGCCTTAAACCCCACTGATTCACGCATCCCAACGTTCTGGAGGCAGGAAGTCTGCAGGGAGGCTTCTGGGGTTGAAATAAGCACATCTACCGGGACCTGCTGGACACTGGCAAGGGCAATCGGCTTCCTCGTCTTGAGCGGCTTCTAGAAGCCCCCGCACGCCTGGGCTCCTGGGTGCCCATCACGCCACCTTGCCCCTCGCTTTGCTCATTGCGGACCCTCCCTTTGGTCCTGTGGCTGCCGAATGCCCCACTGCCTCCCGTCTGTGAGGACATTAGGAGCGCGTTGGGCGCAGCTGGACCGTCCCGGCTTACCTCCCTGTTGTAAGATCTGGACTGCCATCTGCAGAGTCCCCTTCCCCGGGAGGGTTACGCTCACTGTTAGCAGGGGTTCGGGTGTGGGCGTCACCCCACGCGAGCGTGTGCTGTGATGACCATGTGGGTTCCCTACGTCGGGGGCATTTGCTCTGCCTGATGAACCAGCAGCTCTCACAGCCCTGCCTTGAGTTTGCAACTATTTACCCCGGGTTCCTTAAAAAAAGAAAAAAAAAAGTGTCATTTTACAAAAGAACTGATTTGGGAGCACCTCTCAGTCCGTGGCTCAAATAGAGAGTTTTTACCTAAGCATGGAGCTGGCCTTCTGGGGAGACATGACCCGTGATTGCGTTTGCATTTTTCCAAAGAGAGTGTATGTTTTGGCGTTGGGTAGAAATGAGAGGTCATTGGTTACCCGTCCTTGGAGAAATGAGAGGTCATTGCTTGCCCGTCCTTGGAGAAGTGAGAGGTCATTGGTTGCCCGTCCTTGGAGAAATGAGAAGTCATTGTTTGCCTATCCTTGGAGAAATGAGGGGTCATTGGTTGCCCGTCCTTGGAGAAATGAGAAGTCATTGGTTGCCCGTCCTTGGAGAAATGAGGGGTCATTGGTTGCCCGTCCTTGGAGAAATGAGAAGTCATTGTTTGCCTGTCCTTGGAGAAATGAGGGGTCATTGGTTGCCCATCCTTGGAGAAATGAGGGGTCATTGGTTGCCCATCCTTGGAGAAATGAAAGGTCATTGCTTGCCCGTCCTTGGAGAAATGAGGGGTCATTGCTTGCCCGTCCTTGGAAAAATGAGAGGTCATTGCTGTCCTTGGAGAAAGAAGTGCTTGTTTTGGAAACAACGAGATGGGTCAGCATGTCTTTGGGGCACATGCTCTCTGGGCAGACAGGTGGGAGGAAGGTCCCAGGAAAGGAGATGGTGGGCCACACGCGGGCGTCCTTCACTTCCCTCTGTCTTCTTGCTCTTTGCAGAAACATGAGGGTCCCTGTGTCGCTGCTGCTGCTGCTGCTCCTGTGGGAGGCCCACAGCTATGCGGCCTCGAGGCCCAACTTCGTCCTGCTGATGGCCGACGACCTTGGCATCGGAGATCCCAGTTGCTATGGCAACAAGACGCTCAGGTGCGCTGGCTGGCGGGGTTGCTGCGTGGACAGCGGGCCGTCCTCGCCGGCAGCGGCCACGAGGGATGTGAGCACACACACACACACACACACACACAGCGCAGAACGCCCACACGGGTCAGAACCGTTCAAGACACACACGTAGATACGTACCAGTGGTGACACTCACGGGTGACTTCACGTAGCTACGCACCGACAGTGGCATTAGGGACACAGGTAGGACTCGAGCTGTTTGCACAAGGTCAGCTAGAAGGACCTTCCCAAGGACTCTTTCTCACTCAGCCACGCTGTGCGGCTTTTCACCCGTCCTCCTTCGGTTCTTCCCGTTGCTTTAGATGCTTTAGGTAAGTCTCTTTGTCGGGTACTCGCTTCACTGCAGTGGGCACGCCCCCCACGGCCCCCGTCCCTGCTCGCCAGCTCCAAGTCTTGTTTTTACAATTACCAGCCACCCTGGCCTGGGACAGGTGGCCCAGGGACGCACGCCAGGTTGGAAGACTGCACAACTTCTCAAGCAGCCGGGGTCATTATGGTAGCGGAGAATCACACCGGGCACAGGACTTAGGGACAGAGGGGGGCTTTCTGTGTCTCAGCTCCCTGCGTCACACCGCGTTCACGTCAGACAATGTGGAAGGGCCCCTTGATTTAAAAAGGAAAGTCGGTCCTTGTCTTATAGGATAGTGGCATCAACGCTTGCATTTTCTCTTTATAATCATGGAGAGATGGTGACCTGAACAGCTTCTGAGCCTCATGTTACCAACAATCAGTACGAACGGAATGACACAAGGTCGGGGGAGTGAAGATCATTAGCTTTTCCTAGAATTTTCTTGTAAGATCTGTGAATCATCATCAGAATCGCATGATGCCGGGGGACGGATGCACCGGAGAGTCCCGCGGACGTGGGTGGCCTCACGCTGGCTCATCTTGTTTTCAACCTGGCGAGGCCGCTCGGAAGACTGTGGCGTTGCATTGTGTCAGGTCAAACAGAAAGCGGGCATCCGTTGTCCTTTTGAGGACGACCCAGCCTGCAGATGTGGGTGTGTTCCGTGCTGACGCTTTGCGTCAGCGGCTGCTTGTCGTGTTTGAAACGTGCCTTCACCTGCACCATTGGTTAGAGCTTGAAAACGTGTAGGTCTTACGTTTGGACGCTTTCTTATGCCTTCGTTGCTGCTAATTTGTTTTTTTCTGAGCAGAGTCTTTGTCATTTCTTAAATTTTGTTCGTGATTTTTTCACTTTATTTTTTATTGTATTGTTATTTAAAATTAATTAACATGTAGGATATTAATAGTTTCAAGGGTAGAATGGAGCAACTCATCAGTTGCGTACAACAGAATACTCATTGGATCACGTACGCTCCGTAATGCCCATCACCTAGTTACCCCAACCCCTACCCGCCTCCCCTCCAACAACCTGCAGTTTGTTTTTCCTAGAGTTAAATGTCTCTCATGGTTGATCCCCTCTCTGATTTCATCTTATTTTGTTTTCCCTTCCCTTCCCCGACGCACGTGTGTTTTGTTTCTTAAATTCCACCTTGGAATATTACTCAGCCATCAAAAAGAATGAAATCTTTCCATTTACAATGACATCACCGGAACCAGAGAGTATTATGCTGAGTGAAATCAGTCAGAGAAAGAGAAATATCCTATGATTTTTAGGATCATATGGATTCCCGAATATCACTGAGACAATACGTGACCTTTCTGACGCAGGTGTTTTAATCCAAAAATTACAGTCAAGTTTTAATGTTCCATTTCTACCAGATCTCAAAAGAAAGAAAAGAAAGCATATACAATCGGAGTGAAGAGCTTATGCCACAGTGTACCCCACACCTGTCTTGTTCCATAACAGATTCCAGTTCCTTACGAATTTTATTTTTTGTTTTATATGGAATCAGCTCAGACCCCTAACGTAGTCCGATGTTTCTGTGGGCCAGTCTAGGCATGAGAAGGTTGAAGTCAGATACACAGATTCGGTCTTCTGTGCCTTCTAAATCTCGTGATGGAAGGCAGGAGCACAGGGGGAGTGTGGGCTGTTAAATGCATATGCTGAATTCATGGATGAGAGAGCAGGTGGACGTGAGCAGGGCAGGGAGATGACCTTCACCTTCAAGCTGTGTATCAGCAAGGGCTAGTCTGTGTGGGCCCCGGAGCAGAAGGCTGTGGGCCATGATGAACAGGATGTGTACTCCTGCCTCCGTGCATCTGTGTCTAAGGGAGCCGTTTGCCGTGCTGTCCCTTTATAATGAGGAGCTGCTGGGACAGGATCTGTGTCCTACATATGGACCAGGCCCCCTCATGGGACAAGGTTGGCCGTAGGAGGCCCACGAGAATCCCGTCTCTGCCAGGAGCTAAAGGATGGAAGGTAGCCAGGTTGGCAGAGAGGCAGCGGCCACGTTCCCAGTGGAGGATGTGGGCTGAGAGCTCAGCACAGCCGCAGAACAGAAAGAGGTTCATTCCTGAATGCCTAGCAAGAGTGGAATGACACCGGGACAGGATCAGCCGGTCCATTCCCAGAGCAGAGGCACCGGGATGACTTGTGCTGTGTCACCCTTCCTTCTGGGAGCTTCCCTGGATGATTGGGGGGTGACCCGTGATTAAAAAGCACAGTGCAAACCGCATGATTCAAGGTCGTCATGAATGACATGAGTCTTCTGTTTTAGGACGCCCAATATCGATCGGTTGGCTGAAGGAGGGGTGAAGCTCACCCACCACCTGGCAGCTTCACCCCTGTGCACACCAAGCAGGGCAGCCTTCATGACAGGCCGGTACCCCATCCGATCAGGTAACCCCCAGGCTCTGTAGCCATGGCTGTGGTCCTCCTGGGGGCATCCCTGACCTCCTCCTTCAATGGATCGTTTCTCCTGCCTCAGGAATGGCGTCTGAGTCCCTCATGGGGGTGTTTATCTTCTCTGCCTCTTCTGGAGGACTTCCCACCAGTGAGATTACCTTTGCCAAGCTTCTCAAGAATCAAGGCTATTCAACAGCTCTGATAGGTATGGGCAGCTGAGGAGGGGGAGCCGAGGGCCTGGGCAGGGTAAGTGGGAGAGGGCATGATAACTGCCTTCGGAAGGATGGCACCAGTGATAACAGTTTGCACAACTTCACATAGGGGAGAAATGATTTCAATTCTAAATCCAAATACAGCACACCTGTCCAGGCTATTTGAAAGTAAAGATGTGTGTGTGCGTGCGTGTGTGTGTGTGTGTGTGTGTGTGTGTGTATGGATGGTTACATAGACGATAGATAATGATAGATGGGTAGATGGGTGGACTGGTGGATCCTCTATCAGTGATAGAGGGAGGAATGGATAGATCAGTAGATGAAATAGAAGATGGATGGATCATGGGTGGATGGATGGATGGATAGATGGATGATGGATGGTTGGATAATAAATGGATGGAGGGATGGAGGGGTGGATGATGGTTAAACAGATGAATGGGTGCATGGATGATGGATGGATGAATGGATGATGGATAGAGAGATGGATGATGGATGGATGGATGGATGATGGGTGGATGGATGGAGGGATACATGGTGAATGGATGAATGAATGATGGATGGATGAATTGATGGATGATGGTTGGATGGATGGATGGATGGATCATGGATGGATGGTTGGATGGATGGATGATGGTTGGATGGATGGATGGATGGATGGATCATGGTTGGATGGTTGGATGGTTGGATGATGGATGGATGGTTGGATGGATGGATGATGGATAGATGGTTGGATGTATGGATGATGGGTGGACAGATGGATGGATGGATACATGGTGAGTGGATGGGTGGATGAATGATGGATGGATGTTTGGACTGATGGATGGATGATGGATGGTTGGATGGATGGATACATGGTGAATGTATGGATGATAGATGTAGCAATCAATGGACGATACATGATGGATGGATGGATACATGGTGGATGGATGGATGGATGAATGATGGCTGTAGTGATCGATGGATGATGGATGGATCGATGGATGATGGGTGTTGGATGATGGATGGATGGATGATGGTTGGATGGATGGAGGATGGTTGGATGAATGATGGATGGATGGATGATGGTTAAACGCATGGATGGATGCATGCATGATGGATAGATACATGGTGAATGGATGATGGATCTTGATGAGTGGTTGGATGGATGTTGGGTGAATGGATGGTTGATGGATGGTTGGATGGATGGATGGATGAGTACTGAATGGATGAATGGATGAATAATGAGTGGATGGATGGACGATGGATACCTGGAGAGGTGATGGGTGGATGGTTGGATGGTAGATGGATGGATGGATGGGTGATGGGTAGTTGGATAAATGGTTAGATGGATAGATGAGACACAGAGATGAGACAGATGATAGCTAATAGATTGATTAATAGATAATTATGCATGCCATGCCTCATACATACAAAACTACATACACACACGGTGCTATTGAACATTTTATATATTATATTTTTTATATTATATTATATATTTATATAATATTTATATTTATATGAATTTATATTTATTTATATAATATTAATATTTATTATTTATATAATAGTATATTATTTAATATTTTATATATCAATACTAAAACTGTACCAGACTCATTCTCATTGGCTTTATTCAATGGATACGAACGATGCATTCTCTTTTTTTACTTGATAAACATAGGTCCACATGGGACATCAGACGAATCCTTAAATCTCTCAAAAAAGCAACATGACTGTGCTCTTTCCTCTCCTCTTGTCATAAAACCATCATGTTTTTCATTTGTGAGGCACTCATTAATCTAGTGCTGTAATCAACATTTTATAAGAATTGTACATAGATGTTTAAAATAATTGCGGAGTTACGAGTGTGACTCCGTTATGCTTCAGGGGTAGTGTTTTGGGAAAGGATTCATTTCCCCTTTTAACATTCAAGGGAAAAATCCAAGTTGGTTCTGCAACTTTAATTTTAAGGAAAGGTCTTTAAAAAACACTGGTGTTTTTCTATGTATTTTTGTTACCTGCCCATTCAATATGTCAGGTGTTGGTCTTTTGTTTTATTTTGTTATGTTCAGCACAGAATTGGTAGTTGTTTTCTGGCCGAGTGAGTCCGTGCCCTGTTGTGCGTGGAGAAGGAACGGAAGCACTGTGGGGTTCTACAGAACAGGAGCTGGGCTAGTCCATGTACAGAGCGACCCCGTGTTCCCTCGTGTGGGAAGCCGAAGCCGATACTCACGTTGGGGTGTTTGCCGGGTCTGAACGTATCATGCGTTTGTCTTCTCAGGCAAGTGGCACCTTGGGACAAACTGTCACAACAAGACAGATTTCTGTCACCATCCCTGGAGCCATGGCTTTGACTATTTCCACGGGATCCCCGTGACCAACCTGCGAGACTGCAAGCCGGGCGAAGGCAGCGTCTTCACCGGGGGCATCCGGGTGGTGGTGTTCATCCCCCTGCAGATGATCGCCGTCACTCTCCTCACCCTGGCGGTGCTCAGGTTCCTGGGGCTGGTGCACGTGCCCGTTGGGGTCTTTGTCTTCCTCCTCTGCCTCGCCGCCCTGATCCTCGGCCTTCTGGTGTGCTTCCTGCATTACTTCCGGCCCCTGAACTGCTTCCTGATGAGGAACCGCGAGATCACCCAGCAGCCCTTGTCCTACGACAACCTCACGCAGAGGCTGACGGCCGACGCGGCCCAGTTCATGCGACGGTGGGTATCGCCTTTTCTGCGGATGCTGCCTGTTGCCCCGCGGTGGTTGGTGATTTCCGCGGCGGCTGGACAGTCCCGGGTGGCTTCGCTGTGCAGCTGTAGAGGTGGCAGCCAGGCTCTCGGGGGGAGGGGTGCGCCCCGTGGAATGGCCCGTGCAAGGAAGCGCGATGCTGCGGGCTCTCACCCAAGTGGCTCTGCCACGTGTCCCTCGCGTCCTCTGCTTCTGAACCCATGCCCGGAATGTCTCCTAGCCGATCCACGCCCGTCACTCTTGGAGTGTGCATTGTGTAAGGATCGGCGTTGCCCTTGAGACAGAAACGACGTAGGGGAAGTCCGAAAGGGTCTGTGCAAAGTTCTGAGCAGCAGAGCTGTGTGCGCGGCCTGGCCGGGGCCAGGGATCTCGTTTGGGTGTGTGACGACCCCCGTGAGTGCACAGTGTCGAGGGTTGCCGTCGGCGAAGGGAGTAACCCTCCACGGAGGGGGGCGGTGTCTGTCCCCAGGAGAGACGATGTCAGGAGCCCCTGCTACTGAAGGCAGACCAGACTCTGGTGTTCTGTTGGGAACGCTGGTGTGTGTGGCCACTTGGCACGTACATACTGAGAGCGTGGGTGGCTCGGGTCCCCAGCGCGGGTCCCAGCTAAAGGGCAGGAGGAAGGACGTGATGGCTGTTCCGGACAGAAGGAGGAGGATTTCAGGCTGGCGGTCACGCTCCTGGCCTCTCTGGTTATCACGGGCACGTGGAAGTCCTGTTGAGTTACCGGTGCCTTCGTGAGCCTGAGTAACCATTGGCCCACACAGCCGGAGCAGGGATTGCCCAGGCTCTGTGTTAGCACAACCCAGAGGCGGCGACAGCCTGCACATCAGCAGTCTCACGTCCTGCCATTCCTACTGTGGAGTGCTCGGGCAAGGCCGCACGCTCCCTGCGCGCGTCTGAACCCCGTGTCTCCTAGGACGCTCGGAGCACTAGCAGGGGCGCTGTGGGGGTTTTGCCATCAAAGCCACAGCCGTCATTATGCCTGTCGGTTTCTCTACAAGGAGACGCTGGCTTGTGATCAGAGGCAAGTCTTAGAAGCGTATGAGGTGCACAGTTTATACCGGCGTCGGGTCTGGCGTACGCAGAGTGTTCCTAGAAACAAGGTTCTCCTCGTTTCTTCCTAGTACGGGGGTCGCTTCGGAAACTGTCCCTCTTCCTGGGCTGAGTGTTCATTTTCAAAAACCCTCTGGCGGTGACCGTAAATTAGTGTCGTCGCGCAACAGTGGGGCACGGTCTGCGTGGATGACAAGGCTGTCAGCTCGTGGGTTAGCTCGCCGGGTTTTAGGAGCCAGCGAGCGGCCTTTCCCGGGTAGGACGGCGCCCCACGGGGTGGCACTTGTATCCGTCGAAGCTCGAAACCCCGCAGCGGGAGGACGGCAAGATCAAAAGCGTCTGGATGAACCCATCCTTGCCCCGCGGTGTGCGACGTGCGATATTTGACACGGCCCGTGGCATAGCCAGGCACCGTGAGAATCCACTTCCTGCGGCACCAGAGAAACATAGTCGTATTTGCAAAAAAAAGAATATGATTTTGAGGATGGGAAGACGCATTTCTAAGCGCGGCCTCACTGCCCGGCATATCCTGGGTTACGTAAGGTCTTTATTTACCATGTTCGTGTGGGGAAGGGCTTCAGACGTAGGAGCAGAAGGAAAATGACCAAACACAGAGGCAGTGTTTGTGACATCCGTGCGTACGCGGATGAGTTCAGAACTTCACGGTACAGAGTGCCTTCGTTCAGTGCATTCACAGAAAAGACGGGGACGGCCCACTTCCCGTTGTTTCCTTGCCAGGGCCTCCCCTTGCCAGGTTTGCTACCAACGTGCCCCCGGCTTGGAACGCACACGTCTGTACAACGGCGTACTCCATGGTGCCCCTAATTCCTAAATTAGGAATTTAGTCTTAGGGATGAAATGCATCCTGGGGACATGCTTCTGTTGGGAAGCCAGATAATTAGGTCTCCATACCATATGTTAAAAGCCACAGAGTCGTGCAAAAGACAGGTCATCCTTAATGCAATTTAATTAGCAAGAAGTCCATGTTGCTCTGTGAAGCAGAATAGAGCTGTGGGTTTCTTAGGGATGCCCAGCGCGCTGTCTGTGTCCTGAGTGAAGGACCCTGCAGCCATCCGGCTTGTCCCCTGGGCTGTCGGTTTCTTCCGGGCTCTGTAACTCACCGCCAGCGTGGGGGCCCCGTGCCAACGGCGGCTTAGCTCGGGGCACGTGCACGTGTGAATGACCTTCATGGAGTGCTTGTCTGTGACCCACCAGGCCCTGGGGATACACACGTCACCTAGGACACATTGCACAATCACCACCTCCTTCTTGCTGCAGAACATCCACGTGGCATGGGAGAAAGAGACGGCTTCTTGTGGAGGACTTTGAGTCTCCACACTTCGGAGCGGAGGGCCAGAGCCGTGTGGGTAAGAGCAGAGATCGGATCCAGAGAGCACAGCACGTTGCCTACAAAGGCCATTCTCTCTGTCGGAGTGGGCCATGTGGATCTCCTTGACCTGCTTCAGACTCAGCCAGCTCACCTCCTCCTTACAAGAGGAGGAGGAAGCAGAGCAGGGAACGGTACAGATGGAAACAGAAGATTCGGGGTCTCGTGCCGCCGAAGTAGAACGCATCCCAGGAATTCTTACGGGAGCTCTGATGTCCGTCCCCTCGTTGGCCATGGAGACGGAGAGGTAGTTGCTGACTCTGAGATGAATTCTCAGGCTGCCTAGGAACAGGCGAACTCAGTGAGTTAATTTTATTCACCAAGTCATTTTCCCTTCGTGAACGTCAAGGCCACATTTAAAAAGGTTGATGCCAGTGGGTAAAACGAGACCCACGTTTCTGGTCGTCTTCGACAGAGCCGGTGAGCTTGGGTCACTCTCGGTGCGGAGAGCTGGTGACGTCAGACCCTTTCTTCCCTAAATACATCGAACACGATGCTTCGTGCCTAGAAAGAACATTTCCGTTGAAAGAAACCGCTCTCTTTCTCTGCGAGCCACACATGTGTAGGCTGAAGAGGGTGTTTTCAAGGATGATGGCGTTACGCGCACCCTCGAGATTTGTACGGTTTGCGGTCTCCCGTCCCTGCGTTCGTAAATTCCTATGACCTTTCCCGCGGGCGTTCGGATGCCCAGGCCTCCACGTTCAAGGCGTACTGAACAAACTCTGGGTGTACTTTGTATGTATACAGCGTGTTCTCCGCCAGCGCGTTAATATTCTAAGGGGCTGTCATCAGAAGGGAGATAAACGCTAGGAATTTCCGTTTATGCTTAGGATGGGGCATCTGAGGACAAACCCACCGTCTGGAAAAGGGCTGGACGTCTGTTTTTAACCTCTGCCTTCCCAAAGCAGTGAGATCATATTTCTGCCACGTTAATACACCCTGACCCGACTGGTCCCAAAAGGGAGGGGGGCGCGCCGTGGAAGTGATGGAAAGCATGGTGCACTGGGGGACGTCACATGGTCATGGACAGACAACGTCCTCGTGGGAAGGTGGTAGGGAAGGGCTCCGTCTGCCATGTCCTGTGCTCTGGAGCTGTATAGGAGACCAAGACTTCCTCTTGCAAGTGCCGTTGGTGTCCTCAAAAAGCCCCAAAACGTGGGACCGCTGATAAATGGGCCATTAGGAGACCTGACCTTTTATCCGGTTCTGCTGCCGTCGATACTGGGCACAGTCGGAAGCCTGAAAGGCTCTTACAGGGTAGCCTTTGACAGCCAGGCCTTTGACACCTGCAGCCGGACCGTGGTGGAAGTGGCCGTACTGAACGGCTGGGATTTGGCCCAGAGCATGTTGCAAAGAAAGGGATCGCGGGATGACTTGATGAGTTTCAGTAAGAGATGAAGGCAGGAGGGAATAGCGGGGATATCGATCTGTAGTTCACGGCGACAGTCGTGCCTCAGATCAGAATACAGGGCCGTACACAGAGAGACACACATGCACACACACACACACACACACACACACACACACGTTCACCCGCGGAAAGGTTAGTTAATGGAAGAACGGTCTTGCTGAGTAAGGCTAGATGCCCCAGGATGGGCCTCTGCTGTGCCTGGGTCATCGGGACTCGGGTTCCGGAGTGAAGGGAACCTGTGGCTCTTCAACGGGGCCCCCGTCCCAGGTAGAGCGTTCTGGAAGCCATCTTCAGTTGTGGAGGGAGGCTTGCTTTTCGTGGTTCCGCGATCTGTTCATCCCTGACGGAGTGGGGCTTGGATAAGGCACTGTCACACACCCCCCCACCACCACCCCATTCTCTATCAAACATACAGATCCCTTTTACGCCCTGGGATCATGATCCAGACTGGAAATCAGGAGGCATGAGCCCTGCCTGTCGAGGTCACAGGTACACGGCAGGTCCAGGGAATGAGGGATGGGAGGTATCGGTCCTGGAGCCCCCGGGAATGGGAAGTGGCTCAGCTCCTTCCGGGTGGTGAGCGGCTGCCCTACAGGAATGCGGGCTGTGACTTCCCGCTCTGCAGACCTTCCCAGAGAAAGCAGAAATGCTGGTTCGTGAGAAGAGCCCCGTGGGGGAAACTTCCCAGTGGTCTCCATATTAGCTTGTTTTTTTTAGCGCTCAGAACCCTGCCGGATGATTGAATGGCCGATCTGCCTGCTCCTCAGCCTACACCCCGGGCTGACTCTGCTCCCAGGCCTATCGGTTCCTGTCCCCGTCCCCAGGCTTAGCGTGAACATCCAGAATCTGTACCAGCCCATCTGTCTGGTGTTGTCTGAGTCGGAACACTTATTCCTAGCAGGACAGATTTGCTCCTACGGGGTGAATCCACTCTCCTCTTCCTCTCCCCTTCGAAGGTCCATCTGAGGAGGCTCTCTGAACCTTTTAAGATGCTCTTCTAGCGACGGCCAAGACACATGATTGATTTTCCAAAGCCACCTTGGAAAATACATCTCCTCCCTCAGAATCTCATTTCCTATTACAACAATTCTAATTGTTTCTGAGGTCCTACCACCTAAACTGCAGGGAAACTATCAGTCTGTCCATCTGTCTATCTAATTTGCCACATAGGCTCAGTATCTTGCCGTCTCTGGGTTCGGACGATGAATCAATACATGCGGGGAATTTACAGCCAGAAAGAGCAAAGGGTCTTTCCTGTACCTGTTGCATGGTAGGGGCGTGTGGGTGGCTTTAGGTATTTTTATTTGGATCACGCTGGGGTTGGGGAGCGGCCTCACAGGTAGTGATGGACGGGGTCAGAGTTTGGCATCCTCACCGGCCAAAAAGCTCTTGATCTAATGAGAGACCTCACAGTCACAACGAGGCTGCGTCCGCGGAATCCTTGCACAGAGAGCCCCGTGTGAAGCCCTGTCCAGCCGCTGAAGCCGGTGTGCACACGCTGCAAGGATGTGAGCAAAGCCCGAAATCAGGCCGCCTTTTAAACTCTGCTTAGACGAATTGGCTTTTAGGACAGAGTGTCCATTGCATCTTTTTGGGGGGGAGGAAAGGGCGGATTCCCTACTTTTCTTGTCTTTTTTATTTTTGAAATAAAAACGTCTCTCCATGTTTCTGTGGCTGCAGCAGTGACATGTGCAACGCTAAAAAATTAAAGGACCCAAGCGTGTCAGGGAGAAAGTTGCAATTGTTGCCGTTGAAACGGCAACAGTGGAAATTGTGTTCAGTCCGTCACACCAAGGACTTGCCTTCCGCGACCCAAGATGTAGCAAAGCTTGTGTATTCGTGGGGTTTTTCTGAGAGTCTTTCCACCTGCATGGACTTTCATTTTATTTTTTAAAGATTTATATGTTTATTTTAGAGGTGGTTCCCAGTAACGTGCCCAAGTTGGTCCTGAGCCAGCAGGGACCCGGCTCGCTCAGAGTTTGAGTTTCAGGCTGATGATCTGTTTCAAAAGCCAACGGGAACCTCCGTGCGAGGAGCCGCCTTCCGTGTCAAGGGTGATGAGCAGCCGGTCTGCGGACGGCCCCGTAAGGCGTTATGGGGACGGGACGAGCCCAAGCGGTGTGCTTGTGGACAGCCCCGTAGAAAGGGGGTTCCGCCACATGTCGAGTCCGTCCTTCACTCCGTCGGTGCCCAGCAGCTGTCAGAGGGGCACTTGGACAACAGCCCCGCTGAGACAGAAAGGCGTTTCTGGTACTTTCCAGGACAAAGGTGAACTCGGAACCGCTTCCATGAAACCGAACGGCCTCCTCAAAGTGCGTTGGTCAGAGATCTGCGCCAGGCAGAGAGCAGGTGCTGGGACTTCCCGACCCCTTCTCAGCAGAGAAGACCTTCCCACACTCCCCAGGCTCGTGACTGTTGTCACAAGGCGCCCCCACCCCCCGGTTGACAGCAACTTACAGCTCTCCCCCAGCTGTGTGTTCTCGCCCGTTAGAACACAGGCTGTTTTGATACACCGAGGAAATGCCTTTGCGGTAACTTGACACTCTTTATTGCTTGGGACGCACTCAAAGAATGTACCGGGCAACTTCCAAAACAGCAGTGTGGACGGTGGGGGCCTTTATTCGAGGAGACTAGATCGGTCCTGGGGGGGGGGGGGAGCAATATGGCGGAACAGTTGACTTCGCAGTAGACGGGGAGACAGGCGTTGCCGTAAGAAGTCAAGAAATGGGGGTGTACCAGACAGTTGCTTGTGTGTGTGTGTGTGTGTGTGTGTGTGTTCATATTCCAGAGGGAATAGGCTTTTGAAGGCCCTCAAGTTCCTACTCATCGCTGTATAGAGAAGGAAGAAGAGAATTCAAGGTCGTTCCCACGACGTTCCTTCCAGAGCTGTGTCCCTGGGGGACGTGTTGAGAACATAGCAGGTGAGCCTGCTGGCCCGGGCAGGGCGACCGTGACTCTTCATAGGCACGCTGCGCCCACGTCCGTTCTCCAGAGGACAGGCGCAGTGTTGGACGTCACCGTGCGGTGCTGTCTGACGTTTCAGACGGCCTCACGTCGTGCGAGTTTGGTGCCGGCGGGAACGGAGGCCCGCATGCTCACCGCGTTCCGGCTCTCTCTCTCCTCTCGCAGGAACGCCGGGACGCCGTTCCTCCTGGTCTTGTCGTACCTGCACGTGCACACGGCCCTCTTCTCCTCCAAGGACTTCGCCGGCAAAAGCCAACACGGCGCTTACGGCGACGCTGTGGAGGAAATGGACTGGAGCGTAGGTATGTGCGTGTTTGACTTCCGTGGTGTGTGCTCACGGGGTGTCAGAGTCCTCCTCCTTCTCCCTCATCTCCCCGGAAGGGCCACCTCCGCGCCCCCTGCCTGTAAAGACAGCAGATGGGTTTGGGGATAGTTTGAAAAAGGTCCTGAAGCGGTAAGTGAGGAAGGGAAATGGAGCGTCAACATCATCTTCAGCCCCAACGGCGGGGCTGCGGTAGCCGGCGGCTCATGCCTGGGGGGGAAGATGGGATCTGGGGGCCGACGCGTACAGGTGGACGGAGAAAAGGAGCCAACGCGGTGTTAGCTTTCCCGTCGTGGATCCTGTTGACAAGGAAATGTGCACAGCGCCCTTTCTTCCGCAGCGACGTTAGGTAAGTGGTAGGTTTGGGGACGCAGAAGACCCCAGGCGCACACGGCCGGGGCACGCCGCTGCGGGGTCTCCTGGTGATGCCCTTCTGTCTGGAGCCACGGCCCCTGTGTTTTCTTCATCCAGGACTGGTGTTCTGTGGCCGTCCCCATGAGGACCGTGACACTGTTTTGTCCAACTTCCTAAGAAAATTATTCTCTTCCTGGAAAACGGGCCATTGTGTTTCCAGAGGTGCTGGGAAGACTTCTTTTTTTTTTTTAAAGTGTCCTCTCCTTGTCCATGAGATCACCCTGTCCCTGCCATCTTGGCTTTTCTCTGGCAGACCCGGGTGATATCGGGTGTGTTCTGTAGCGTGAAGGGGAAGCAAAGGGATGGGAAGCCGGTCCCTGTGATGAATGCTGGGGCTCACGAAAGCACAACATTTCCCTTTGTGAGACTGACGGGACAGATGCCTGTACTTCTGTGTGTGCTCACGGGGTCTCTGAGTCCTCCTCCTTCTACCTCATGTCCCCGGAAGGGCCACCTCCGCGCCCCATGCCTGTAAAGATTTTCATGCATGTCCTGGACGCCAGGACGAGCCTGACTCTCTTCTTTTCTGCTTCTTTCAATGTTGCCTGTGAATCCCTTTACGTATTCCACACCTTCGCGGTGTGACTCGGTAAAACGTTTCACCTCCTGGATGACTGTTGTGTTTTAAGGAACGGGGTTTCTTGGACGACCGCGTTGGTGGGGTAACACGTGGGTTCATGCTGGTGCCATCCAGCGGACTGATGGATTTTTGTTTCATTATCTTGCCGGAGATGTGTCCCCTGACTCCTGAGCAAGTCTGACGCTCAGTGTTTTCCCCCTCCAGGTCCCCTCTGGAATGAAACAGTTCACGTTTTTGAGTCTTTGAGGGTGCGTTAGAACCCGATGTTCCATCTGTAGATGATTCTGTGCTTTTTTTTTTTTTTTTTTGCCAAAAAAGGAAGTCCTCCCTGTAAGCAGTGACGTCCATGTGTTGGGACGTTCCTGCTGTTTACCAGACCAGCACATCTGAGCGTTTCAAGGAACATCCCATCTTTCCAAAAAAAGCCTTTCCTTATGAGGCCGAGGGGACTGCGGCGTTCTGAAAAATTACATAATAAAATGAAATGGGGATATTTGCTTGACAATGATGCCTCCTGCAAGAGAGGCCTATGAGAGGGGAGTGGGTAGTGGCAGAGGGCACGTCTCTGCCTTTTGGAGCATTTTCTTTCAAAATTGTTGGACACAACCTCATTCTGTGGAAGCCCACTACAGGGTTCCCTGTACGTGGAAAGGCATCACCATGACGGAAACGTTCATTACATAGTTGTGCTTCCTCCGTGGTCATTCCCACGCCACGTCCTTGTGTCATTGCCTTATTCTTAGCCGAGGGACGCCACTGTCTTGGGTAGCTATGGTGAGGGGGCAGATCTGCAGCGAGGACCACAGGAGGGGTCCTGCACGGACCCCACATGGTAGACTCCCATCCTGGATCTAGAAATCCCTCTAAGGAACCGACGGGTGGTTAGCCTTCATTCATAATCTCAGGGACTGCCGGCGTGGGGAGTCTGCACACATGCTGTCCTCTGTGCCAAGGGCGGTCAGTGTGGGAGTCTTTGTGCTCATTGTCCCCCTTCTGAAGGTGAGGCAGGTGAGGTGGGTGAAGGCTGACGCACCTGCCTGCCTCAGGTGTGTATCTTATAGAATCAGTAGACGTGATGAGCAGGAACCTGAATGCAGGTGTTTCCCCAGAGCGTGAAGGTGGTTGCACCCGGTCCCACCGCTTTCCCTGTAACAGGAAAGGCCACCTCGTAAGTGCCGGATGGCCAACGATCGGTCAGAGGGAAAGAGCTCACTCTTGCATTACGCACGTTTGTTGAATATGGGAGCCTAATTTTCTTTTTCGGAGGCAGTGAGTAATACAGATATGGTCCTTGACGTAAGGGAAGTTAGGAACTGTGGAGGATTTAAGATTCTTCCAGGAGATCCAAAAATAATGCAGCGTGGAAAGGGATGAATGCGTGTCCCGGCAAACATGCCGATGTGCTGCTCCAGAGTTTGGGGAGGGGATGGACAGGCATACGGGGCCAGTACGCACAGCCCCCCGTGTCATTTTGGCAGGATACCCCCACACTCGTCTCCTGGGGGCACCTGGGAGACCTTCACAAAGTGTAATTTTCAATCCCAAGTAATTCTGAAGATGTAGAGCTTTGGGGAGGAATAAGCCAAATCAGTGTGTTCAAATGGGCACCCGGTATTTTGAGGGTGTGCCGTCCTAGCTGTTCTCCGTCCCCCAGAAATGGAGTGATTCTTTCTTGGGATCTGTAAAGTTGAGCAGGGCAGAGGGAGCAGTCGGAGGGATGGAGGCAGTTGCCGCCGCTGCTTTCTTCTGTGTGCCTCGTACCGTTCCAGACGACACCTCTGGTCTGTCGAGCGGAATCTGCATGCATTGACCATTCATTCAGAGCCCCGTGCTGTTCGTAGAGCCACGGGAAGGCATCATCAATCAGCACTTGCTTAGGATTCCACTAGCCCTTCCTGGATCCTACAAAGGGAGATGCAGCTCAGGCACAGTGAGTTGAATGCTGATCTAAATCTCAGGCTTCAGGTCGGTCCTTTCAACTAAGAAAAAGTCCCTGATGCTTCAAGGCTTGGGATCCCGTGGCTGACGTGGCTTTTTTATTTTTTTTCTTTCTATCAAACCAAAACCATAAGCTTTTTTCTTCAGCAGAAGCACCACCAGCCTTGCTGTTGGCATGGAGAAGTCTTGAGGAGTGAGGTCTCCATTGCCCTGTATCTGTGATGTGGTACCCGCTGGTGGCTGTGTCTGATGCTCTGATCGTCCCTTTCTACCTGCCTTTCCCTCCGTGGGGCTGGACAGGGCCACCTTCTCTGGGTGCAGGGAAGGAACAAACAGCCAACCAGAAGGAAAAAAGAGCAGATGCGTTCATGCAGGACAAGCTAGGGGTTATGGGACAGCGCGAGCTCCTCTTTTCCGTGCCCGACATAGAGTTAAGCACATAGCACGTGGTATCTGTGGCCACACATCAAATCCATCTTGAGGAATGGAGAATAAATTGGAAGGTCTCATTTAGCAGGTCAGGATAGCCCCAAGAACCTCAAGGAACACAAGCATGGGGAGACTTGGGTGTTGGTCAGAGCCCCTCAAACCTATGGCATAATTCTAACCAAGGTTTGGCTTATCGGGCAAGAGTCTAATGGAGTCTCCCTTTAAACATGGACTCTTTCTAGGACCGTTGTGAGACGCCATGGATAATCCCTCACTTAGTAGGTCCATGTGCCTGGGCCTAAGTGCTAAGTGTAGAAGACATTTGCTTCTGGAATGCTGCAGACCAGGAGCATAGCAGGGGCCCCAGAAAATCATATTTAAGGGTGAAATCAGGGGAGTCAGGTGCCTGATACTTGCAAGGTCCTGTCCAAGGTGCTGAGATTGCTAGGAAAGCATGGCTTTCTTTTACCTGTGTGTATGAAGGTCACCTGTGGGAGTGGATAAGCGTGCTTTGAAAAGATACAGAGAACACTTGAGTAAGTCATGACTCAAGGTTTCCTTCTGTTGAAATCCAAGGTAAAAGTTGAGAGGTGAACGTCCATGTTTCTACTTCTCGTCAGCTAGCATCACAGGGTCTAAAAAAGCAATGGTAACGTTCTTTTTGTGATTCTTTGGTTCTGTAATCT